>NC_089258.1:39773416-40127582 GCF_963930625.1 Muntiacus reevesi | reverse complement strand
ATAAGAAAAAGCGGGAGAAAAAAGAGCTGAAATTAAGGCGCTTATCTGTAGTGGGGATTCACGGGGGCTCCTCACGAAGTTCAGGGTGTTTTTCCTCCTGGCGGAGGTGGCCCTTGGGAAATACAGCTCAATGACTAGGTGATTGCCTGAATGGTGATATTGGAACCAGCTTGGGGATCACGAGGGTTCTGAAATTTGTGAACCCACAGTCCACCTGTGGGTTTGGGTTGCCCCCCACCCCCCCACATTCTCCTAGGGGCTTGGAACCAGTCAAACGAGGATTCAGATGGTTGCCCTGCCACGTACGGGCAGGCGAGGTTCTGATGTCCCACCACCTCCTGGCTCTGCCGGCAGATGGTCCTCCCAGTGAGGACAGTGTGTGAAGCGCCTGGGACAGAGCGGGCTCTCCCAGGGCCCCCCCGCCGGCCAGACGGTGGGTCCCCTCCTTCACTGACGCGGAGTCAAGCCCACTGAGCCCCTTTTGGTTTGTCTTTTGCTAAAAAATGCTCTGGGGTGCAGAAAGGCTCCAGACCAGCGTCGCAGATAGAGGTAAATGACAAAGGGCCAGTGTTCCTACCCTGGTGTGGGGTCTAGTGTGGAACCCGATTTCTCTTCCAATCCCGATGGTCAAGGACTGAGGAAGACAGCGCCGCATACCAGCACGTTCTCCCCGAGTCTCCCGCACCCTCGGCCTGTCGCGCGCTGTCCGACTGCGGCCTGTCCGAGAAGTCCTGCTCCTCACAAGATCAGAAGCAAGACAGCGAGGCCGAGAAGGCATCGGGCCTGGCCAACAACTTTTCTCAAGGTAAGCCGCGCTTTCCCACCGTCCTAAACCTAGCCAAGACTCACCGGTTCGAATGAGAGTTCACCCTCCTGCCTTTGTAGTGGAGGAGAGTGTATTGACGTCTGAGTGGTTACTGGATGAGAGGACGTCCCGGGGGGGCCCAAGCCGGTCGTTCAGACATCGTTTATCAATGGAGAAACCTATGGTTGTTGAAGGTGCTGGCGATTAGGGAAAAGTCGCCTTTATTTTTTGATGATGACTTGCCATTTCCTCACTTATCTGGCAGTGGCGGTCTGGAAAGCGCTGGGGTCCCAGATCACTTCCCAGTCTGGTCAGTTTCCTGCTGTTTCTTTCAAGCTCTTCCTAAGGCGGTGTCGCTCGAGGACCCTTGGTTTGAGTTGTACAGGTGCCCTGAAGTCCCCCACCCCCTGTTTGCAGGTCTGTGAATTTGATAAATCTGTGTTTCTCTTTAGTGTGACCTTTGACCTTTGGGGTCAGCCCTTTGTCCTGCCTCTGACCATGGAGCTGTGGGCTAAGCTGGCAGAATCGTCCTCCTGAGGTCGCCCACCCCGAGCTCCCCTTAGACCAGCCCTGACACCTCCTGCTGGGCCTTGGGTAGGGCTTACTGTTCATCGTAAGTTCCAGGGATTGTGCAGAGCAGAGCAGATAGGCCTTGCCTAGTGAAAGGCTGACAGTCTGTATTGCAGGCTTTGCAGAGCACGTGTTCTTTGTTGCAGTGATTCAGTTTTGCTCCTGCAGCAGAAGGCAGCTGTAGAAAATGCCTAGGTGAGTGAGTGTGGGTATGTCCCAGGATAGCTGTGTTTACCTCTAAGACAAGTGGGCCTGGCTTGCAGACCGGCGCCGCGTCTCCTGGCCCTTGCTCTAGACTCCGGACCCCAGCGGACGCCCTCTGGTCTCACGTTTCCAGCGGCTCTTTGTAAGGTGTGCAGGATGGACCCAGAGAACAAGTCAGACGCTTCCCTGCTAAACGCTCTCTGTTGACACCTGATCCTGTAGAACAAGGGTTTCAAAATTTTAAAACTTTTTTTTGGCAACGGAAATCCCCCCTCCCTTTTTTTTATTTTTCAGATGAAACTGATTATATAAGAGATATATGGAATATATAAAAGGTACATTTTCCAGAGGAGTAGAACCCTTATCCCAGCTGGTTGTCTCTGAGACTCCAACAGGAGGCTCAGGGCCTGGAGGAGCGCAGCTTGAAAACAGACCTGGAGCGTGACGCACACAGGTTCCGAACAGCGCGGGTGTCAGCCGGGCCCCTCCGGTGACCAGTCACCTGGGCGTGTCTCCTTTGGATTTCTGGCTGTCTCCCTCTGCAGTTTGCGAGTCTCTGCTCCTGGTGTTTCTGTGGTTTCTGGCCCCGCTGTCTGCCTTTCCACTTAGGTCCGATGTAAACTGTTTCCCTGTCCATAGTGCCCTCCTCGTCCTGCCCGAGATCCCTCCCGCAGAATCTCGTGGGGACGAGAGAGGGCGGGGTTTACAGGGCAGCAAGCCTGGTCCTTGCCACTGGGATGTCTGTGATCCCTGCCCTTTAACGTCCTCCCACTTAGGTGGAGCCAGGCACCTCCTCTTTCTCTCCCAGCCTGCCCCTCTTGTTTTCACTTGCCGCCCCACCCGCCACTCCAGCCTGGGTTTACTTCCAGTGTGGAGCCATTCGGGTATCTCTTTACCCCTTATTCCTCCTGAGGACCCGTGACCGTGGGCTTCTCGAGTGGATTATCAGGCACTTTCCTGAATGTGCCGTCCTAACTCACCCACTGCTAGCTTTTTGGGGTCTGTTTCTCTTCTGTCTCTGCATCCGTTTTTCTTTCTGTCGTGTTCCTGATCGAGCAGAGAGATAATTTAGTACTTGTGCTTTTTTCACTTGGCATTGTATCGTAAGGTTCCCACACGCTACATAACATCGTTTTCGGCGGCTTTGCCGTCGTCCGTTGAATGGCTCAACTGCAGTTTTCCTTTTGTTCCTCTGTTGCTGAACATTTAAGTCATTTTCTAAAATTTCACAATTGTGAAAAGTGCTGCGGGGAATGTCTTTGAACATGAGCTTTCCCCTTATTTCGGGACACTTTCTTGACCTAGATTCTCTAAATTGTAACTACTTGGCAGAAGATGTGTATACTGTTGTTTTTGATGCTTGCTTCTTGCAGGATGGGTTTTAAAGTGTCAGCATTTGTCAGAAGGGTATTATTGTAAGAGGGACAGATAATTTTCTCCTGTGTTGTTAAGACAAGTATAGTGTTTCCCTCTGCTCAGTTAAGGCTGCATAATTAACAAGTGGTGTCCAATTCGACTGGGAGTGTGTCCTTAAGCCCAAGCGATGATTCCAGCTTCCAGCCAGACTCAGACGATGTGTCCCACCGACCGCTGCTGAGCGTTTTTGCCCCAGAAGCTGGCAGAGTGTGGCGTGGATAAACCAGCAAGGAAGATAAGTTCCTGACTCACTCGGACCTGACTGGCTGCCGAGAGATTTGGGGGCAGCAAGGCAGGAGTGGAGGTGTGGGGCCGTGACACCCCAGGGTGCTGCAGGGGGGTCCTCAGTCCGCCAAATGACTTGCCACACTTCTGGCATTAATAGGAGATAGCTGAAGATCTGGGAATTAAGTCATCTCATAAACATTCAAATTCATGGCAAAATTACTATTTAATTAGGAAAAGATCTGTAACATTGTGCTACTTGTAAATGAAAGTCATTTTGGAGGAATTAAAACTGGGTCGTAACATTAGTATAATGTTTTAAAGCAAACATTACCGAGACATACTGAGTATACCTTAATTGATGAATTAAAGGCATTAGTTTTGCCTGTGGATACTTAATGTGATTATCCTATAAACACTAATTCTAGAGACCTGCCTTTGGACTGGAACTTTCCTTCCTTCGTTCTTTCTTAAAGTGAGACGTGGCAGAGGCAGAGAAAATAATGCAGCCTCGTTTCAGAAAATTCAGAAAATTTAAGTTTTTATATATTTTAAAATATTATGTTAAGATATAATATTAAAAGTTTTGAGAAGCCGAAGATCTACCACTTAAAGGCAACCTCTGTTAATATTTAGATGTATTTCCTTCTTTTGCATATATATATATATATCTTTCCTGTCTGCAAGTTTTTAAACAGGGTTGCGATTATGCCAAATAACCCATTTTGTATCTATATTTTCCCATCATATTTTATGGTCTTCATAACATAATTTTAATGGCTGTGTAGTACTGTATCATAAGGGATATAATGCAGTTAATTTAATAATTTGAGTTATTTTCAATTCTGACTATTATAAAAAGTGCTAAGATGAACATTTCTCTACATTCTGGTAAATGATTGTCAGCATCTCTTTTGATCTCTTTAAGTAGATTGCTGAAAATAGAATTATTTGGTAAAAGATATTGTAAAGAACCTCTCTAATGATTATTAATAAAATGGTCCCCAGAGTCATATACATTTATACCCACACTAACAGGATATACTTCCTTGAGAGAGTTCTTCCTAACCATTCTCACTAGTGTTGGGGTTATTGTTTTGCCTTGTTTTTAAGTCTTAAATTAATAAGTGATAAATGGTTAACATAGTCTTTTCAAAGAATTAGTCTAAAAAATATCTGAATTTGTTATGAAAGCGGCTTAATCAACTCTCTGGCAATCCAGGCAAACTTGAAAGCAATCTTTTAGTTTCCCTGAAAGGAAGATTTTAAATTAATATTTGATATTTAGAAGAATAAAAGGCTGTATTAGTGTTAGCATTAAAATTGTATGAAGTGTAATTTCTCCATGTGATGTAGAGTTTCTTGCTCATGGAGCGCTGCAGAGAATCGTCACAGACAGGCTGTGGGCTGTGGGCAGTAGCTCAGCACTCCCGTGCCCGGGGAGGGCTCTTAACACAGAGAGTGCTTCTTAGCATTTCAGGATCACTGCATAGCCCATAAATTATTCAGCTTGTTGGGGGCTTCAGACTTTAAACTAAAAATGCCCTCCTTCCTGTAGACTTACTAATGGAACATATACAAGAAATTCGAAGCTTGAGAAAACGTTTAGAGGAATCTATTAAAACAAACGAGAAGCTACGGAAACAGCTGGAACGACAAGGGGCCGAAGGTGACCAAGGTAAGGTGGACGTTCCCAAAGGGCGGGAGGGCTTCCGTTGTGACGCGTTTGCCTGGGTAAGCTCGCTGTGTGTCGGGAAGGGCCTCGAACTTGCGGCCAGAGAGATCTCGGTTCAGATCCTGACTTTGCTGCTTGCTTAGCATGCTGACTCTCAGGTAGCAGTGATTTGTCTGTTGAGTGGGGGCAGGCGTTCCCAGTTTATTCTGGTGGTGATGAGACTCGAGGGCCCAACACCAGTGGAGGCCCGTCCCTGATACACGTTTGTTCTCGGTCACTGGGGGTCTGCTGTCTTCCAGTGTCCTGAGTCGTGACTGGCTCCTCATTTGACCCTCGAAGCTGTAGTGAGGCAGATTTTGTTGTTGTTTAGTCAGTCGTGTCTCCCTTGTGACCCCCATGGACTGTAGCCCACCAGGCTCTTCTGTCCATGGGATTTCCCGGGCAAGAATATTGGAGTGAGTTGCCATTTCCTGCTCCAGGAGATCTTCCTGACTCAGAGATTCAACCCTTGTCTCCTGCATTGACAGGCAGATTCTTTCCCGCTGAGCCATTGGGGGAACTCCCCCCACCGTCCCCCGCAGTGAGATAAGATAGATATGTTAAAATAACACAGCAGAATTTTGTCTTTTGTCAATAACAGAATCTAAAAGTATGAGCACTTTAGCAATCTGATAACTCCCACGTGCCAATCATGAGGGCGTTCCTCCATAACCACAATTAGCCCTGCGTGGAATATTCTTCCATGAAAAACTTTAAAAATGCTTATTTCTCCCATAGGTAAGACATTCACATGCTTCAGAAATTAGAATCTCAGTCCTATACCATTAATCCTGTTCTCCCTTCTCTCCTCCCACCTTTGTTAGTTTTCTTCTCTGTCCTTATAGTGTTAATGCAAATATAAAATGTGTTCTCATTCTCTCCGTCACCTACCGGAAGAGCAGAATACTTTATATTGTTGTGTTCCTCTTATGACTGAATACTCTGTTTTGGGATCTCTCCTTTTTTGCTCTAAAGGGAGTGTCCACACCCTGGGAAGAATGTCTTGAGAGCAGCTTCGGGCACCAGGCAAAGCCTGACTTGGTCTGCGAGCTGGCCTGCCCTGGGCTGGGGCCCGCCTCTTCTGTCTTATTAGCTTTGTGACTTCGGGCGCTTCTCCCCTCCTTCCCCATCTTCATTATCTTATAAAACGGGGTCATTGTGAGATTAAATGAGATGTTATAAATAGGGCCTCGCTCCGCACCTCACTCAATAGATGGTGGTTTTCTTCATTATCATCAGTTTTATTTTACTGTTTTATTCTGTATAGCATTTTGGGTTTGACAGTACAAAGCCCTGCAGTGGGTGAGGACCCCTCATGTCATTGCCATTAATAGTGATGAGATAAGTGAGTTCTAGAGAGATGGAGTCGGTGGCCGCACTCGCATCTCTGGTCCCCAGGTCTGCTCTCCAGTCCATCATAGCCATCAGCTGGAGGGACATCTCTTCAGAGGGCTGTGTGTGTGGCAGTGTGCGAGGCAGAGACTGGTTCCCGCCCCCCGCCCCTCTCCCGACCACCCCTCTCCCCAGTCCTGCATCCTCCCCTCCTCCCCTTCTCACTCCCAGGGAAGTTGATTAATCTGAGTTATTAGTCACATCGAACACAGGAAAGAAATACACGCCTGGGCCCACCACAACCACGCGTGGTAATGCCTGAATTAGATTCGGTCTGTTTTACATTTTCCCAGGCAAACCCAATTATAGAATTATTTGGGGGGCTCGAATGGCCACCAGCTACAGTGGAGCGGGCAGTTGCTCTGGAGAGGACTTCGCTCCAATGGAAAGGTTTACAGAAAGACATTCATAAAGCGTTTACGCTGGCGGAAAGAGACGCCCTTCTCCCCACGTTGTCACAGCCCCTGAAAAGACAAAGAAATGACAGTGGTCCGGCCTCCCCTGCTGTGAGACGTTCGTCCTGGGAGCAGGTTTGAGACAGCACAGCTCCCTGTCATGTTGAGGTGGAATATTGCTAAAACCTGTCATCTTAGGTGTTCGGTCTTCCAGCTTGTCGCCAGTTACACAAGCTTCCAGTGGTGATGTTCAGAGGAAAGATGGGCCTCTTAGTGTCAGAAGTGGACCCCGCTAGCTCAGGCTTTGTCAGAAACTGTTCCTTGGCTCCATCATCTCTTTGAAAAGTGACCGCCTTAGCAGTGGTCATGGAAGACTTCTGGAGAAGCTTACCTGCTCATCCAGATTGTTCTTTGGTCCTCTTTTGGCTCCAGCCTGTCATCAGTCGTGTGTTACTATCGTAATAGCAAGTAATGTTAGCATCGATCATTTTTACTGAGTCCGTAGAGGGATAGGGAAGCTCTGTGACTTGCCTGAGATCGTGCAGCTGTTAAGAAGCCAGAGCCAAGGTTCAAACCCAAGTGTTTCTAAAAGGACACCAGGGCTTCTAGGGGAGCGTGGAGGAAGATGGTAGGGAGAGATGGATGTCAGTTAAGAGAGACGACACTAATCGGTGAATCATTCACATGAGGAGAAGGTAGCACTTGTGGAGAGAGAAGGACGGACTCTGGCGTCTGGGGGCACCGTGCCGTGCCTTTTATTCCTTCCAGGGGGCTGGGTGCTTGTCGTTGCTGTTTATTCGCTAAGCTGTGTCAGACTCTTGTGTGGCCCCCTGGACTGTAGCCCTCCAGGCTCCTCTGTCCATGGGGTTTCCCAGGCAGGAATACTGGAGTGGCTTACCACGCAGGTAATCAATTGTGTATCAGGATGTTTTCAGCTGCAAATAACAGAATATGAGGAAAAAACTGGTATAAACATTGGGGACTTTTGCTTTCTTACATGGCAGGCAATCCAGGGGCAGGCAGTTGTAAGCGCGTCCTACGGCTGGTTGATTGGGAGCAGGGCGTGGGGTTCGTACCTGTGGGGGCTGCCGCCTCCCCTCCTGTCAGGACGGAGTCCAGAGGAGGGAACGGAGCAGGAGGGGCGGGAAATCTTTCCCCGAAGTTCCCGGCAGGCCTCCTGTCAAGTTTCATCGACCGGAGGAGGCACACGCCCGCGCTCTAGCCGCCCCGGAGGCTGGGAGAGCAGCTGTCTGGTCCTCGGGCTCTGCGCTGTGGTCGACTCCATCAGTAAGGACGGCGCGGGGCGGCGTCTGTCTGCCGCGTGCAGAAGGCACGTTGCACGCAGCGGGCTCTGCAGTGGGGTGGCCACGGACGGGGACGTTACACACGGTGCAGACGGGAAGGTTCAGCGCGCGGGGGGCGCTGTCCGGCCAGAGGAAGGGCCAGGATTCCAGGAGGCAGACTGGAGCCCGGGCAGGTGTTTGGGGGTGAGGGAGCCGGTCAGAGCATGCAGGTGACCGCAGACGCAGTCTGTGAGGCTTTAGAGCCTGGTTTTCAGTCTGCGCGATGGGGCAGTGGGCTTGAGCTATGAACTGAAGGACGAGTGTGATTTCGACAGTCCAGCAAGGTGGCAGGCTTTCTCGACAAAGGGAATAAATGCCTCGTCCCGTGAAGCTGGGGGGGGGGGTGTGTGTGTGTGTGATCACGTGGTGTGCTCGGAGCACGGGGTGGCTCAGCTGGGCTGAGGGTCTAGTGTGAGCGGGAGTGGGGTGGGCTGTGAGATTCGAGCTAATAATAGAGATTTGACGTTTGGACCTTGCGTTTGCTTGTGTGATTGTCTTTTGCAGTGGTGCCATCAAACAGTTTTGAGCAGAAAAAAATAAAAAAGAAACCACAAACAGACTGTGTTTAGGACGATCATCTTGTTGGCTGAGGCAAATAGGGCAAAAATATGGCTGAACCACAGGGGCAGAAAAGAGTGGACCGGTGTGTGTGGCATTTTGGAGGAAGAGTCAGCCATCACTTTGGCTGACTGCGGAGTGGAAGAAGACGCTTTTGGGCCGGCTCCCAGGGTTTCAGCTCGGGCTGGGGTAGTTGTGAGATGGTCTACACAGGCAGGAAACGGGAGGGAGGGCAGGGAAAGGTGAGGCCCTCAGTGGAGAGGTCCCCGGGGGGCTTGGCCCTCAGAAGAGAGATGGCTCCTGCCCACCCGTGCCTGCCCGGCTCCTCCTCTCTGCTCCCCGAGGGCAGGTAGGATGCCTGGAGTCCCCTCGTCTCCTCTTTCAAGCTCACCCTCCTTTCCCCGTGGGCTCTGGTAATAGCTTACGTAGTTCACAGGAGTAATTTTCATGATAGGTTGTGTTTTCTCATTATTTAAAACTGTGTTCTAGAAAGTTCCATGCACTCGGGCCTGAAGACCATCCATAAATTGTGACTTCTGTGTGTTTTTATAGGTTCTTCAAATGTTTTGGCTTATGGTCCAGAGATCCATAATTCTCTGACATCAGAAGTACATTTCCTGAGGAAGCAGAACCAGGCCCTCAATACGATGCTCTCCAAAGGATCCAGAGGTAAAAATTAGAGGCGCTGCCTGCAGCCTGGGGTCCCACAGCCCAGCCGTGGGAAGAATGCAGACACTGGAGTTGGAGCAACCTGTGTCCAAATCCTATGGCTCTGTGACTTCGGGCCGCTCGCTCGGCCTCTCTGAACCTCAGTATCGTTAGCTGTAAAATGGGAGTTCTTCATCGGGCTGTTGACAGCTAACCGCAGGAAAAGCCTGCAGCGTGTTGCCTCCGGGGCCGAGTAAACGTTTCTACACGTCACCCTCCGCTCTGTGCAGCCGCCTCTCACTCGTCTTAGTTCCCAGCGGAAGAGAGAAGGGCTGGAAACTTCAGAGACTTTCTACGATCAGCAGAGCTTCTCCAGGATTTCTTTTGTGGTGGTTTAGTCACTAGGTCGTGTCCAACTCTTGTGATCCTGTGGACAGTTAGCCCGCCAGGCTCCTGTCCCTGGGATTTCCCAGGCAAGAATGCTGGAGTTGGTTGCCATTTCCTTCTCCGGGGATCTTCCGCACCCAGGGATCAAACCCAGGTCTCCTGCATTGCAGGTGGATTTTTTACTGAGCCACCAGGGAAAAGGACAGTGTTTTTTTTAAAGGACAGTGTTTCTCTTCTTTTAATTCCTTCTGTGTGGAGCTTAGCCCTCAAAAAGGTTTTATTTATATTTTCTGTCAATACATAAAATGCTCCCAGAATGACATTATTATTAGTCCTGCCTTACAGGCAAGAAACTGAGGCCTGGGGAAATGACTGGCTTGCGGTCACAGAGCTAGAGGTGGCGGAACCGGAGCTCAGGCCAGCTTATCCCATTTTCACTAGAGATACTGACGATTTTGGCTTAAGAGATGAAACTGGGGCTTCTGCAGACCATTCATTCATTCGGCAAACACTTCCTGGCACCTCTTCTGTATTGCAGCCTGTGTAGATTCTGATACAGAATTGAGCAGGGCCTGATCCCTTCCCTCAGGACTCCTCATGGTCTGACGGGAGAGAGAGCCAGGTGACCGTGGCAGACCAAGGTGAGGATCAGCCATGATAGCCTCCAGGAGCACGGGACCCTGGAGAAGGCATCCTGACCCAGGAGGAGCTGGCCTTCAAGAGCTGAGTCTGGGATGTTAGTAGGGATTAGCAGAGGTGCCTGAGGTTTAGAGGGCTTCCCAGGTGGCTCAGTGGTAAAGAATCCGTTTGCCAGTGCAGGAGATGCTGGTTCAATCCCTGGGTCGGGAAGCTTCCCTGGAGAAGGAAATGGCAACCCACTCCAGTAATTCTTGCCTGGGAAATCACAGGGACAGAGGAGCCTTGCAGGCTGCAGTCCATGGGGTTGCAAAGAGTCAGACAAGACCTAACAACTTAAACAACAGCTAAGGTTTTGAAGAGCCAGGGGATTTTAAACAGAAAGAAAAGGGTGGACAGAGGCCCAGGGGTTAGAGATGGGGGTGGAGTCTGGACTGGTCCGGAGTTGTCGGAAGCTCAGTGTGGTTGCAGCCTGCGGGGAGGGGAGAAAGCATGCTCAGAGATGATCGAGTCATGGTTAAGAGTGGAGTCAGAAAAGCTGGATCTGAATCCTGGCTCTGCCAGTTACTGGCTGTGTGACCTCGGCAAAGCCTTAGTCTCTCTGATCCTTAACATCCTGTCTGGAAAATAGAGAGTAAGCCAAGTGCCTCCATGGAGGTTTCCTCTGAAGTAAGCAGGATGACACACGGGGAGATCTTAAGGTAACACAGTGAGCTCTGCAGCGACGTCAGCCGTTAGCAGCGCCGGCACAGCTAGCAGCCACCGGAGCGCTGGCAGCCTGCAGTGTGCTTTGAGGCCCTCAGCGAAGTTTTTACATGTAGCAGCTCAGTCACTGCTCCTGGCCACGCACATGAGGAAACGGAGGCACAGAGAAGTGAAGAGATGCTGGAGGTGGTGGGGGTCAGTAAGCAGAAGAGCCACACTTGAGCATGCCCCTCTGTCTCCAGGCCTCGTGCTGGGCCGTGTATCCCCGAGCCCCAGCGCTGCTCGCCCCCCGGGAGTGCTGGCCTCCTGGCCGGCCTCTCAGACTTGCCCAGCACCCGTCGCCAGGGTTCTGAGCCCCGTTTCTTGCCTCTGTCTCTGATGTCTCCCCAGGTTTTGCTCTGTGAAGCCACAGTAATTAGGTTGGCACAGCCCATTATTTAATAGAAAATTAAACGGGCCCATCTCATCCCAGTGACGTTGAATCTGCAGCCTTGATGTTGACAGATTTATCTGCCCAAAACGCATGAGATAATTGGAATGCCACAATCACAAATGCCAGATGAAATCTCCTTCCCTCCTTTGTATTCTTGGCGCGCTCCGGCTGAAGTGCTGTATTTGCGTAATGAGGTTGGAAAAACAAATGGTGTCTCCTCTCAGCCGCGCTTTCCTCTGCGTGCAGATAAACAGAAGGAGAACGAGAAGCTGCGTGAGGCCCTCTCCAGGAAGGCCACGAGCCTGGAGCACCTGCAGCGGGAGCTGGCCTCTGTGAGGGCGGAGAAGGAGAGGCTGCAGAGAGAGGTGGACGAGAAGGAGAGTCAGAACCGGCGGCTGCTTCAGGAGGTCTGCCGTGGCCGCAGGGCGCTGAGCAGGTAGGGGTCAGGGTCCTCTGCCCGGGGCGGACACAGTGAGCACGCAGCACGTGACATGTCCGGTGGGAATGGAGTAAGAGGAGGAAAGTCCTCTGAGTCGGGGGACGGGGCCTGGGGGCCGGATGGCTCCGTTTCATCCCGGGAGCATCACGGCCGGCCTCCCTGAAAGATGCTGTTTGAGCAGCCGCCTAGAGGCAATGAGTGCGTCCGCCCCGCGGAGCCTCTGGTCCTTCTCTTTGGAAAGGATGAGGGCCCGGGCGGGGTGTCCTTGGCCCGTGCAGGGCAGAGCAGGGGGCCCTGCTGGATGAGGGGCTGGGATGGAGGAGGGCCCTGGGGCCGGGGAGGACCTGGGCTTTCCTGCTGAGTGACCGGGAAGCCACGGGCGGTTCTGCATGCAGGGTTGACGTGCGTCTGGCTCGGGCTCTGAGCCGGTCATGCTGACTGACCCTCTGCAGGCCCCCTCGGTCCCCGTGGCCTCCGTTTCGGCCCGTGTGTCTCAGCAGCCCCGTCAGCTCTCCTGATTCCCCCCGACCTTTAGTTCCTGAGGTCGCCCTGCTTCCCCAGCGCGGTGCAGTGACCTGTAAGCTCGCGGTCTGTGTCATCACAGCCCTGCTTCTCCCCTGAGCTGCGCACCCCTGGGTGAGACATAACCATTTTGCGTTTCACTTCCTCATGTTCCTGAGTTGCACATCCGTAGCACGTCCCTCTTGGGGTGTCTGTGAGGACGACCCAAGATCTCAGATGTCAAGGGCTGGGCCCGGAGGGGCCCTCAGGATGCTCCTCAGCACGCCAACAGTCTTGGCCACGCTCCCTGGGTCACAGTGGGACTGCCTGCCCCCCGCGTGAGACTAGCCTCTCCTCCCCGTGCCGGCGGGGCTTTTCCAGGCTGCAGGAGGAGACGACGCTGAGGCAGCAGCTGCTCTTGCAGAGCGACAGGCTCCTGCGGGCCCTGCGGGTGGAGCTGAAGGTGTGTGAGACGCTGGACCGAGAGCAGCGGAGCCCGCGAGGTACTGGGCCCCCTGGCCGGGAGCGCTCTCCTCTCCGCCCGCAGCAGGCTTCCCGCTGTCCTGAAACCCCAGGCCTGCCTCCCTGCTGCAGCAGGTCGACTCTGAGGCAGGCGCTCTGGCCCACCCTCCTTCTGAAGCAGCAGCAGGAAACCGGGAAGGACTGAGGCTCAGGGGCCCAGCCGGCTGAGGTCTGGCTTCTCACAGCCTCGCGTCCCCGGGGTGCGCCTTCTGCAGTCAGCTTGCTGCTTTGGGCCTGTTCCTTCTGCTGAAACACACGTCTGCTAATCTCGGTTCTATTAAGTCATGAAAATTAGATGTGATCATTTATTAAGTATCCTAGCACAGTACCTGGCACATAGTAGATGCTCCAGAAATAACAATTTTCCTGCTAGTGTATTTTTTGGTTTTTTTTGGTCCATTCATTCAACAGATAATCATGGAGCACCTACTGTGTGCTGAGTGTTGCTCTGGAGATGCTTGCTGGTCCGCGCTCTGTCCTAGAGAGGTGCTGGGTCAGAGTGACTTGACTGTAAACTCTAATGTTTTAGAATCAATATTGAGGTGGGTGGGGGTTTCTGTTGTTATTGTTTTTTTCTTTTCAACTAATTTTCCAGATGGTTTCTCCCTGTTGAAAGTTTTATCTAGAAAAGCGTCACCTCTCAGCTTTCATTTTCTCCTCAAGTTGCTCTTCTTATTCCTGCTGTTGTGCCTTTTTAATATACCGTGGCTCTGAAAATCAGCCCCTTTCATTCTATAATTCCAGCCCAAATAGATTTTATTACTACTAGACATAATTCCGGGGTTTGGTGTGCAATTTGCTGGGCCTTAATGGCCAGAAGCGAAGATTAATTTCCAGCTCTTACTTAGCCTGTGGAATAGCAGCAATTAAGGCTGCCGATATTTTTGTTTTTAAAGTCGAGTTGTTATTTTCAACCGTTCCTAGTCCTTGGGCAGGGGAGGAGGGTGGTGGGGGAGGAGGGTGGGGGTGGCGGCGGGTGGCCAGCACCGTCAGCTCACGGCTGACCCTTTGGCAGTGGACGGTGTCGAGGTTTCCCTTTGCTCCTATTCACAGAAGCCGGTGTGGAGGCGTCGAGAGAAGGCTGGACGGGCCAGGACCTCCTGGGCCACCTGCACAGCCTCCTGGCCGAGGTCCAGGCCCTGCAGGCGTTGCTGGAGAAAGGCATCAGGACCAGCATGGCGCTGCAGAGCTGGCTGGAGGAGCGGCTGGTGCAGGACGGGGAGGAGGCCCGGGAGGCCGCTCTCACTTCCGCCCTGCAGACCCTGTCCGCCCCTGAGCGGCCCCTGCCACTGGACGAGCCTGGTACTGCCCTGCCTCTCCCCACTGTCTGAGACAGCCCTGTGCGTCTGTGCAGGACACGCAAGCTTCTGAATCCCACCCTCGCCCCACAGAGGTGTCTGCCCACCGACAGCAGACTCGCCAGACCCCCGGAACCTGGGGCCTGACCATGAATTAGCTGTCACCTTTGGCAAAATGCCATCATCTCTGCCTGGGGCCTGTGGATTCTCAGGGCAGCTAAGCCATGGCTTCCAGCCACCCTTGTTGCCTCCAGTCTTGCTCCCTCCCCTCAGTCCTGTCCACATCACCTGCTGCTGGAAATCCAGTTTAGTCCCTTTTACCACCCTTAAAAGAGGTTCTGCACCTCTTCCTCCAGCTGTCGGTGTCTCAGGGTCTGAAGAGCTTCCTGGCAGTTTTGAACGCTAGTTCTGTTTGGCGTTTGCGTGCAGGTTTTTTGTCTGGCCTTGCAGAGGCTGTAGAGAGGGCAGAGAGAGGATAAACTGGGCTCCCGGACCCGCTCTGTCCCCCTCCCACATAGGTCCAGAAAACACCGGCAAACGCTCAGGCTCAAAGCAGTCAGCCAGGCCAGCCTCTCTGCTCTTCTTATGAAGAAACTAAAACTCAGAGAGGGCAAGAGGCTTTTCCAGAGTTACTGCCCCAAGTCGGTGGCAGAGCTGGAGCTAGAAATCATTCCCAGCTCCAAGTCCAGTCTGTTCCTGAAGCAACGCCTGGGAGGGCTTCAGGGGTCTGGGGGTCACCATCCTTACACCCCAGGGAGGGTGTGTGTGTTGGGGGCGGGGGAGTAAGGAGTTTATACTTAACACTTTACTTGTCCTTCACTTAGGTTGGGACTTTAACTTGTCGCCTTTAATTTAGAAAGTTACAATCTCTCAAAGAGCACCCAGTCACTGAGCCTTGGAACTTGTAGTGATTGACTCATGGGTTTCTCCTTGGGAAGGATTTTAAAATTTGAACCAGAAAGGTGCTGTGACAGTGTGGAAAAGTGAAAAGGAAGAGGCCCTTCCTGGTTACAGAATATTGATTTTTTGTACGTGGTGCTTTGTGTGGCTTCGTTGGGTAATCAGGTACAGGCGTGAATTCTTAGGGTTCAGATTGGTTTTTGTGCCTTTCTTTGTTTTTGCCCAATATTACATCGTCACTGGTACCCCTTCCCTCACAGGGGCTTCCTAATTAGTTGTTTTCAGATGATTGCCGGTCACCAAGCCATTGCAGTGGTGATGATTAGAGCGGTCCCTGATTCGGCGCTTTAGTGAACATCAGCATTAACATGATTGTTCTGTTGAGCAGTGTTCTTAGGATAAGACCCTGCAAGGGGAGCCAGAAAGGGCTGGGAGGGGCCCCTACTGCCGCCTTCTGCTTGGGGATACCTCAGCAGTGGGCCTGGCCAGAGAGACCCTTAAGTAGAGGTCTGCTCCCGGCCCTTCTAGGACTTTGCTCAGCGTGTGCTCAAAATTCACAGCGCTGTCTCCGTGGGGACATTCTCCTGCCTCCTCTGTTGGAGATGAGAATTATGCTGTAGGCAGCAGCATTTCCTCCTTTGCAAAAGACTTTCCAGGATGGTAGTGAAGAGCAGCTGTCTGAAAGTTCTGCTCTGAAGACTGCTGTTTTTGTAGACAGTGATCCCTCTTGGGCCAGCTCCCCAGAGCAGACCCCCGGGGCTCCTTGGCCCCCCAGTAGCAAAACGCACTCTCAGGAGATGCCTGGGTGGGAATGAGCTGAGCCGGACCCCGTGAGGCGTGGACACAGTGCTCGCTCTGTCCCCGCCGCTCCAGGTCATGCTGGGCAGATCCGTTCCCGTCTCAGTCTCTTGGCCGCCTCTCCCAGGAAATCTGAACTGGAGCGCCACACTGTCCCTGAGCTCCTGGGAGCTCAGAGGGGCCCCATAGAATGCGACTCGGCGTCTTGTCCTGCATCTGACTGGTTCTCCCTGCTTCCCTGTTCCCGTGCATCACCTCCCAGGTCCTCCTTTGGGGAACCCTTCCCTCCTGTGTGGGTAACCGCGGCCGCCTCCAGGCTCGGGCCGCCAGCCATTCCTCCTGAAGCCCCCCGCTTCACGCTCCCTGTGGTGTCTCAACCGGCCCCCCTCTGCCGGCATTTCTGCCTCCTCGGGTCTCCCCCCCAACCTGGGCTCCCACAGCCCCCGTGCCTCCGTCTCTGAGCCCCGACGCCTCGGGGGGAGTGGTCTGCTTACTTGTCTGGACAAAGAGGGGCCTTCCAGGGAGGCCTGCTCACTCTGTCCTGCAAGGCCTGGCGGGAGAGAGGCCCAGTGAGGATTTGAAAGAACACTTGTGTGTGTGTCCAGAACTTGACTGTATTTTCATGCAGTTCTCTCTCTCACGTCCTGATGAGAATGAAAGTAAAACTTTTGATGGTTTATTTCCCTTATTTTGCCTTGTGCAGATGGTGACAAGTGTCCCGTGGCAACTGACAATTCCTGTGACCTGTTTGGTCCCACCCCAGCAATGCCCCCAAGATCAGGTACAGAGCTAAAGTCTGGGTAACCATGGCACCATTGGGTTTCTCGGTGGGACTTGCTCAGTTGAGGGCAAGGGGGTCCCTGGTTCCAACTCAGAACTGAGTATTTGGTAGGATTTAGGGTTTCATGTTCTCAGCATCTCTAGCTGGCGATCTCATCCTCCAAGCTGGTTCCTGTGTTCCTAGGTGTTACCAACCTTAGGGACATCGATGGCTGGGGATCCCTGTTGCCCTGGATTAGAGTGACTACCTTAGCATGACTTTCGAGGGCCTGCAGCGTCCAACCCAGGCCGGCCTGCCCAGCCACACCCCTTTGCCCACCTGGAGCCACACAGATGGGTCCCCGTCCTGCAGATGGGCCTGCGCTTTCCTCTCACGGGGACTGTGCAGCGTGGCTCCTGCTTTTGCCAGACCAACCTTGCCCGCTTCTCTGCTAGTGAAAATCCTGCTGCTTCAAGACTCCTCCTGAATGCAAATGGCTCTGGGAAATGTCTTTCCTGATGGCCCCTGTCAGAATTGCCCACCTGTGCTTCTGTTGATGCAGAGGTGGAAAGCGGCAGGCTTTTTCCTCCGTGTAGCATCTTTCTCACTACCCTTTCACCCCAGCGCAGTTGTTGCTTCTTCCAGGAAGAAGACCAGAGTCTCTGGTCTCCCTTCCTACACAGGCCTGATTGTCCTGTCCCCTGAGCTCCAGGTCTCTGATGTCGGGCTCTTACCCCTTCTGCGTGGCGTCTGTGGTCCGATCAGGCCTCAGACCACTGAAGCGCAGGCC
The DNA here is from genome assembly GCF_963930625.1 of Muntiacus reevesi. Taxonomy (NCBI): domain Eukaryota; kingdom Metazoa; phylum Chordata; class Mammalia; order Artiodactyla; family Cervidae; genus Muntiacus; species Muntiacus reevesi. The sequence continues at coordinate 40,110,143 of NC_089258.1, read as the reverse complement.
TGGCCTGGGTTTCTCTGTGTAGACCGGGCTCTTCTGCATTGCAGGACTCTGATGAGTGCTGGCTGGGTTGAAATGAGGTGACTGAGCCCGGGGCTTACTCAGTAGGTGGCGCACAGACTGGCATCCTGGGTCCCAGCCTCTCTCCCCTCTGGGCGGTGTCAGGTGGCATTTGGACATGCGGGCTCTCGCCTCCCGGCTGGCTTCGCATCCTTACACACACACACAGCTCACCGAAGGCAGGTGCCGCTCCAGGGAGATCTCACATCACCCCTCTTGTTCTGCAGCTTCAGAGATGCCTCCGCTCTCCGGAGATGATGTGGACACCCTCTCCTGCGACAGCGGCACCTCCATCATCAGCACCTCCTGCGTGTCCTCCCTGGTCCCCAGCCACCTCCCGTGGGCCAGCAACAGCGGCCGCCATGTGCTGGGCCCGGCCGAGGACTACGATGCCCTGTGTGAGCAGATTGCCCGGGGCCAGACGCTCCTCGCCGAGATGGACCTTCAGATCCGAGAGGCTCCTGGCCCCATGAGTCAGGAGCTGGTAACCAAGGTAGCCTTAGCGATGGCGCTGGAGGGAGAGGGATGCACGGGGAGCAGGAGGCGGAGGCAGGAGGCAAGGGGGCCATGGGGCCCCTTCCCCTGGGAAGAGGGGCCAGGAAAGGCAGCCCCCCAGACTTGCAGGGCGGGTCCGGTCTGCAGGTTGTTTGCTGTTCGGGGGGACGCCTACTGAGGCGTGTCTCTGTGCTACTGCGGTCGCCCTGCCGCACGGCAGCCTCCTTCAGTCCTGTCGCGTGTCCATCCGTTCTTCCCCCCGGTCACCGGTCCGTCCCCCTCCCGGCCTCTGCGCTCAGCGTGGCCGAGGTCCTGATCCTCACGTGGCGTGCAAGGATCGCACAGTCCCTTGGGGCGCGCTTGCCAACACAAGCTGCCCTGCGCCCCCTCTGAGGGTGGCGGCTGCCAGCCCAGCACATGGCCGGTTAGTGCCATGTCTTCTTTCACCCCAGAGCAGCCTTCACGGTGGGTGGCAGCGTGCCCACGGTGCAGATGCCAGATGCCGAGCGGGAGGAACTCGCCGCCGCCAGGACTGGAACCCCGCTGTGTCCTGCGGGGCGCTCCGGTGCCCTACGCCCGCAGCCGTGTGACGCCTGCCGCTCCCAGTCTCCCTGCTCCCCGGGCTGTGCAGACTCTCATGAGGGGCCTGCTCCCGTCTGTGCACCCGCCATCTCTCCCTGCTCCCCGAGCTGTGCAGACTCTCTCTTGCGGGGCCTGCTCGCGCCTCTCTCCGTCTCCCTCCGCTCCCCCGGCTGTGCAGACTCTCTCTGCCCCTGCCCGCGTGCCCGCCGTCTCTCCCCGCTCTCCGGGCTCTGCAGACTCTCTCTTGCGGGGCCTGCTCCCGCCCGCGCTCCCGCCGTCTCTCCCCTCTCCCCGGGCTCTGCAGACTCTCTCTTGCGGGGCCTGCTCGCCCCCGCGTGCCCGCCATCTCTCCGTCTCTCCCCGCTCCCCGGGGCTGGCCCAGCCGGCAATGTTTCTTTTCCTCCAGCCCTGGCCCCCGTGCCCTCTGGCTGGGAAGACCACCTACCCCTTCTTGCTGTGGCATCCTGCCAGAATCCTCATTTTAAAGTCAAGGACCCATGTGTGCTTGGCATAAAGTTTCTCATTCACTTCTTCCAAGACTTGGGGTCAACTTTCCTTCCTCCCCCAGACTGGACTCAACCTTCGTGCTTCTGAGGGGCACGTTTTCTGACCCTCCTTCTTTTTGAGTTCTCATTGAGGACACTTGAGCCCCATACTTCGTAACAGCTGTTTCGCCTTTTTGTTTTGTTTTACAATATTGTAAAAGCCAGTTTTGCCTTTTCTATTCCATTAATAATAAGCGTCAGAAGAGTAAAAGGTAGGGATCGTGTGTATTTTGTTCACTGTTGTATCCACTGTGTCGCCCAGGGCCTGGCGTGGAATAGGTGCATGATAAATACTCATTGAATAGATTTGTAAATATAAGTAAGAGTATTGTTCTTTTCTGATTATGATCTTTATTTTACAGAAACTAGAAATTATAGAGAAACATAAAAACATCTATAAAAATACCACACAGTGCTCAATGCTTAAAATTTCCGTATGTATACTTGTAGCTCATTCGTAAAGTTTAATAAAACTGACTCATTACATATGAGTTTTGTATTTGACTTTCAGTTAACATTATATTAACATTTTTCAATCTCATTCAGTATTTTTCTAAAGACTTGACTTTTAATGGCTGAGAAGTAGGCTAGCGTGGATATAGCCCCGTTTATTTACACTTTCACCTGTTTGCTGGACATTTAAGCTGTCACGAGCATCCTAACTGGATCTCTGGTGATATCTTGGAACCGTTCACTAGGGACGAGCTTCTAAAGCAAAGTCACCTGCTCAGAGGCTGCGTGGGCCTTCCTGGCTTTTGCTGGAAACCACTGCTGTGTTACTTTCCAAAAATTTGTATCAGCATCTCCATTTACGAGTGAGAGTGCCTCTGCACCTCTGTCGTCATTGAGTGTTTTTATTTATAAATTATTTTTTGCCAATTTTATAGCTTAACAGGGTGTGTCATATTGTTTTTATTTTATTTTATTACTTGTGGAGACAATAGTCTTCATTTCTTTTTTTTTTTTAAATCTATTTCATACTTTCCCTTCTGCGGTTCATGTTCTTTGCTTTCTTGTGCCCTGGAGAAAGTCCCCGGTTTGACTTGCTCCTGCCTGCCCGAGAGGGTGACAGAGACTTGACGGGCCAAGTCTCGCTGGCGGCAGGCGGAGCCGGGGAACCGGGGATGCGGGGGGCAGAAACGATCAGGCTGCATCGCTGGCCGTTGAGAGGCTCCGGGCTGCGGGGCAGGGCGGGGGCCGGCCACGGACCCTCTTCTGGCCGAAGTAAATATAGCGCACTCAGGTGGCCGCTGATCATGCTTATTGGTGGGCCTAATATCACCAGCGAAGTCCCTCATAATCTGCAGTTCGCCGGCTGTGACAGACGTCGGTGTCGTCTGCACCGGGCTCGGGCTCAGAGTGTGCAACACGGGCCTGCGGTCCGGCGGCTCCTGCTGCCCGTGAGCGCCAGCTTGCCCGTGGTCTCTCTCCAGCCTGCGCCTCACAGCCTTCTCATTCCCCGACGCAGGCACCCCCGAGCAGCGTCCTCACTGGCGTGAGCGCCGCCAGGCTGATCCTGGACGAGGCCGCGAGGTTGCTGGCATGCTTCTGGAAGGTCTTGCTGCCCACCGACGGCCAGGACACGCGCCTCTGCGAACAGGTGGGTGGTGGCCCGCGGAGGCAGAGGCTCCGGGGGGCCGCCAGGCGGGTCCCCGCTGCCTCCGCGTCCAGCCCAGGGCCGAGCCCGCAGCAGTTGTGTCCTCCGCTGGGGACACAGAGGGGCGCAGGGAAGCCTCCGTGCTTGCTGAGTGACGCGTCAGACACCGCGCTGGCTGCTGAGGCCTGTTCTTCCTCCGTCCCCTGGTGCCCGGCAAGGGGCCTACAGCCTGGACGCGACCCCGGCCCCATGCTGAGCACGTCTGTTTTGGGAGGAACCCTGTCCACATTCTACACACGAGGAAACTGCGGTTTGGGCAGGGAGGCACACACTCAGGATGCAGAGCCGGGTTGGAAGCTCCAGTGTTGAATCCCAAGGACAGACTTGTATTTGATAAGCTTTTAAGTCCCAAGTTGTCCTCATGGACTAGCTTATTCCTTTCTGTTCAGAATCTCTTTCATTTCTGATGCCTTTTCTCTGGACTGTCTTGATTCCTTTTGATAGCTTTCAGCATCATGTTTTAGTGGGCTTTGTAAATCTATTTTTACTACTTAGAAACTAGTTTTGGCTTTTTTTTTTTAAGCCAATGAAAATTGTTTATCATAAAGCCACTGAAATTTCCCTTAAAAGCTAGACTTGACACTAACTTGAACGTGACTGAATTAAGAACAGTTGCTCCCACCCCGTCCTCGTTTGCATCTGCCCTGGCACAGCTCAGGAGTCAGAGCAGATGCCGGCCCTGGGGCTTCTGTGGTGAGTTCAGTTCAGTTCATTCGCTCAGTCATGACCAACTCTTTGCAACCCCATGGACTGCAGCATGCCAGGCCTCCCTGTCCATCACCAACTCTTGGAGTCCACCCAAACCCACATCCATCGAGTCGGTGATGCCATCCAACCATCTCATCCTCTGTCATCCCCTTCTCCTCCTGCCCTCAGTCTTTCCCAGCATCAGGGTCTTTTCAGATGAGTCAGTTCTTCACATCAGGTGGCCAAAGTATTGGAATTTCAGCTTCAACATCAGTCCTTCCAATGACTATTCAGGACTGATTTCCTTTAGGATGGACTGGTTGGATCTCCTTGCAGTCCAAGGGACTCTCAAGAGTCTTCTCCAACACCACAGTTCAAAAGCATCAATTCTTCAACACTCAGCTTTCTTTATAGTCCAGCTCTCACATCCATACATGACTACTGGAAAAACCATAGCCTTGACTAGACGGACATTTGTTGGCAAAGTAAATTTTTTGCTTTTTAATATGCTGTCTACGTTGGTCATAACTGTCCTTCCAAGGAGTATCTTTTAATTTCATGGCTGCAGTCACCATCTGCAGTGATTTTGGAGCCCCACAAATAAAGTCAGCCACTGTTTCCACTATTTCCCCATCTATTTGCCATGAAGTGATGGAACTAGATGCCATCATCTTAGTTTTCTGAATGTTAAGCTTTAAGCCAACTTTTCCACTCTCCTCTTTCACTTTAATCAAGAGGCTTTTTAGTTCCTCTTCACTTTCTGCCATAAGGGTGGTGTCATCTGCATATCTGAGGTTATTGATATTTCTCCCGGCAGTCTTGATTCCAGCTTGTGCTTCTCATGATGTACTCTACATATGAGTTAAATAAGCAGGGTGACAATATACAACCTTAATGCACTCCTTTTCCTATTTGGAACTAGTCTGTTGTTCCATGTCCAGTTCTAACTGTTGCTTCCTGACCTGCATATAGGTTTCTCAAGAGGCAAGTCAGGTGGTCTGGTATTCCCATCTCTTTCAGAATTTTCCAGTTTATTGTGATCCACATAGTCAAAGGCTTTGGCATAGTCAATAAAGCAGAAATAGATGTTTTTCTGGAACTCCCTTGCTTTTTCGATGATCCGTAGGATGTTGGCAATTTGATCTCTGGTTCCTCTGCCTTTTCTAAAACCAGCTTGAACATCTAGAAATTCATGGTTCATGTATTGCTGAAGCCTGACTTGGAGAATTTTGAGCATTACTTTGCTAGTGTGAGATGAATGCAAATTTTGGCATTGCCTTTCTTTGGGATTGGAATGAAAACTGACCTTTTCCAGTCCTGTGACCACTGCTGAGTTTTCCAAATTTGCTGGCATATTGAGTGCAGCACTTTCACAGCATCGTCTTTTAGGATTTGAAATAGCTCAACTGGAATTCCATCACCTCCGCTAGCTTTGTTCGTAGTGATGCTTCCTAAGGCCCACTTGACTTCATATTCCAGGATGTCTGGCTCTAGGTAAGTGATCACACCATTGTGATTATCTGGGTTGTGAAGATCTTTTTTGTACAGTTCTGTGTATTCTTGCCACCTCTTCTTAATATCTTCTGCTTCTGTTAGATCTGTACCATTTCTGTCCTTTATTGAGCCCATCTTTGCATGAAATGTTCCCGTGGTAACTCTCATTTTCTTGAGATCTCTAGTCTTTCCCATCCTATCATTTTTCTCTCTTTCTTTGCACTGATCACTGAGGAAGGTTTTCTTATCTCTCCTTTCTATTCTTTGGAACTCGGTATTCAGATGGACTTATCTCTCCTTTTTCCTTTGCTTTTCGCCTCTCTTCTTTCCACAGCTATTGGTAAGGCCTCCTCAGAGAGCTGTTTTGCTTTTTCACATTTCTTTTTCTTGGGGATGATCTTACTCCCTGTCTCCTGTACAATGTGACAAACTTCTGTCCATAGTTCATCAGGCACTCCGTCTATCAGATCTGGGCCCTTAAATCTATTTGTCACTTCCACTATATAATCATAAGGGATTTGATTTAGGTCATACCTGAATGGTCTAGTGGTTTTCCCCACTTCAGTTAAATCTGAATTTGGCAATAAGGACTTCATGATCTGAGCCACAGTCAGCTCTTGGTCTTGTTTTTGCTGACTATATAGAGCTTCTCCATCTTTGGCTGCAAAGAATATAATCCATCTGATTTCAGTGTGTGTGAATACCATGTCATATTAGGTCAAGGCAAGCACCCACTCCAGTAATCAGAGAAGCCTTCCTGGAAGAAGCAGCTTGCCAGTTAAGGAAGAGTTCAAGCTCTTTCCTTGATAGTCTGATAGATATTCCCTTCTTTATCTAACCTATAAATTTTTGGCCAAGTCCAGCAGGAAGGCAGAAGGGAAATGTGCATTCCACGTTATCACCTATCTAGTTACCTTCTCACCGCCCTCGGAGCTCCCAGCCATGGCAGGGAAGTAGCAGTGAAGTGGCTCTTGGCTCGGAAGGTTCTGCTGGGCCTGTCCTAGGGCATCCCTCTTGGGATCCTGGGCAGGAACCCGGGTGCACCAAGATCGGGGAAGTGCATGTCCAGTCATCACACACGGAAATCTGTGCGTGGAGTGGAGATGGCCTGTGGGAGAGGAACCCCCCCCGCCCCGAGCTCCAGCTCCACACTGGCCTTGCCTTTCCTCCTAACCCTCCAAGCTCATTTCCATCTCAGGCCCAGAAAACAGAAGTGCTCCCTCCCTCTCAGATCTCAGCTTAAATGTTACTTCAAGGTCAGAGAGGACTTCCGATCAGTCAGTCCTAGCACTCTCTTCAGTTTCATCCTAACCTTCACCTTACGTTATAGTTACATATTTGTTTAATGTCTGTATCTCTCTGTTCTCCATGAGGGGCCATGTCTATTTTGTTCATGTTTTTGAATGAATGAATAATTTCCTCTCATCCTTCTAAACTAGTGTTTGCTCATCTGATTTTTAAAGCCTATGTCTAAGCTAAATATTTCACCCTTGATACAATGTTTTTGTCCTCAGTCAGAGTAATGTCTGTTAAATAGATGGAATGCACTTCTTATCTCTCGTCCCTGTGTGTGTGTATCTGTGTGTATAAATACAAGTTATTGGCACGTTCGTCTCCCCCACAAGCAAATTAGTCTACGTTCGTCTCTCCCACAAGCAAATTAGTCTAGGGGCTGGTCCGTGCTTCTGAGGGTCTGCACCTTATTTCCAGGGGCTTCTCAGTTGACTGCTTGTGCTCACTTTAGCATCACAGAATTTTAGAGCCAGAGAAAGGCCCTCAGAGATGCTCCGATATGGCTGCTGGTACACACAGACCCCCTGTGTGGCGTTAAATTGCCTCTGGCCACTTTTCTGTCCCTGCCTGTGTTTCACACAGTGCCTTTCTCTTGGTGTGAAATCTGTGTGAAGCAGATTTCCAAGTTTCCACCAGCAGCTCCAGTGGTTTTTTTTTGTTTTTTTTACTACCTGGTGTTTTTTCTGAGTGTCATTAAATTGCCTTTTGCATCTCCTGCAGCCCCTCGGACTCCTCTGCAAAGTGTGTATCACATGTATAAGTTTATCTGAGAAAGTTGTGGGGAGAGATACAAATATGTACACGTATTTGTTTATAAAAATATTTATAGGGTGGGAAGAACTGAGACATTTACATAACCATATGTAAAATAGATAGCTAATGAGAAGGTGCTGTGTATATAACATGTAACACAGGGAGCCCAGCCCGGTGCTCTGACGACCTCAAGGGTGGGGTGGGATGGGGGTGTGGAGAGGAGGGGACACGTGTGTACTTAGGGCTGATTCCCACTTTTGTATGGCAGAAGCCAACACAATTTTAGAAGGCAGTTATCCCCCAATTGAAAATATATTTTTTTTAAAAACGTGAAAAATAAAAGACTATTCACTTCGGTCAAATAAACTGTCCAGGGGAGTAGCCACCTGGACCCTCTAATTCTGGACTTACGTTATGCTTTCAATCCCAGCATAGCCCTCCTCCTGGCAGGAAAATCACTTTCATTTTTGAAGTTTTACAAGAGATGCTGAAAAATAAGACATGATTTGTGTGGACTAAAAAAATGTTTTTAAGAGAAAGGATAAACAGTAATAGAAGAGTTATAGGGGTGGGAAGGAAGAGGATGGAAGAACAAGGATAGAAGGTAGATTTCTCTGACTGATCCTGCTTCATAAATTTCACTTTGAAACTCTATAAATGCTTTATATAAGTAAAAATTAAAATGGGGGGAAAAGCAACTTTAAAATATTCAAGATAAAACAAACCAACTTTCCTTATATAATTGAAGGCATAACCACTCAGAAGAGGAAACATTTCAAAAATTCCCTGGTGGTCCAGTGGTTAGGACTTTGAACTTCCACTTCATGGGGCACAAATTGGATCCCTGGTCAGGGAACTAAGATCCTAGAGGCCACATGGCCAAACAACGGTAACATTTCAATGACAAACACAGTAATTTAATTATGTTTTCTTAGTGGAAATACTGAAAGAGCAGGAACGAACTGTCAAAAAATTTATAGTGTTTTTAATAAATATATTGTTAATAATATTTGTATTGATGTTTTGAAATTACTATTTTTAATCATAGTATTAAACAAATAACTTATGTTGAAATTTTTACTATCAGGGAAGAGAAATGCATATATATGAACTCCTTATGTATTTTCTATTTTTAAAATTTAGTAGTTCTCTTTACTTAAAAGACTGTGAAAATGTCCAAGCCAGGACCAGGGAGCACGCCTGGTGCCAAATCGTGGTTTCTAAGTACCTTTTTTTTTCCTAAAGGCAATTAGAACTCCTTGGTGAAATGGCTTGATTCCAGGTCTGGGGCAGGATTTGTACATCGTGAGCTCAGAACCGCTTTTCATCCTAAGAAAAAAGGGAGAGGAGAGAGAGCGAAACTTGCAGATGTGCAGGGTTCTCAGATCGCGGTCGCTGGACAGGCAGCACCAACCCTATCTGGACACTGGTTGGAAAGGCAGGTTTTCAGGCCTCACCCAAGACCTACTGAAAAGCCTGGGGCTGGCCCCAGTGATCTGATTTTACGAGGCTTCTTGGTAACTCTGAGACCCACTGGATTGAAAGGAGCTGGAGACATAACAGTCAGATACAAAACATGAAGTTCATTTGGATGCTGAATCTAGCCGGTTGTTTTAAAAAAATAATAAAAATAAAATTATGATGCAATCAGGAACATACCTACCGACATCTGTTTGGTGATCTGAAGCAGTCATGCTCATTGTTTTAGATGTGATAATGACCTTGTGGTTTTTTAAAAAAGAATCTTTTTCTTCTAGAGCTGTATACTGAAATATTTTGGGGTAAAACATGATTGGGTTCTAGGATTGATTTTTAAAAATAATTTCAGACGGAGGACAGGGAGGGGTATGGATGAAACGAGTCTGGCCATGAGTTGATCGCTGAAGCTGGATGGGTATCTAGTGGTTCGTTCTCCTGTTCTTTCTACTTCTGTAAATGTTTTGAGATTTTTCATTTTAAAGAAGAATAACAACCAACTGGGAAAAACAAAAAAACAGTTTGAGAAGTCGGGCAGCACAGTCGTTAAGTCAGCTCTGATCTCGGCGCTGTGGCCCCGAGGAGGAGTTGCTCTGTTGCACGCCTGCATGGTGTCAGGGACTCTGCTATCACTCGCATCTCTGCTTATCCCTTCCAGGAGCCTCCAGAGGGTTAAGTATTGTTAGTCCCATTTTTCAGAAGTAAGAACTGAAGGGGAATCCCTGGTGGTCAGTGGTAAAGAATCCGCATGCAGTGCAGGACATGCAGGTCTGATCCCTGGGTCGGGAAGATCCCTGGAGAAGGAAGTGGCAACCCACTCCAGTGTTCTTGCCTGGGAAATTCCATGGACAGAGGAGCCTGGTGGGGTACAGTCCATGAGGTAGCAAGAGTCGTCACGACCGAGTGACTAAATCACCCCCAAGAACTGAAGCTCACTTGCTCCATCATCTTAGCATCTGGAAGCAGTGGAGCTGGCCTCTGGAGCCCCGCTGTTTTCCCCCTGGCGCCTTCATCCTGTGACAATGAAGATTTTTAGCTCATAGAGACAGCAGACACTTATATATAATTCCTTGTCTTCAGTACTGGATAGAATTCAGGGTGTTCAGGGTGTTTTGAGAGCACAGATGAACCCACCACTTGGCAGATGGTCTCACACCTACTCTGAGCCAGTCACTGGGGAGCCAGAGGGGAGAACTGAGTTCTGCCCTCAGGGAGCTTGTAGAGTAGGTGGGGAAACAAACAAGTAATGACCTATTACAATCCACTGTGAAGTGGGAAATGTTAGGGAAAGCCCTGGACAGATGGGCACCCAGAGGTAAGCAACCGAGGCTGTGGTGGGGAAGGGTCTCAAGGAGGGCTTCCTGGAGGAGGTGCTATCTGAGCTGACTTTAGAAGGAGAGGTAAGGTTAGGCAAAAGGTGAGCAGTAACTGTTGTCCCTGTCTTCAGGGAGCCTCTCCTCTGAGCCTCTGTCCTCTGCAGTGTGACAGAAGGGTCCGGCATCGTCCCTGTTTACAGATGTGGACCCAGGGCTCTTGAGTGAAGAGTGACCTTGTCCCAGAATGTGTGGCCTGCAAAGCCGCGGTCAGAGCAGAAGTCTCTGGGCTCTCAGCTTGAGGAAGAATCAAAGAAAACCTCGTGTTTTAATTAGGATCTGCTTTGGAAGCACTGTCGAAGTCCGTGTAGCTGACACGATTGGTTAATCTTAAAAGTAGGTTAAAGCAGGGAATCAAAAAATGATACATACCTTAAACATCTCAGTTTAACTTAAAAACAGTTCAATGTACATTCATTTGCCATTCTTTTGATGTTGGGCCAGGGCCTTTTCTTTGAATATGGGTCTGCTGATTGAAGTTCCCCATCTCCTTTCTTTCATAAACTACATCCATAATGTATGTCTGTCACTTCCAATTTCTGTTTCTTGAAGATGAAGAAAAAACTTAGGCACTTGCGAAGCAATTTGAATGTAGAATTCTCCTAGACTGTGTTCCTCCCACACCTTTTAGAGTTGACTCACCCACACCTAATTTGGCAGAAATGTGGTTTTTTTTTTAGTGACTTGCCTTTATCAGGTCTTCCCTGAAACATATGCAGGTTTTCTTTCAACCATTTCTGTCTTTTCAGGCACATATTTCATAAGCTTACTTAAAAATTAAATCACACAGCTGATTACAGAGGCCGTAAACAAGTTTGGGGACAAACTAAAGTGATTCTCCGTAAGGGGGCAGCCTGCCGTCTTCTCTCCTGGGAGCAGAGGTGTTTCAGTGTCGCACGGGTGGCCCGCGCCGGGCACCTGACAACCCGGCTGTTTTGTGCGGGAGGGAGTGCGTGTAACCCCACGCACAGCTCAGCGGCGACTAGGCAGGAGAGCTGGTGCGTGCGTGCGTGCTGAGCCCCTTAAGTCCTGTCTGACTCGGTGGGACCCCATGGACTGCAGCCCGCCAGGCCCCTCTGTCCATGGGATTCTCCAGGCAAGAACACTGGAGTGGGTTGCCTTGCCCGCCTCCAGAGGATCTTCCCAACCCAGGGATCGAACGCGCACCTCATTATGTCTCCTGCACTGCAGGCGGGTTCTTTACCTCTCGTGCCATCAGGGAAGCCCGAGAGAGTCACCAGAGTGTGCATATTTCACCTTAGGGGCCTGGGAGCTGTGGGTTTGTCATCCATCCACTTTCTCCCCATATCTGAAAAAAATCAAAGCAGGATTTCCTAATAGATCGTACTCCCCCAAATAATATCTTTATATCCTCTTTGTAAGATGTAAGCATTAAAAATAAATCAGCATTATAGTTTTTTGGGGAAAAAAACTCAATTCTGAAAAATTAAAAAAAAGAAAAACAAAATATTCCAAATCCCATCTCTGAGAAATGGAACACTCTAACATTTTTGTGATGTCTCTGTCGTCAGATGGTTTAGACATCTTGATATACACGCCTATGGATAGAGATGTATGCGTTCAATTTTGTGAAACTGGCGTGCCCTGGTACAGAGGAGCTGTTCTGGGCTCTTGTGTCACTAATTAGGATCATCTCTCAATGTCAGTAAATCAAGTCCTACAACATCATTTTTAATAACTGCGAAATTACTCCGCTGTATATAAGTACCGTAATTAAGTTACCTAGATCCCTATCGAAACAAAGCAGGTTGTTTATTTCGTCCTGCCGTGAACAGTGCTGAGGTGAACGTCCTGGAGCCAAGGCCTCTTCTTGGGCCTGCACTGCCCTCCTTGGGGGCGACTGTCCGAGTGTAGACTCGCTAGGTTGGAGGCTTAAGCGCATCTTAATACCCGCTGCGTCTCTGTGGGCCTGGGTGCGCCCTGGGCTGCCCTGGTTCGGTTCGCAGCTCCGCCCGCGGCCCTGGGGGCACGGTGCCTGCACACTTGCCGCCATCTGAACGGCAGCATGTGGCTTCCAGCTTTTACTCAAATACCTTTGTTTGGAAGGTTGAGTGCTTTTTATATGGTTTTGCAGTTCTTCCTATATGATCTGACATTTATATTCTTTGTTCTTTTTTTTTCTAAATCCCCTTCTCTTTAGACAGGAGAACTGAAGGCAGAGATCAGCAAACTCCACAATAAACTGTTTGAACAAGACAAGAAGTTGCAAAACACCCTGAAGCTGCTGCAGCTGAGCAAGAACCAGGAGAAGGTCATCTTTGACCAGTGTGAGTGGCGGTGGGGTGGCCGCCGCGTCCGGGCCCTGGGCTGTCCTGACGCCTCCTGCGTTTGGGTTTCCTTCCGTCCTTCACCCGGGGTCCTCCAAGAGCCTCTTGACGGCACAGCCCCTGCCAGACCGTGGGCTGCTGGCCCATCAACATCCTTACCTTACAAGGGGCTTTGTGGGCCAGACCCAGGAAGGAGCATCGGTGATCACAGGGTCCCTCGTGTGTTAGGTCCCTGTGGCTGAGCAGAGCGACTGGGAGGTGGGGAGACCTCTCGGGGGGCTGTACAGGGCCGTGGAGGGGCGAGGATGGTGTTGAAAGCTAGTAGGGAGGTCGTCCTGGCAGAGTGGCGGATGTCTGTGGGGCTCTGGCCTAGGAGTTCAAGTCCCTGGTAGAGAAGAGGGGCGCTGGAAGGGGCGTCCGCGTGGGGGCAGTGCCCCCGAGGTCGTGGCTGCGGGCCGTGTGGCTGGGCCAGGTGCCTGGAGCAGCGAGGAGTCCAGGGAACACGGCTTCACGGCGTTAGCAGTGCCCTGCGGCTGTTGCCCAGACAGTCCCAGGCACGGGAGGTGAACCCTGCCTCCAGGAGAGCAGGTTCCGGAAGTGGGTTCAGATGGGTAAGTCACCGCAGCGGATCCAGGGACCAGAACCCAGCGCCGAGTCCTGGGTCGGGGAGCCGTGCCTCAGATCACCCCTTTCCTGCGAGACTGGGAGTAAGTGACTTTAGCTCTCCGAGCTCTGGAGTCCTTGCCTCTAACCAGAGACGGAAATTCCAGAGGACTCAGACTGGCTGATGGGCCTGGTTCTCATCACAACTTCATAAAGAAGCGCCCCTGTTTTCTCCTCTGTGAGACAGGGATGGGAGTGGTGTCTCAGCTCTCGTGTACTTCTTCCTGGGACAGAACGATGCTCCATAAGCATTAGTTCTCTGCCTCTTTTATTCCATGAGGTCAGACTGAGTTCTGTGCATGGAGGTGGTGGCAAACCGTTAACCTCCGATGAATTGTGGCATCTCCCCTGCTAAGACGGCGTCACCATCTCCGTATTTCTCCCCACGGCCTGACCTGGAGTCGGTCTCGCCCGCGGAGAGAGCTCACCCAAGGTCGCACAGCGAGTGGGCGGCTTGTCCAGGCTTGTGAGTGCCCCCAGGGCCCCGCGGCCTGCCTGCCTCTCCCAGGTCTGCTCCGGCTCTCAGGGACTAGGTGGAAGTTGGGGGAAGGTCCCCACCTCTCCCTTCCCCACCTGGGTCAAGGTGAGCACGCCATCTCTGCTCAGAGTCTGCCGGGAAAGGAGGGGACAGGGTGAGTGTGAGGCCCTCCCCGTGATGCCGGGGAGCGCCCCCTCCACTTGCCTCCCCAGTCGGCAGGAACCCCTGGGGTGCTCACTGAGGTCGCAGCTGAGAAACCTCCTGTCTCCGCTGGACGCCGCCGAGGCTGGGGTCTTCGGTGGAAGGGGTCGAGCGCTGTCAGGCAGGCCTGGGCTCTAGGCACGCCTCTGCCCGGGGCCAGCCCTTCCCCACTCTGCCCCTCGGGCTTCTCACCTCAGTGGGGCTTCTGGCTCGGAAGGTGGGCGGTGCTGCTCAGATGCGGGACCCCTTCAGACTTGGGCCACGTGAGACGTAACTCTTTTGATACTTTTACTGCCATGATACATAATCTTCTCGGGGTCCCAGGCCCCGTGGCGAGTCTCAGGAGAGGTGAGCTCTCTCCCCAGAAAGATGCATACATCCGTGTACACACAGATTTGCACATGGTTTCCAGGGATTTCGGATGCCCAGAAGCATGACCCTGGACCCAAGTTAAGACCTTCTGCCCTGTGGCACGGGGCTGGGGTGGGCAGCGTGGCGGTGGGCCCCTCTGAGATTCACTGCGCCCAGTTAAAAACCAGGCCCCCACCGTCCGTGCCCGCCCCCGGCGTCACAGGTGGCGGGCGGGCTCCCTCACCTCCAGAGGGAAGTTTTTGTGAGGCAAGAAGTGAATCTTTTCTCAAGGCCACCGCCCGGCACCTCTTCGGAATAGCCAGCAGGGAGTCGGTCTCAGCCTCACTGGCCAAGGACCCGGTCCAGAAGCCTGTGTGTTCTCCCCGGGCGTAGATGGAATCCCTGGGCATCACGGAGGCCTGTTGAGGGCGAGTCCTGATCCGGCCGTCTCCGTCAGTGGTGGCCTTCCCCCTGCTCCTGGCGTTTGGGGGACAGACTTCCTTTACAGCCGTGCCCCGAGGCGGGCCCTCCGCCGGCCTGTGGGTTCCCACGTGCTGGGCCTCCGCCCGCAGCCGTGGAGTCTAGGGAGCCACGAGGTGGTCCCGCCCCACCCGCTCCTGGAGCGTGCTGCCGGCGCGGGGAGCCGCCCCGTGTCCGTCCGTCAGTCCGTCCTCCCTGTGGTCAGGCACTGGCCCCCGGCCCTGGCCCGCACACCTGGGTTTGCTTGGAGCGGGCACTCCCCATTCCCAGAGCGGCGGCTCCGGGGGATGAGGGCTCCGAGACAGGCGCAGGCCTCTCCCCTCGTGGCAGCACGGCCCGGCCCGTGGAGGTGGGCTCGGGGGTCCCCCTGGGCCTGCCGGGCCTCGGTTTCCATCCGTAACGTGTCGCACGCCCTGCCTTCCAGCGTCGCATGGGGGGTGGCCGAGGCTTGAGGAGGGGCCTCTGGCCCGCCCGCTCCGACGGGTCACTTGGTCCCGGGCGTGTGATGAGGCGGACACCTCTGGGGCTGGAGTCCGCCGCCCCGCCCTTGGCTTCCCCTCCGTCTTGGGGGCGTCGTGTCTGATCACCCCGCTCTCTGCTCTCTCCGCAGTGGTTGTGACGCACAAGGTCCTTCGGAAGGCCAGAGGGAACCTGGAGGTAATGCCGCTTGGAGACCCTCGTGCGGAGGACGGGCCGCGGGGGTGGGCTGGCGTGCTGTCCTGCTGAAACACGAAGGGACACCCGTCCGCTGCGTTTTTCTGCCAGCAGTGCGTGGAAAGTTTCGCTTTCTCCTGCCCCGTTTTTGACGGTTCCTTTAGCTATTGGTGTGATGTCCTTTTAACCTGTGAGAAATGCAGCACGCGGTGCCTGACACATAGTGGGCATTTGATAAATATTTCATCATCGTCTGGTCCTATCAATATTTACTGATCAAACAGCATGTCTTTGAAAGCAGTTTCAGAGCTTCTCACCTTTAACGCTGTCAGGGACTGTACTCCAGACACCCTCCATGTGACCTGAAGTTCTCATTTTTCTCTCCCTCCCTTCTCCTAGCTCAGGCCCGGGAGTGCGCACCCTGGAACATCCAGTCCCAGCCGACCAGGCTCCTGAGGAGAACTTTGAGCCAATAAAGCTTGGGGTTCCCGCTGAGCTCGTCCTGCCTCTGTCATGGGTGGGGCTCCTGCTTTGGAGGGGCGAGGGGCTGTGTGACCTCTTCTGGATGCCCACCCACCATCGTGTTTTCTAGCCAGCCTCGAGCGGTCCTTCAGAAATCCGCCCCCACCCTGGGGCCTGCAGAGCGAAGCCGCTCCATCGCTCAGTCCAGTGCTCACCCCGAGGCCTCCCTGGAGGTGGGGACGCTGGGGTGGCCTGGACCACTCGTGTGTTCACAGGACAGCCGAGTGAGCAGTCCAAGGTCCTCAGCTCCCTCCTGTCGTTCCAGACCCCGAACTGTGCCCCCCGCTGCTACCCCGTCAGCTCCCGAGATGATGGTGGTGGAGGCGACGTGGTCGCATCCGCTGGAGGCCTGGGGTTCAGGGAGGCAAGCCTGGGCATACGGGTCGGCCTGGGCCCCCACCTCTGCTTCTCACCAAGTGATGGGCAGGTCGGTGGTCAGCAAGGACCGTCTCTGCTTGGCTTCCTGTCCCCTGAGCTTTCATCTTGAGAAATACTTGCGCACATGTGCCTCAGTACACTCCAGTGTGGGAAAACTCAGATTTAGTTATAATGTGGCGGCTCCTTTTTCTGGAAGTCTCACAGCTGAGTTCCTCAAAGGGGGCTCCGAACAGCCCACGAGGTGGCTCGGCAGGGTGCTCTGGAGGGAAGAGGAGGCCTGGTTCTAGACCCAGTGGTACGCTTCTGTCCTCAGCCGATACACCTGTAAAATGGGAATTGCCCTTCTTTAGCCCAGACCCGGTCACGCAGGTGTTCCTGTGCCGTTTGGAAGTCACCAAGCAGTGAGAGCCTTTCCAAGAATCAGTGTCTGTCAGTGGCGGGTCTCAAGCAAGCTAGGAAGCCCTGTTTAAGGTTCCATGGTGATGTGCACAAAAGCGGAGATGTTGGTGGGGATGGGGTGGGGGCTGGGATGCTGGCGGGGCGGGGGTGGGGATGGAGGCGGGGGCAGGGATGGGGGCGGGGATGGGGGTGGGGACAGGGATGGGGGTGTGGTCAGGACTAGCCTCTGGAGCCAGCCTCGGATTCAGATGGAAACAGGGCACCAGTCTGGCAGCTTCGTCGCTCGTTCTGAGCACGTGGCCTGGCACGTGGTTGGTGCTCAGCTTGTGGGAGCTTTCTGGAAAGGCCGTGAGTGGAGGTCATGGTCCATCCCTGACCCTTTGGGTGGTAAACCCTGGACGCCTGAGAGCAGGGGCCTCTGGGAGCCCAGCTAGCTGTTGGCCTCAGTCACCCACAGCTTCTCAGGAGCTCAGTAAGCCAAAGCACAGCACCTTTTTATCCCCCTTGAGAATCATGTAAAACATTTCCAACCTTGGGCTAGCGAAGGCCCTCCCTCTCTGGGGAGGTGGAGGAGCAGCCCCATGAGCTTGGACTGGATTTGGGCCAAGAACATCCTCGGCTAATAGGGATGATTTGAACCTTGGAAAAAGCTCCCTTTGTCCCCGGCGAGTTCCTTTTACCAGCAGCTGATTCAGGAGGCTGTGAAGCCTTCTTCAGGACAGGCATCCGTTTCCCGGCTCAGCGAAAGGAGTCACCAGGTGTGGCTGAGGAGCTGCACCCGAGAGGCACCCGCAGGGAACAGATATTCCGAGAGGCGGGGCCAAGACGCCGGCCCTGCCACGGGCCCTGCTCGCCCCCCAGGCTGGCGCCCACCTGATGCGCAGGAGCCACGCTGGGCATCATCTCTTTCATCTGCACCGCCTGCCCGTTTCACAGGCGAGAAAACGGGTGTAGTGTCACTGGAGCAAGTGCTGGAGCCAGAATTTGAGCCTGGGTCTGTCGAGACCCGTTCCCAAAACAGTCCTGGTCTCTGGACTATACCCTGTCTCCCCGAAATGCCAGCTCTTCCAAAAAAGTGCAGCCCTCCCCCGCGTCACGGCCCGAGGAGCCTCCTCTCATTCTGCCCTTTCCAAACAGACGGGCCCCAGAGACGCACAATTGAATTCCTTGACCCAGCAGCCCCGAGACCTGCTTGTGAACAGGCCGTGCAGGGGAGAAAGAGTGATCTTGTTAATAAGTCCTCCGAATGGTGGAGGCAGGGAAACCTGCCTGGGGGCTCCCGACCCTGCCAAATTGCCTCTTCAATCTTGGCCATATTTTAAGCCTTAACTCAAAAATTCAATTATCACAATGACTCATCCCGTGCCCAGAGAAGCCCAGGACGCTGCCCTGGGGCCGGTCGTGTTTACCCCTTGCTGCAGATGGCTTCCCAGCTCGCTCTGCTAGGCGCCAGGCGGGGTGGGCCTGGGCGCGGCCCTGGAGGCCCCAGGGTCTTGCTGTGGCCTTCGGGGCTCCTCATAGAACCTGCTTCCGTTCCCTCACCTGCCAGGTGATGGCGGGGAAGGGTAAAGATTGACAACGGCTAACTGAGGGCCGCCCGGACCTCGGCCAGGTGGCTGGGGTTTGCCCGTCCCTTCCTCCCTGAGGGTTCTGCCCCGGCTGGCAGCCTGTGCTGGAGGCGAGCTCGCCACCTTGCGCTCCCCGCCCTCTGTCCTGTCCCACCCACAACCCCAGCCTCTCTATCGGCGCCGCCTCCCGAGGCCGCTCCTCACTCACTTGCGGATGCTCCACCTTGGACCCTTCTCTGTCTCCTGGACCACATGCTGCAGGATCCTCCCAGCCGGCCTCCCCGCGCGCACCCACACCCTCTGCAAGCGTTCCCACACCGTAGCTAGAACAGTCTCTGAAATGTGGAGGTGATCCTGTTATCTCCCTGGTGTGAAATGCTGAAGGCTTCCCATCGTGGCTAGCGTCCCTCGCGGGCCTGGGTGTGCTGAATCCCGCCGGTTCCTCCTTCCCTGCCAGCTGCCCGACTCTCAGCTCCCATGCTTCAGCCTCACAGGACTCCCCCACCTCCAGCCACAGGACCTTTGCACATGCTGTCCCCTGCCTGGCAGGCTCCCATCCACCTCTCTGGCTTCTCTTGTTTCTCTTGCTGGTTTTGGCCTCAGAGCCTGTTCAGAGGGTACTTTCTGACCGGGAGCCCCTACTGTGCGCTGTCCCAGTTGATGAGTCCCATCACTGGCGCTTGGCCACGCCTGTGGCTTTTATTGTCTAAGTGTGATTTGGGGGGGAATTGTGTCTCCCCCATCCCTAGCTAGGAGGTCGAGAAGGCACAGAACGCATGTGGTACTTCCTCCAGCCCCCAGTGCCAGCCACAGGCCAGCAAATATATCCAGTCACCAGACACTCCCAAGGCTTCTCTCACCTCCTCCTGGAAGGACTCAGACCAGTGGGAAGAGCAGACAAGGGTGAATGACGAGGCCAATAGGGAAGGCTTGTTCAGCAGGTCCCGTGGCCGGACGGGCAGTGTAACACAGTCACGGGTGAGACCTCGTGGGGGAGATGCTGCTTCTCTCGGGGGAAGGACTGGCCGGGTCACAGAGCGGCCTGCCCAGGGTCACACGGCCAGTCGGCGGCGGGGCTGGGTTCAGACGGAGGCCCGCGGGCTGCAGGGCCAGGTCAGTACGGTACGTGCGAGGAGGCGTGGGGGGTGGGACGTGGTCCCCCCGGCAGGGTGCAGGAGTTTCCTCCACGTCAAGGCCCAGTCTCGTCCACGGCTTGGCCTCAGTCTCTGCATCCCGAACGGGAGACGGGGCCCTGGAGCCGCCTCCAGCGCCCGCTTCCATTCAGGGCTCCCAGGGCTCTTTAAGCTCGTTCATTTCGACCCAGTCTGGGGGAGCGGCTGCCCCCACCTGAGCTCGGAGGGCAGCGCTGGGCCTGGGGAGCCCCTCTCCTGCTGGATCGCGCCGTTAATAAATCCAGCCCGTGGTTGCGGCCACCCTCCACGGTCCTCTCTCAGATGCCAGCAGCGCCGTGGTTGTTAACAGGCATTCCCACGAGTGCTTAATTAAGGTTTTCAGCTTTTGAAAGAGCCCCTATTTGTGTTAGCGCTACTTTTCCTGTTAACAAACCAAACCGCGAGTGGCCCCGGCTCCTCCAAGGCGCGGGACGGCGTGATGGCCGGCGGCGGGGAAGGAGCGAGGGCCGTCCTGACTCTGACTCCAGCAGGGCCGGCGGTCACAGACGCGGGGAGCCGGGTCCTGGGGCTCCGTGGCTGCAGAAACCGATGGCCGGGAGCCCGAGTGTGTGTGTGTGTTTTCATTCTTGCCTTCTTCTCTTGAAGCTTCAGTTTTCTCTGCAAAATGGGCAAGCTATGATTTTGGCTTCCATTTCACCGTGGTTCTCTCCGCGAGGGTCACTTTACTTCGATGGCACTGGTGTTTCTGGGAATTCAGTTTCTCCTCTTCTCCCTCAGACGTCTTACAAGAACCAGCCCGCAGGCAAGACGGTTTCTCATGGTGGGCGGAGGGGATACTCGGCACAGGAAGGCCTTCAGAGACCCTCGTTTTTTATGAAATTCACCATCTTCCAGCCCCCACCTTCACCCCGGCGGTATGGCCCCGTTCGTGGAGGGGACACGGCATGGGAGGGTGTTCTCACCCTCCTTCAAGTTGGGCAGAGAGTTACGGGGCTGGGGGGGGGGGGGGAGTTGCCTACACTCCAGGAGGAGGGAACAGTCTGCAAAGGCACCAGGCCCTGGGGAGACCTGCAGTGGTGCCCTGAGGCCAGGATGTCGGGCATGAAGTTGTTAGCGACAACAACGACAGCGTCGTTGGGTGCTGGCCCCTCGCCCACCGGCTCGGGCAGCCCTGGGCACAGTTGAACGTGGACCCCTGAAGTTGGGGCCTTTTAATCTGTGGCCTTGGGCACCAGTGGTGATTATCCCGAGGAGAGGAGGAGAAAGCGTGGGGACGGAGGGAAGGGAACAGGGGGATGAAGGCTAGGGGTGGGCTGGGGGCGGGGCTCAGTTCATCTCCGGGTGAGCGAGCTGTGGCCGTGGGGATGCAGAATCCTGCCCTCTTGTTGCTGTGGCCGTGGGAGGCCCCCCCGCCCTGGGGACCTGCCGGGACTGTGGTTTCATCTGCCCGCTCTGGGTCTCGCCCTGGAGTGACCGGCTGACCCGGCTGTAGGCCACCGTCCCCCGGGAAGCAGGGCCACATGGCTGTGTCGGAAGGACGAGGAATCCAGCCCCGTGACCCTGGGGAGGGGTCTGACCTCTCCCTGTCTCCGTTTCTCATGTCCTTGTCCCCTGCAGGCTCCCTGTCTTTGAGATCGGCCCCTTCTACCCGCTGGAACCGCAGTCCCAGAGGATTCCTCCCTCTCACTGCCTCTCAGCAGCCCAGCCCGCCCTGCTTCCTTTCTTGACCCCTCCCCATTCTGTCCTCTCTGCACCCGCCTCCCCCTGCTGACCCCTCATGGGGTCCCCTGCCTCCTGCCATTGCCATTCCCCTCCGGCCTCTGCACCCAGCCAGGGTGAGCTTGGCCATCACAAGCCCCCTCGTCTCACTCCCTGCCGGCACACTTGCTCTGGAGACCACGTGCCCCTTCCTCCTTGGCATGCAAGCCCTCCCTGGTCTGACCCCAACCTTCCTCCTTCACCCTCCTATTTTTAAGAGATATTTATTTATGTGGCTGCGCTGTGGCCTGCAGGATCTTCCTTGCAGTGTGCAAACTCTTGGTTGCGGCATGTGGGGTCTAGTTGACCAGGGCCTATAGTCTTAGCCTCTGGACCACCAGGGAAGTCCTCATCCCCCGGGTCTTTGGGCGGTGCCCCTACCCCCAACCAGGCTTGCTGCGCTTCTCATAGGCCCTGGAGGTACCTCCTGTTCTCTGCAACCCTGGACTTTGCACATGCGTCTCCCTGATCCTCAGCCTGACTCACTCTACTCATCCTTAAAGACTCATCTCAGGGGTGATTTCTGGGCCTCCACGCTCTAAGCCTTAGTTTATCCCCCTATAAAATGGGCACGATCATATTTCCCCTTGGAACTGGAGACAGACAGGATTTTAACTGACTGCAAGCAGTTAAGTTAACAGAGATGAAAGAAGGGATCCCAAACGCTAACGGTACCTTGGCTGCATTTAACAGTAACTTGGCTGCATTAACAGAGGTATAGAGTCCAGACAAGGGAGGTGAATAGTCTCACTCTGCGTGTGGCCTGCCGTAATGCACTGAGAGCCTTGTGGTCATTTCCCGTGACTTGCTTTTGGAGGGATGTTGACAAAGTGGATTACATCATTGATACTTTGACCATCCGTTTTCCATTCATCAAGCATGTGTATGTCACGTGACCCACATACACTGTCACAGTCATAAGCCATTACGTCCTGTAACAGGAGCTCACAGTCTGTTTGGTATTGTAATAATAAAAGGAGGCCCCTGGTAGGCAGAGCCGTGTCCCTCAGAGATGTCTCATGTCTAATCCCTGAACCTGTGAGTATTAACACGCAAAGGGGAATTTACAGATGTGCTCAAGATAAAAACCTTGAGCTGGGCAAGTTATCCTGCATCGTCCAGGTGGGACACGCTAATCACACGAGTCCTGAAAAGAGAAGGACTTTAACCAGTCACAGTCAGAGAGATGCGGCAACAGAAAAAGGTTCAGAGAGGGAGGGGCTGGCTTCGGACGGACGGCGCCAGGGGTCAAGGAGTGCAGGTGACTTGGAGGAAAAGGCAAGGAAGTTGATGCCCTCCCAGAAACTCCAGAAAGGAGCACCGTTCTGCTGCTCCCTTGATTTTAGCTCAGTGGGATCCATGTCAGATTCCCAATCTCTGACAGCAGCAAAAGGAGTCTATTATATTAAAAATACATATATTTGCTTGGCTGCCTTGGGTCTTAGTTGGGACACGAGCGTTCTCTAGGTGCGGTGCTCGGTCTTGGGGTTGAATCTCAGGGGCTTGGTTGCTCTGCGGCACCTGGGAGCCTAGCTCCCTGACCTGCATCCCCGGCACTGTAAGGGGATTCTTAACCACTGGACCAGCAGCGGTGTCCCGACGCTGCTTTGAATAGTATGGATACAATCATGAATTTAGAAACCTCACACTCTGTGCATGCGGTGGAGTGATTTCTTAATGACAGGACCCACCCAGTAGGTAGCCTGGGGGTGAGTTCCTGGTCCCTGGAGGTGTGATTGTGATTGCAGAAGTGCCATTGGGGGTGTCGGAGAAGGGATTCCTGCCTCCCTGGGCAGGTGTGGGACAATGGGCCTCCTCGAAAGAGCCTCCGGAAAGTGGGGTCTGAGCTGAGTGGCCCTGGGCTGAGGAGATGGTGGTTGTGCCTGCCAGCTGGGAGACCTCTTCGTCACCCCATCACCACCCGCCGCGTCCTCCCCTTAGGCGAGTTATATATGGTTCCAGGACTTCATTACTTCAGAATGCTTCTATGTAATGCACTGAAGGAATTATTGAAATGTGTAATTACAGTGTGCATTGTAATATAAAACAAGTCTATTATATTCATTTGATGGAACTGTGCTCCATAACGTCTCTTCTAACATAAAAGATCCCGCCATTAGAGTGTTATATAGCGTGGTGATAATTGTCTTTCTGCAGCCGGTTCCCACGCTTCCCTCATGATGCCTCTGCCGGTGTGAAATCAGGGCGTCTGAGCTTCTGAGTTGGGAGGGCACTTTGAGATCCTTTGGTCCAACCTGACTTTAGACAGACGGAGAAGGTGAGTCCTTGAGGGGTTAGGCGGTTCATTCAAGGTCCAGACCTGCTGACTGCCCGTGGTCCCCCGCAGGCCCCTTCGGGAATTGGAACCCTTTTTTCTGAAAGAATCTTATATACAAGCAGAGGGAGGTGTCAGCTCTGCGGGAAGCTGGAGCAGGCTACCCAGGGTCCTGGCCACTTGGCGCCCACTACACTTCCTCCCTCACCTCGCTGAGGCCCCTCCGAAAAGTCCTGGAGCTCCAGGGGACCCCCTGTGAAAACCAGCGGCCCCGTGCCTCCTTTGGTCCAGACCGGGAAGCAGAGTTTGCTGGAGCTCACAGCTGGGGGCGCAGCTGGGCACGCGTGTGCCCTGGCCGGCGCTCAGCCCCTTCTCGTCCGTGGTGCTCAGAATCGTGGGCCTTTGCTAATCATCCCGATGGCGGGCCCGGCCACAGAGGCTGAGCTGCGGTGTGTCTGCGGGGAGATGCAGGAACCACTAGCGGCGGCCCCGGGCCCCTGCGGTTGTCACCCTTTCACAAGCACTCAGAGCTCCGTCTATCCAGCAAGCCCCCGTCTGGGCCCTTGGGAGGCATAGTGGACAAAACCAAGACCCCTTTTAGATTCCAGCAGTGAGAGAATGGCGCAAATGAGTGAGCAAAGCCGCCCCCGTGTCCGGGCTGACCACGCTCCATCTCAGAGGGAGGGGGGCTCACGGAGAGGGTCTGTGAGCAAGGCTGGAGCGGGAGGGAGCGCGTCTTGGGGCAACGGTGTCCCAGGCCGGCTGGGGTGGCAGCTCTGGGATCGAGGCCTGAAGGTGCCCGGGGAGCAGCGAGGGGGCCTCGGGTTATGGGGAAATGGCAGGAGATGAGCTCAGAGGCCGTGACTCTGGGAGGCAGGCACGGGGTGCCAGCTCTGGGGTGGAGGAGAGCGTGATCTGACTCAGGTTTTTAAAGCATCACTCTGGCCACCACGCCTGGAGGTCTGGGGCCCGCGTTTGGTCCCACTCTTTTCCCCAGGCGCCCAGGAGGTGGGGGGCAGGAAGCAGCCGCCTGGTGTCCTGCCTGCTGCGTGCTGGGTGGAGAGTCTGCCCGTCTTCCTTCAGCACGTCACCGCCGTGGTCACCGCCATTCCTGTCATCGTCAGCCTTGTTGCCCAAGCCTCCTCTCTGAGGTGTCTCAAGCATCTTCTGTCCCCTTTAGGGCCCCCAGCAACAGTCCTGTGAATTAAGCTTCATCTTTTATTTTGTGCTCTAAGCAGGCGTTCAGCGAGGGGAGGGGACAGCCCGAGGTCACACAGCAGGGTCAGTGGGAGCCAGAACTCCTCACTAAGGGAATCCCTGGGGGCCACCCCTGGGCCGCTTGGATTCTAGCAGTGAGAGAACGTCGGTCCCAGGCAGGCACATGTTGCAGTGACCCAGGCGGAGTCACACACAGTCACCCTCTCAGCTTGCCTTGTCTTTCCACTGCAGCTGCCGAGGGAATCGCTCCCCCTCCCAGGATTATGAGGGCAGAGAAGTGTGCAGGTCACGGCAGCAGGTGTTTGCTGAGCTCACCGTGGAGGTGCAGAAGTCGTCTCAGTTCCTGCCTCGCCCGGACCTGAGCAGTAGCGCCCTGGGGACAGAGGAAGGGAACGACGCAGCTTCCCACTTCCCTGCTCGTCGGCCTCCTCGCTGGGCTCTGAAGCCTCTTGTCTTAGGCTGGGGTCTCGGGCGTGGTCCCTCGACCTCTACCTGCAGCGTTGAGGTGCGCAGTGGTCAGACCCCTGGGGGGAGCTCTGCCTGCCTTTGCCCTGGGGGTCTCCCTTCGCCAAAGCCCTCCTGGCCATGTGGTTAACTCCTCGGATTCACTGGAAGAAACACATGCTGAAGCTCACTTTGCAAATCTCTACACATGCAACACTCGAGGCTTCCCAGGTGGCTCAGACAGGGGAGAACCCGCCTGCAAGGGGGGAGACCTGGATTAGAGCCCTGTGCAAAGAAGACCCCCTGGAGAAGGAAATGGCTACCCATTCCAGTGTCCTTGCCTGGGAATCCCGTGGACAGAGGAGCTTGGCAGGCTACAGTCCTTGGGCTTGCAAGAGTCAGACGTGACTGAGCGACTAACGCTTTCAGTTTCTACACAGACAATCTCCGTTCTTACATCTATATGTGGTTGGTTTTAATCCCCCCACTTTGTAGAGGAGGAAATAAACCCGAGAGATTAATTCACTTGTGCAGGGTCGCATAACCCAGGCGATCAAGGAGCTGGTCACCCTGCCATGCTTAGAATGTTGGCTGAACGGCGCATAGGAGGTGTGGCGTGTTGGGCTGGCTGAATCAGAACCCCCGACAGACAGGCGATCAGAGCCTGTTATTCAAATCCAGCCACTCCTGCTTTACACGGACCGTCATCAAAGGCTGCTGTTAAGAGGAACCTGCATCTTCCTTTGTGCATTTGAGAAAGTTCCATCTCAAAGCCATCACGTCTGGGCAGGACCATGGAGGAGTCAGTTGGAATTAAATCAGGAGCCAGGAGCAGGGAGAAGGAGACGAAGGTCGTCTTTTGAAATGACAAAGAGGTGCTGTTTCTCAGGCGGGTAGGCGCGGCTTTGGTAGCACAAACTGGGTTGAGAATTTTAATTCTAATCTCTGCAGCTGCTAATGTGCTTGTCGCTAGGAGAATAGACACTAATTGACAAGCAACTAAATAAATAACGTGTAGCATGAAAGCAAACACAGGCTTTAAAGGGGAAGGGAAAACAGCAAAAAGGATGAAATTAAAAGCACGAAGGAGGGGAGTTGGAGGGTGTTTTCCACACTCCATTAGGGTAACATCAAAAGGCTTTTCGTGACATTTGTTTTATGGTGAAGATACAATTTGGAGTCATCTAAGCTCCTGTCCCCATGCTGTCTTGCTCATGCTGGAGATCAGAGGTGGTGCAGTGAGGGGAGGGGGCTGGATCTTCAAAAGGACCTGGAGAAACACAGGCAGAGCCAGAGGGATGACACCCCAGCCCCTGCCTTCCAGGAGGACAGGCTGGGACCCAGAGAGGGAACTGGCACAACCAAGGTCAGACAGCGCGTCCCTAGGAGCCGTGGCCTCTGGGGTGGGTGGCACTGTGTCCCCTAGAAAGATAGATACCAGGAGGTCCCAACCCCCAGTATCTCAGGATGTGACCTTCTTGGAAACAGTCCCTGCAGATGTAACTAAGACAAGGTCCTCCTGGAGGAGGGGGTGCCTTAACCCAAGGGAACTGGTGTCCTGATAAGGAGAGACAAGAGGCACATTTGGAGAAGAACGGAGTAAAGACAGGGACACGTGGAGGAAGCCGGTGAGGCAGAGGCTGGAGCGAGGCCGCTGCGAGTGAGGAAGGCTGAGCCGTGCCGGCCACACCGGGAGCTGGGAGGGTTCTACCCAGAGTCTTGGACGGAGCCTGGCTCTCGTGACACCTTGAATTTGGACATCTAACCTCCAGAATTGTGAGAGAAGAATTTCTGCTGTTCTAAGACACCCAGTTGGGGGTGTCTTGTTACAGCGGCCCTAGGAATCACACCCACAGCCTTTGGGGGCTCTGGGCTCACTCTCCATGGGGCTGGCTGGAAGGAGACACGGCCCCCAGGCCTGGCTCAAGCGTGGCCTCCAAGACTCCCCGGCTCCTTCCGTCCGGCCGGCCCCTGGTCACCATGGAGCTGTGTCATTCATCCGCCTTGCCCCGGTTATAATTATTTACCTAGTTCTTACTACTAGACTGGAAGAACCATCTCAAATCCCACTCCAGTGTGTTCCAGCACTCCCCGAACTTTGTGACTAGACAGGGGATCTTCAGCCTCCCAGGTGACTGCTCTCTGCCCGCGTCGTCTTTCCATCTCTGCCTCCAGCCTCGCCTCCCTGCTCTCTTGCTTTTCTCCTAGACGTGCCCCGCGTGCTCCTGCCTCAAAGTTTGGGTGCTCCCTCTGCCTGGCAGGCCCTTCCCCAGACTGTGTGGATCACTTCCTCTCCTCCCGGGAGACTTTGCTCAGATGTCCCCCGTCAATACGGCCTACGTGGCCCCCTATTTAGAATCACAACCTGCTTGTGTTGAGCCGTGGGGTCACCCCGTGAGCAGTCCCTGCAGCTGAAGGGGAGGGTCCCGGAGGTCGCCAGCTCCTCTGTTGGGGCTGCTGGGCGGAGTGCAGGGTGAGAGGCACAGATCCTCACACAAAGGATCCAGTTCACCAGGAGACGGGTGGAGGGGTAAGGGGCAGACTGAAGCTGGAATCCTGTTGGAACTGTCCTGCCGGCCTCTGGGTCTCAGTCACAGGTCTGCAGGTGGAAACTTCTAACCAGCCCCACTGAGGTTCCAGGGTAAAGCAGAAGAGTCATCAGATTTGGAGTCCTTTTTTCCAACATGTCCTGGTTATGACATTTCTGTGAGCCTCAGTGGCCTCACCTGTAAAATGGGATGACAGGCTCTGCTTCAAAAGGGCTTTTGTAGGATCAGTGAGACAGGTAGGCAGAAGCATTTGATGCGTTTGCAAGGGCAGCACCTCAACCTCACTCCCTCCATCCATCCTAGGACAAGGAAGGGATGAGCTTGTGGAACCACGGACCGGGAGGCAGGCCAGGGCCCTTAGGATGGGTCCGTGGGGCGTGTTCATCTATCAGCGGGGGCCTGAGGCCCTGGTCTGCAGCCCCCAAAAGCGAGAGCCGAAGTGACAAATTGGTGCCGAGGCAAGCTCCCGGCATAGAATGAAATTGCTTATCAGAGAAATAATGCTAAAAGTCAAATAAATTAGACTTCGCAGTGACGTCGTAATTTTAAAAATTAATTAAGAATAAAAAGAAGATGCATCTCGAAGGAAGGGAGAAGTCTAACTTTGACAGGCGGTAATTAATTCCTCCGTTCAGGGATTCATGAATGGCCTGCAGTACAGATGGCTCCTTCATAGCACCTGGGACTCCCTGGGGGCCTATTCGAGGCACTGCTGGGCCACTTTGAGGCGCCAGTGTCTGGGACCCCAAGACTGACTCCTTAATGCACCGCTCTGACTCTTGGAGTGCTGGCTGGGGTGGGGGTGACTGTGGGGATCACGTCTGGGGCAGGAGCTGCAGGGCCCTGAGTGCTTTCTGGGCGCTGGGGCAGGGCCCCAGGCTCACAGAGAATCAACGGAGCCTCTGCTCTCGCTGAGCTCCCAGTCTGATGGAGGAGGTGAGGGCACAGTCAGAAGGAGGAGATGAGGGCACAGTCAGAGGGAGGAGGTGAGGGCACAGTCAGAAGGAGGAGGTGAGCTCAAAATCAGATGGAGGAGGTGAGCTCACAGTCAGATGGAGGAGGTGAGGGCACAGTCAGAGGAGGAGGTGAGGGCACAGTCAGAAGGAGGAGGTGAGTGCACAGTCAGATGGAGGAGGTGAGCTCACAGTCAGATGGAGGAAGTGAGGGCACAGTCAGAAGGAGGAGGTGAGCTCACAGTCATATGGAGGAGGTGAGGGCACAGTCAGAAGGAGGAGGTGAGCGCACAGTCAGATGGAGGAGGTGAGGGCACAGAGGAGGAGGTGAGCTCACAGTCAGATGGAGGAGGTGAGGGCACAGTCAGAAGGAGGAGGTGAGGGCACAGTCAGATGGAGGAGGTGAGCGCACAGTCAGAGGAGGAGGTGATCTCACAGTCAGATGGAGGAGGTGAGGGCACAGTCAGAAGGAGGAGGTGAGGGCACAGTCAGATGGAGGAGGTGAGCTCACAGTCAGATGGAGGAGGTGAGGGCACAGTCAGAGGAGGAGGTGAGCTCACAGTCAGATGGAGGAGGTGAGGGCACAGTCAGATGGAGGAGGTGAGGGCACAGCCAGATGGAGGAGGTGAGGGCACAGTCAGAAGGAGGAGGTGAGGGCACAGTCAGATGGAGGAGGTGAGGGCACAGTCAGAGGAGGAGGTGAGCTCACAGTCAGATGGAGGAGGTGAGGGCACAGTCAGAGGAGGAGGTGAGCACACAGTCAGATGGAGGAGGTGAGGGCACAGCCAGATGGAGGAGGTGAGGGCACAGTCAGAAGGAGGAGGTGAGGGCACAGTCAGAGGAGGAGGTGAGGGCACAGTCAGATGGAGGAGGTGAGTGCACAGTCAGATGGAGGAGGTGAGCTCACAGTCAGATGGAGGAGGTGAGGGCACAGTCAGAGGAGGAGGTGAGCTCACAGTCAGATGGAGGAGGTGAGGGCACAGTCAGAAGGAGGAGGTGAGCTCACAGTCAGAGGAGGAGGTGAGCGCACAGTCAGATGGAGGAGGTGAGCTCACAGTCAGATGGAGGAGGTGAGGGCACAGTCAGATGGAGGAGGTGAGCGCACAGTCAGAAGGATGAGGTGAGCTCATAGTCCAGTGGAGGAGACAGACCATCCTTGCAACAGGGGCTACATGCTGTGCTATGGTTGGGGAGGGAGGGGCCTGGGGTTCACGGAGGAGGGAGGAGGGGACTTCTGAAATGAGCCCTCGGTTTTTAGGACACGCTGTATAGGAAAGAAGGGGAATCATCCCAGTGCTCCAGCCCTGAGCACCCTGTCTCAGGCATCGAAGCTGGACTGGTGATCTGTTTCACATATGATAATATACATGTTTCAATGCTATTCTCTCAAATCATCCCACCCTTGCCTTCTCCCACAAAGTCCAAAAGTCTGTTCTTTACATCTGTGTCTCTTCTGCTGTCTTGTACATAGGGTCATCGTTAACATCTTTCTAAATTCCATATATGTGTGTTAGTATACTGTATTGGTGTTTTTCTTTCTGACTTACTTCACTCTGTATAATAGGCTCCAGTTTCATCCACCTCATTAGAACTGATTCAAATGCATTCTTTTTAATGGCTGACTAATATTCTGTTGTGTATATGTACCAGGTGGGAGGGGGGTTCAGGATGGGGAACACATGTAAATCCATGGCTGATTCATGTCAATATATGGCAAAAACCACTACAATATTATAAGTAATTAGCCTCCAATTAAAATAAATATATTAATTTTTAAAATTAAAACAAAAAAAGAAGGGGAGTGAGATGGTCCAGGGGGAGAAAGAACGTGGCCTCTGAGAGTAATTAGGTCGTGAGTGGAGGTCATGCGCTAACAAGCACGTTAGCAGCAGGGCTGAGGCTGGACCCCAGGCCTCCCCTTCCCAGCCAGACCCTGGAGTAGTGAGCTGCCAGGTGCAGAGAGAAGTCGTGGATGTGGAACAGTGCCACCCACTTCCTGGCTTGTAGGATATGGCACTGGCTCCAGGGTCTCTCCAGAGTGTCCTCTCCACCCCTCTGATCTCTTGAGCCCCCTCTCCTTGCAAAGGGGACAGATGGGGGAACTCAATTATGCAGATTCAGGGTTGGGAATCACCTTTTGCTTTGGAGTGAGGGTACAAAGCAGCCATTTGTTTTGGGAAGTTTTGAAAACTGCATATTCACCTTCTGGGGTTGGGGGCTGAGGTGGGAGACTTACTCACAAAAGGAGCCTAGAGTCTTCTAGAAGGACGTGGCTGAGAATCTCTGCTTCCAGAGACTCAAACATGGGAGATCAGTCAGGGAACGCTGCCACAGCCCTGGGGAGGATCAGGAGCAAGGGAGGGGAGGAGGCCCGAGAAATAGCACTCCGTTTGGGGAAGAGGGCCCGCTGGGTGTGTGGGTGGTGGAGGCAGCCCTCAGGATCCTGTACATAGCGTCCAGGACCCAGGAGAGCTGCAAGTCTAAACCATCAGTTATGACAGCACATACAAATGAAAAGATTATAGAAAATGTTAGGCTGAGTGATGAAAAGCTAGAAGATCTAAAATATCCAATAATAAACAGATTCTGGTACCCTGAAGTATTAAGCTGGTAAAAAAAATTTTTTTTAATAATTTTTAATGAAATGAGGATAGATTCATCATATAATATTGAATGGAAAAATCAGGGTACAATATAGGACATGATTTCAGGAGTGTTAGTAAAATAACATGGAAGAAAATCCCCTGAAATGTTAACAGGGTTTATATCTGGGTTGTGGGATTGTGGTTGACTTTTATTTCCTTCTTTATCTTTCAACGTTTTCTGCAATAAACTATATTACTTATATTACTCACAATAAAAAATTACAGTAAACAGTATTACTTTTAAAATAAGAAAAAAACACAGAAGTTGACAAAAGGAAACCAACATTACATGGTTTGTAAATGACACTATCTCAGGAAAAAGCCATTCCAGGCCCTCCTGCAGTGGTCTTCCTTACTGTCTCCAGAGGCACAGGTCACCCGAATTTATATCGTGCTATCCTAAAAAGGGCTCAGACAGTAAAGAACTTGCCTGAAAGGCAGGAGACCCAGGTTCGATCCCTGGGTTGGGAAGAACCCCTGGAGAAGGGAATGGCTACTTACTCCAGTATTCTTGCCCGGAGAATTCCCTGGACAGAGGACCCTGGCGGGCTGCAGTCTATGGGGTCGCAAAGAGTGAGAGCAACTAACTAACGCTTGCACTTTTTTCACACCCTAAATAGTCCCCTTTGTCACTTAATGAAGATGGCGTTTATAAAATTAAATAAATAATAATTTTAAATAAATAATTATTTTAAATAAAATACTTTTATTTAATAAAATTAAACAAAACAGTAGAATTAAGAGAAGAACCAGCCAGAAGGGTGCCATACCTTGTAGAAAGAGGAAGGAGAGGCAGGATTAGATAACGATGACATCTTCAGTTGAGTGACTAAATGATTGCTGGGGTTGTTTTTCTCCCCAGTAGTTGGAAGGGGCCATAGTGAATCCTTCATGGTTTCTCACCCTCACCACCTGGGAACACAACTTCACCTCTGTAGGGTGGTTGGGGTAGAATTAAGGTTTCAGACTGCAGTCAGAGAACAAAACCAGTTTACAGTTAAACCGACCAACCCAGGGACAAAGCCAGCCATCATAAAAAAGAAAACCAGCTGTGGTTTTTGAAGCAAGCAACTTTTCACCAGTTTTGCCATCTTGAGCGCCCCTGGGCACTCTTCTCTTTGTGGGTATCAGGGAAACTGAGGTCAGGGAGGCTGAGAGTTGCACCCACGTTGCATGGCTCCCGGACGGCAGGAGGTGGGCTGATCGTTGCTGCGCAGGGTGATGTTCTGGCCACTGAATCACTATCTGTGCCGCATGCTGAGAGCCTGTGTAGTCATCTGGGTGGTGGTTCTAACTCCGTGTCAATGCTGGTGAACACCATTTTCTCCTGGGAGATTCCCGGGGTCAGCACCACCCATCAGCACGCCACATGAGCCCAGTGGCTGCCCAGGGCACTTTAATTTTTTTTTTTTTTTAAGTGAAAGGAGAATTCGCTTTGTAGGATAGCAGAAATCTGAAGGCGCTATAAGCTTCAGCACGTCTAGGGACTCACTAACATTGTTTGCCCTGGTTCACTTCAGCCTTATTGGGGATGCATGTCAAGGAGCAAGAATGCAGACACAGACATGCCCAGATTCACATTCCCACAACCTGATAAGCCTGGCTGAGAGCCGGTATCTTCCCCAGGGAGGCTGGCCAGAACGTCCCAGGGGAGTGTCTGATTGGCCAGGCTGGAGTCAGGTGACCACCCCCATGGCCAATAAGAGATCAGCCCTGCCCCTGTCCACACGAGTGGGTCATCACCAAGTGAAGAACGTGTCTGAAACCGGGCAAAAACAGGCATCTACCAACAACTGAAGTTTAAAGCATTTTAATTCTGTTTCTTGACTTAGGTCCTTTGGTCGCCATCTATTTCCTCTCCACCCAGAAAAATGGGAAACTCAGCACAGTTCACCGTCTTCCGTTTCTCCTTTCCTTTAGGGAGTCTTGTGTTATAGTCATGGTATTGCTCTGAGTTCTTCTCCTGATTGCCTGTGTCTATTTCTTGATTGATTCCTTTTGAACTATGAGTATTGATCTCTGGTGTGAAAAATAGAGAAATCATTCGTTCCTTTTGTCGTGGTCTTATTCTTTCTTCTGTGACAGCTGTGCTCCTCTCAATTCTTGTTAAGTAATTTTTCTTACCTGGTCAAGCTTCATAACATTTCCATTCTCTCTGTTAAGATAATGGTCTTTCAAGATTTCTCTATAGGTTGTTTCTAAAACTTTAAACCCAATAAAAGACCACTTAAGTGCTTTGGATTATGGAACTGTTCACTGAAGAAATAAATGATGTGATTAGATCTGCAGGGAAGAGAATGGAATCCTATGTCTTGCAAACTTTGCTGCTCAAAGGGAATGTTCTAAACACTGGGGCCAGTGGAATCTCCTGTAATTTGGTTTGTACTTTTCTCAATTCTAGCTTAGCCTTAGCTACCGTTTTCCATATTTACTCTTTTTCTATTCCCTAAGTTTCACCAGCTGTAGCTCAAGTGGTAAAGAGCCTGCCTGTGATGCAGGAGACCAGGGTTTGATCCTTGGGTTGGGACGTTCCTCTGGAGAAGAAGTGAAGTCGCTCTGTCATGTCCAACTCTTTGCGACCCCATGGACTGTAGCCCTCCAGGCTCCTCCGTCCATGGAATTTTCCAGGCAAGACTGCTGGAGTGGGTTGCCATTTCCTTCTCCAGGGGACCGTCCTGACCCAGAGATCAAACCCGGGTCTCCCGCATTGCAGGCAGATGCTTTACCGTCTCAGCCACCAGGGAAGCCTGGACGCCCTCTGGAGAAGGGCATGGAGACCCACTCCAGTATTCTTGCCTGGAGAATCCCATGGACAGAGAAGCCTGGTGGGCTACAGTCCGTGGGGTCGCAAAGAGTGGGACACGACCGAGAGACTAACGCACACATACAAGTTTCTTTAACATAAAATTTACTATATCAATGATTTTTTTATGGAGGAGAAGGAAAGAATGGCTTTGTTTCTTTGCCAGGCAAAGGGGGAACACAGTAGGCTAGAGTCTCAAAAACTGTGCCCCCCACTCTTTTAATGCTTTTAAAGTATACAACTAAATACATTCACAAAACCCCTGGTGGCTCAGTGGTAAAGAACCTGTCTGCAGTACAGGAGACATGGGTTCGATCCCTGGGTTGAAAAGATCCCCTGGAGAAGGAGATGGCAACACATTCCAGTGTTCTTGCCTGGGGAATCCCATGGACAGAGGAGCCTGGTGGACTCCAGTCCATGGGTTTGTAAGAGCCAAACACAGCTGAGCGGCTAAACCACCCCCCACACACATCCAATACCACCACCTAGAACTCTTTCATTGCTTCAAAAAAAAAAAGAAATCCTGTACCCAGTAAGCAATTGCTCCTCATGTCTCCCTCCCACCAGCCCCTGGCAACTATTAATCTCTTTTCCTATGTGGATTGGTCTATTGTGTGTATTTAATGTAAATGGACTCATATGATATGTGGCTTTTTTACACCTGGCTTCTTTCATTTAATCTAATGTTTTTAAGGTTCATCCATTTTGTAGCGTGTTACACAGCTTCTTTCCTTGTTTGTGACTGATATTCTTTTAAAATTTTTTTTAATTTATCTTTTTACTGAAGGATAATTGCTTTACAGAATTTTGTTGTTTCCTGTCAAACCTCAACATGCATCAACCATAGGTCCCTTCTGAACCTCCCTCCCGTCTCCCTCCCCGCCCCACCCCCTAGGTTGATACAGAGCCCCCGTTTGAGTTTCCCGAGCCACACAGCAAATTCCCGTTGACTATCCATTTTACATATGGTCATGTAAGTTTCCATGTTACTCTTTCCATAATCTCACCCTCTCCTCCCCTCTCCTCATGTCCATAAGTCTATTCTCTATGTCTGTTTCTCCATTGCTGCCCTATGAGTAAATTCATCAGTACCATTTTTCTAGATTCGTATATGTGCTTTAGAATACAATATTTATCTTTCTCTTTCTGACTCACTTCACTCTGTATAATAGATTCGAGGTTCATCCACCTCATCAGAACTGACTCAAACGTGTCCCTTTTGGTGGCTGAGTAATATTCCATTGTGTATATGTACCACAACTGCTTTATCCATTCATCTGTCGATGGACATCTAGGTTGCTTCCATGTTCTAGCTATTGTAAATAGTGCTGCAATGAACAATGGGATACATGTTTCTTTTTAAATTTTGCTTTCCTCTGGGTATATGGCTAAGAGTGGGATTGCTGGGTCCTATGGTGGTTTTATTCCTAGTTATTTAAGGAATCTCCATGCTGTCTTCCATAGTGACTGTATCAATTTACATTCCCACCAACAGTGCAAGAGCATTCCCTTTTCTCCACACCCTCTCCAGCATTTATTGTTTGTAGACTTTTTGATGATGGCCATTCTGACCAGTGTGAGGTGATATCTCACTGTGGTTTTGATTTGCATTTCTCTAATAATGAGCGACGCTGAGCATCTTTTCATGTGTTTGTTAGACATCTGTATGTCTTCTTTGGAGCAACGTCTGTTTAAGTCTTTTCCCCATTTTTTGATTGGGTTGTTCATTTTTCTGGCACTGAGTTGTATGAGCTGCTTGTATATTTTGGAAATTAATCCTTTGTCAGTTGTTTCTTTTGCTATTATTTTCTCCCATTCTGAGGGTTGTCTTTTCACCTTGTTTAGAGTTTCCTTTGCTGTGCAAAAGCTTTTAAGCTTAATCAGGTCCCACTTATTTACTTTTGTTTTTATTTCCATTACTCTAGGAGGTGGGTCATAGAGGATCTTGCTTTTATTCATGTCATTGAGTGTTCTGCCTATGTTTTCCTCTAAGAGTTTCATGGTTTCTGGTCTTACATTTAGGTATTTGATCCATTTTGAGTTTATCTTTGTGTATGGTGTTAGGAAGTGTTCTAATTTCATTCTTTTGCACTTAACTGTCCATTTTCCCCAGCACCACTTATTGAAGAGGCTGTCTTTGCTCCATTGTATAGTCTTGCCTCTTTTGTCAAAAATAAGGTACCCATAGGTGCATGGACTTATTTCTGGGCTTTCTATCTTGTTCCATTGGTTTACATTTCTGTTTTCCTGCCAGTACTATACTGTCTTGATGACTGTGGCTTTGTAGTATAATCTGAAGTCAGGAAGGTTGATTCCTCCAGCTTCATTCTTTTTTCTCAAGATTGCTTTGGCTATTTGGGGTCTTCTGTGTTTCCATATGAATTTTGAAAAATGCCATTGGTAATTTGATAGGGATTGCATTGAATCTGTAGATTGTATTTGGTAGTATAGTCATTTTCACAATATTGATTCTTCCTACTCAGGAACATGGACTATCTCTCCATCTGTTTATATCATCTTTGATTTCCTTCATCAGTGTCTTATAATTTTCTGTGTACAGTTCTTTTGTCTCCTTAGGTAAATTTATTCCTAGATATTTAATTCTTTTAGTTGCAATGGTGACTGGGATTGATTCCTTAATTTCTTTTTCTGATTTTTCATTGTTAGTATATAGAAATGCAAGTGATTTTTGTGTATTGATTTTGTGTCCTGCAACTTTGCTAAATTCACTGATTAGCTCTAGTAATTTTCTGATACTGTCTTTAATGTTTTCTATGTACAGTATCATGTCATCTGCAAACAGTGAGAGCTTTACTTCTTCTTTTCCGATTTGGATTCCTTTTATTTCTTTTTCTTCTCTGGTTGCTGTAGCTAGGGCTTCCAGAATTATGTTGAATAATAGTGGTGAAAATGGACACCTTTGTCTTGTTCTTGATCCTAGGGGAATGCTTTCAGTTTTTCACCGTTGAGAATAATGTTTGCTGTAGGCTTATTGTATATGGCTTTTTCTATGTTGAGGTAGGTTCCTGTTATGCCCATTTATTTGAGGAGTTTTCATCATAAATGGGTGCTGCATTTTGTCAAGGGCTTTTTCGGCATCTCGTAGGCTACCGTCCATGGGGTCGCAAAGAGTCAGACACGACTGAGCGGCTTCACTTTTACTTTTCTGTATCTATTGAGATCATCATATGGTTTTTATCTTTCAATTTGTTAATATGGTGTATCACATTGATTTATTTGCATATATTAAAGAATCCTTGCATCCCTGGAATAAATCCAGTTCGATTATGGTGTATGAGCTTTTTGGTGTGTTGCTGAATTCTGTTTGCTAAAATTTTGTTGAGGATTTTTGCATCTATGTTCTTCAAACTATTGGCCTGTAGTTTTCTTTTCTTGTGTTGTCTTCGTCTGGTTTTGGTATCAGCATGATGGTGGCCTTGTAGAATGAGTTTGTAAGTGTTCCTTCCTCTGCTATTTTTTTGAAAGAGCTTTAGAAGGATAGGCATTAGCTCTACTCTAAATGTTTGATAGAACTCTCCTGTGAAGCCATCTGGTCCTGAGCTTTTGTTTTTTGGGAAATTTTTGATCACAGCTTCAATTTCAGTGGTTATAATTGGGTTGTTCATAATCTCTATTTCTAGTCTCATAGCATCATGGTCAGAGAAGACGCCTGATACAATTTCAGTTTTCTTAAATTTACTGAGGTTTGATTTGTGACCCAAGATGTGGTCTATCCTGGAGAATGTTCCATGTGCCCTTGAGAAGAAGGTGTATTCTTCTGCATTGGGATGGAATGTCCTGAAGATATCAATGAGATCCATCTCATCTAATGTATCATTTAAGGCTTGTGTTTCCTTATTAATTTACTCTTTTGATGATCTGTCCATTGGTGTGAGGGGGGTGTAAAAGTCTCCTACTATTACTGTGTTATTGTCAGTTTCTCCTTTTATGTCTGTTAGTGTTTGTTTTATGTATTGAGGTGCTCCTATGTTGGGTGTATAGAAATGTACAATTGTTATGTCTTCCTCTTGGATTGATCCCTTGATCATTATGTAGTGTCCTTCCTTATTTCTTGTAATCTTCTTTATTTTAAGGTCTATTTTGTCTGATATGAGGATTGCTGCTCTGGCTTTCTTTTGTTTCCCATTTGCATGGAATATATTTTTCTATCCTTTCACTTTCAGTCTATATGTGTCTTTAGGTCTGAAGTGAGTTTCTTGTAGACAGCATAAATATGGGTCTTCTTTTTGTATCCATTCAGCCAGTCTGTGTCCTTTGGTTAGAGCATTTAATCCATTTACATTTAAAGTAATTATTGATATATATATATTCCTATTGCCATTTTCTTACTTGTTTGGGGTTGATTTTTGTGGATCT
Organism: Muntiacus reevesi; assembly: GCF_963930625.1. Taxonomy (NCBI): domain Eukaryota; kingdom Metazoa; phylum Chordata; class Mammalia; order Artiodactyla; family Cervidae; genus Muntiacus; species Muntiacus reevesi. Next base: position 40,071,594 of record NC_089258.1, on the reverse strand, counting down.
TTCTTATTTTCATGTATTTCTTGACTATATAAGTCCCTTTAACATTTGTTGTAAAACTGGTTTGGTGGCACTGAATTCTCTTAACTTTTGCTTGTCTGAAAAGCTTTTTATTTCTCTATCAATTTTGAATGATATTCTTGCCAGGGAATGTAATCTTGGTTGTAGATTTTCCCCTTTCAGTTAAATATATCCTGCCATTCCTTTCTGGTCTGCAGAGTTTCTGCTGAAAGATCAGCTGTTAAGCGTATGAGGTTTCCCTGGTGTGATACTTGTTGCTTCTCCATTGCTGCTTTTAATATTCTTTGTGTTTAGTCTTTGTTAGTTTGATTAGCATATGTCTTGGTGTGTTTCTCCTTGGGTTTATCCTGTATGGGAATCTTTGTGCCTCTTGGATTTGATTGACTATTTCCTTTTCCATGTTGGGGAAATTTTCAATTCTAATCTCTTAAAAATTTTTCTCATACCCTTTCTTTTTCTCTTCTTCTGGGACCCCTATAATTCAAATGTTGGTGCATTTGATATTATCACAGAGGTCTCTGAGACTATCCTCAGTTCTTTTCATTCTTTTTACTTTATTCTGATCTTCAGAAGTTATTTCCACCACTTTATCTTCCAGCTCACTGATTCGTTGTTCTGCTTCAGATATTCTGCTACTAATTCCTTCTAGAGTATTTTTTTTCCCAGTAATTGTGTTGTTTGTCTCTGTATGTTTATTCTTTAATTCTTCTAGGTCTTTATTAATTGATTCTTGCATTTTCTCCATTTTCTTTTCAAGGTTTTTGATCATCTTTATTATCATTATTCTGAATTCTTGTTCAGGTAGTTTGCCTATTTCCTCTTCATTTATTTGGATTTCTGTGTTTCTAGCTTGTTCCTTCATTTGTGTAGTATTTCTTTGCCTTTTCATTATTTATTATTTTTTTAAACTTATTGTGCTTGAGGTCTCCTTCTCCCAGGCTTCAAGGCTGAATTTTTTCTTCCTTTTGGTTTCTGCTCTCCTAAGTTTGGCCCAGTGGTTTATGTAAGCTTCATATAGGGTAAGATTTGTGCTGAGTTTTTGTTTGTTTGTTTGTTTTTCCTCTGATGGGCAAGGCTGGGTGAGGTGGTAATCCTGTCTGCTGATGACTGGGCTTGTATGTTTGTTTTGTTTGTTGGCTGCTGTGGTCTCAAACTGGTTTTACATAGCTAGTTCTTCATCTTAGAGAATGATGGGGTTTCAAGTATTCCAGTTAAAAGTCTGCAGGTCTGAAGCAATGTTCTAGAGCGATACTCCAGGGTCAGCAGCAGGCAGGGCAGAATATCCTGATTGATATTCTAATGTATGGATAGACCACGTTTTGTTTACTCAGAAACTGATGGACATCTGGGTTGTATGAGATGGTTGGATGGCATCACCAACTCAATGGCCATGAGTTTGAGTAAGCTCTGGGAGTTGGTGATGGACAGGGAAGCCTGGCATGCTGCAGTCCATGGGGTCTCAAACAGTCAGACACGACTGAGCGACTGAACTGAACTGAACTGATTATGAATACTGCTGCCATGACTATTTGTGTACAGTATCTGTTCAAGTCTCTGCTTTCAGTTCTTTTGGGTATATATCTAAGAGTGGGATTAGTGGGTCAAATGCTAATTCTATCTTTAACTTGCTGATGAACTGCCAAACTGTTTTCCATAGTGGTGGCACTGGTTTACATTCCCACCAGCAATGTAGGAAGATTCTAACTTCTCCACATCTTCTATCCTTGCTAACACTTGTTCTTTTCTGGTTTTCGATGTTAGCTTTGTGTTGGGAAGATCCCCTGGAGGAGGGCAAGGCAACCCACTCCAGTATTCTTGCCTGGAGCATACCATGGACAGAGGAGCCTGGTGCGCTATGGTCCACAGGGTTATAGAGAGTCGGACACGACCTAAGTAACTTAACATGCAATGACTTGTGATGCTGAGCATCCCCATCTGTTTATTGGTCATCATGTATCTTCTTTGTGGTAGTGTCAAGTCTTTGGTGCACTTTTTAATTGGGTTGCTTGTCTTTCTGCTATGGAAATACTTTGAAAAATATTATTCTATGGTAGAAGCACGTTAATATACTTGTTTTTAATTTGGGGGCAGAGTGGTAAAATTCTGACTTCTTGGGAATCATAAAAATATCTTTATTTTGCCCTCCCTCTATTTGACAGTTTGTATAGAACCTTGGAGAAAAGCACTTTTCCTTAGAGCCTGAAAGGTGTGACAGACTGAATACCCTCCTCCCCCCAGTATCCAGATTACCATGGAACCCAAGATTATTACCTTGTATGACAAAAGGGACATTGCAGATGTGACCAGTGATATTGATATTGTCCTAGATTATCTAGTGGGGCCTTCAGTGTGACCGCAAGTGTGCTGATGAGAAGAAGGCAGAGGGAGATTTACTTCCAGAGGGAGAAGGCAACGTGGCCACTGAAGCAAGACGCTACCTGCTGGCTATGAAGATGCAGGATGGGGCCCTGAGCCAAGGCACGTGAGCAGTGCAACTCTCAAAGCTGGAATGGGTGTGGCGAGGAAAGAGGGAGGGAGCAAGCTCAGGCACCTTGATTTCCACCATGAGATGCTGATTTCAGACTTCTGACCTGCAGCCCGTAAGAGAGTGCACCTGTGCAGTTTTAAGCCACCATGGAGGTGGCACGTTGTCACCACAGCCACAGGAAGCTCACACAGAGGCCGGTTCTATGCCTGCGGCATCCGCTGGGCAGTGAATCTCAGTGGGTTCTGCTCGTTTGCTCTCTGAAGCCTTTGAAATGTTCTCTGTAGCCGAGCAGCACCGAAACCTCACCAGGAGGCAGCCCCTGTCTGTTTTGCTCATTCATCCTGCGTGGCCTCGGTGCTCTGTTCTTTGAGGCCGCAGCTACCCTCGGCATCCAAGTGCAGCCCTTAGACATGTCCCCTGGTGAGGCTTCAGTGCCTGGGGCTGGCGCAGCTATTTGCATTTGTGACGTGGCCCCCCGGAGCTTCTCTCCTGCAATGACCAGCTGTTTTCTCTGACCATGGTTTCCTTTGTCAATCCATCAATGTGCTGTTGTTGTCATTTTTAACGCCAAACATTTTCAAATAAATGCAAAGGTAGTGAACAATACGAGCTCTCATATAGCCACCTCTGGACCCAACCCTTATCCATAATTTTCTGTTTGCTTCACTTGCCCTTTTCTTTTTCCTACTCTTTTTAAAATCAGTGCTATTTTCCTTTTAAATCGGGGCTTTTCAATATTTAATGTGCTAAGAACTCACCTGGGGATCTTGTTAAATTCCAGATTCTGATTTAGTAGGTCTGTGATGGGGCCTGAGAATTTGCATTTTTGACAAGTTCCCAGGTTAAGTGGCCTGTCCCCCAGGGTTGTACTTGACTCAGACACCATGATTTCAGTGCTATATAGCTTACTCAGTAGATGCACAGAACTGGTGTATCTCTGAAATAATCAAACATGCACATGTGTATTTGCTTGATTCACATGTTCTAGCTTCCCTGATAGCTCAGTGGTTAAAGACTCTGCCTACAATGCAGGAGATGCAGCAGGAACCACAGGTTCCATCCCTGGGTCGGGAAGATCCCCTGGAGAAGGAAATGGCAACCCACTCCAGTATTCTTGACTGGGAAATCCCATGGACAGAGGAGTTTGTGGGCTACAGTCCATGGGGTCACGAAAGAGTTGGACAAGACTTAGTGACTAAGCAACACATTCTCCTGTCCTTTTTCCCCCTTTCTTTTCTCCTACTCAATTATATCTGTTCCTTAATAGCAAGGATAGCACCCACTCTTTCCTGTGAAGCTTGTAAGGAGCTTCTTCCCTTGTGATTTCTCCTGCAGGGCCTTCCCATTGACGTGGGAAGATTAACACTTTATCTGTTCATCTGCACCCCCATGTACCTTGCAGCATTATTCACAATAGCCAACATATGGAAATAACCCAAATGTCCACTGACAGATAAATAGGAAAAAAAAATGGCATATTCATAAAGTGAAATATTATCCAGCCTTAAAAATAGAAGGAAATCCTGCCATTTTCAATGTGGATGAAACTTGAGGCCATCGTGCTAGGTGACATAAGCCAGTCACAGAGGAATGAATACTGCATGATCCCATGTGTGTGAGGTATTTAAAATGGTGAAGCTCACAGAAGCAGAGAACAGAGGAGGGGTGGTTCCCAAGGGTCGGGTGGGGTGAGATGGGGGATATGTTACTCCACTGGTATAAAGTCTCAGCTATGCGGGGTGAGTAAATTCTGGAGAGCTCGCATATGACATAGTGCCTACCGGAAACAATACTATATTGCACACTTCAACACTGGAGAGGTTAGATGTCCTGTCAGGAGTTCTTACCACAAAAACAGAAACAGGCAAAGAAAGGAAGGGACACATGGAGGCTTATGGAGGTGATGGGTCTATGTACTGTCTTCCTTACGGTGATGTATCACGGGGGCGTGCAGACTTCCAAACTCATCAAACTGTGTGCCTCAAAGATGCGCAGTTTTTTAACCTGAATTCAGCTATTAAAAAAAAGAAAACAAAACCAAGCAGCAAACTACTTCTCTTGTGAACAACAAAACCTTTTCCTCTCCTCAAGGTTGCCTTACCCAAGCCACTGCTGTTGTTTTCTGAGATGGCAAGCACAGAGTCCCAGGGTGGTGGGAGGGCCTGTTTTAGGCGGGGTGGTGGAGGGGGCGTGGTTTAGGCGGGGTGATGGAGGGGGTGTGGTTTAGGTGGGGTGGTGGAGGGGGCGTGGTTTAGGTAGGGTTGTGGAGGGGGCGTGGTTTAGGTGGGGTGGCAGAGGGGCGTGGTTTAGGTGGGGTGGCAGAGGGGCGTGGTTTAGGTGGGGTGGTGGAGGGGGCGTGGTCTAGGCGGGGTGATGGAAGGGGTGTGGTTTAGGTGGGGTGGTGGAGGGGGCGTGGTTTAGGTAGGGTTGTGGAGGGGGCGTGGTTTAGGTGGGGTGGCAGAGGGGGCGTGGTTTAGGTAGGGTTGTGGAGGGGGTATGGTTTAGGTGGGGTGGCGGAGGGGCGTGGTTTAGGTGGGGTGATGGAGGGGCGTGGTTTAGGCGGGGTGATGGAGGGGCGTGGTTTAGGTGGGGTGGCGGAGTGGCGTGGTTTAGGTGGGGTGGAGCCTGGATTAGGCTGTTAGAGGTGGGAAGGTCTGTCGGGAGCCATGCCTTTTAGCCATTATTGCTTTGGTGTCTCCTGTACTCAGTTTGGACTATAAAGAAAGTTAAGCGCCGAAGAATTGATGCTTTTGAACTACGATGTTGGAGAAAACTCTTGAGAGTCCCTTGGACTGCAAGGCGATCCAACCTGTCCATCCTAAAGGAGATCAGTCCTGAATATTCATTGGAAGGACCGATGCTGAAGCTGAAACTCCAAGACTTTGGCCACCACATGCGAGGAACGGACTCCTTGGAAAAGACCCTGATGCTGGGAAAGACTGAGGGCAGGAGAAGAAGGGAATGACAGAGGATAAGATGGTTGGACGGCATCACTGACTCATGGTGATGGTCCATCATGGAGGGACATGAGTTTGAGCAAGCTCCGGGAGTTGGCGATGGACAGGGAAGCCTGGCGTGCTGCAGTCCGTGAAATCACAAAGAGTCGGACACGACTGAGCGACTGAACTGAACTGTGCTCAACTTTGGAGCCGGTTGCTCTCAGTTTCCCCTCTGCACTGCAGGATCTGGGCTCCCCACTCTGCTGTCGGTCTCTGTTTCAATAGGCAAAGAGAGCAAAGTCTCAGGAAGAAAGCTGGCCCCATCACAAGGAGGATGAAATGATCTCTTGGGAACTGGCTGTGCAAATCCAGACCTGAGAAAGGACAGTAAGGGCCACCATTTCCCTCTCCTGAATGATTAGCACCTGCAGATCCAGCGACCCTTCCACATTGCTCTGCTGGGCCTGTGGCGTTGGTGGAAGACCGCTCTGTCCTCAGCCCTTGCCGAGTTTCCCCCTGGGCTGGGGAGAAGCACAGTTGCTTTCCTCTGGACCGCCGGGTAGCAGAGAGCTTTCCGGCATTCTGTGTAGTGCTTGGAACATAAGCATGCATAGTAAATATTTAGTGAATAGATGAGTGTGCTTCTTATGTGTTCTTCTTCAAGAAATGGTCTGGGACCTCTGGAAAAAAATTGCTGAACAATTGAATGGTAACATTGTTTAAAATTCAGAGGATGACTGGGTCTCTGAAAAGTGTTTTCTTTTGATCCAGAAGAAAATTTTGGAATCTTGTGAGGACCCGCATGTGAATGCAAGTAGAGGATGGCTTTTATGAAAATAGAGCAGAAAGTCATAAGGAGAGGAAGCCGCGATGGACAGATACCTTGATGAAACATATGTATAGAGAGATGGATGTGATGAGGAAGATTTACAAGGGACCCCAAAGACGATAGAATCGTTACAATGTCCCAGGAAATATTGACAGCCGAATCAACCTGACGGAAAATCAAATCGGTGATGTGGAGGACAATCTTAAGAAGTTCCCTTAAGAAGTCAGAAGGAAAGTGTAAACACAGAAATGATTGGGCAATGGTGATATGAGGAAAGAGCAGGGCCCCTCCTTCCTGACTAAGCCAGTGGAAGGCCCACACTTGGGCGGAACCTGGATAATGTGTTGAATTACAAGGAAACAGATCAAAACCACTAACTCCCAAGAATCCAGGCAGGTAAAAGCGACACATCTAAGAGGTTTCCCAGCAAGGAATGAGTCAGAGTGGCTTCTATTCTTCCAAAGAATCTCGCGTATAGAAAGGCAAACTGTTTCCACATCTCTGAGACGGGGCTAGCAGCAGTCCTTTCTTACAGGACTATTACAGAGCTAAATGAAATATGCATGGATTTAGACACTCAGAAGGGTGCCTGACCCAGTGCTTCCCTTCATCCTGATGGGCCTTGGTGCTCCCGGTAGCTCTCAATAAATGAAGCTGCTGACTTCACTGGGGCCATGTGGAGCTGGAGACACCTTGGATGTCCCCAGATGTCCAGATAGTTACTCCATCCCTGGGTTTGGAGCTCAAGACAGAGGTTTGGGGGTGAGGGAGTAATGCAAGCTGAAGGGTCAGATCAAGCCACCAAGAAAGCGAGTCTGGGGCATGAAGAGGTTGCAGGAGGACCACCACTGAGAAGGGCAGAGGAGGACCTGGGGAAAGTCAGAGGCCCACCTGAGGTTTAATGTGGGTTCCGTTCTCGGCTGTGGAGCCCGTCAGGCTGTTAAGGTGGTTACTTGACCTGCAGTGATTATCTCCTGTGGAAGTGCCTCTGCCCCATGGCAAGGCCCAGGAACTGCCTCAAATCCTTGCCCGCTGCAGGTGGACTTCCCCACAGCCTACCTATCCTCTGCCTGGAAGGGAGCTTACCTGCTGGTACCCAGGCAGGCCCTGACTTTTATTTGGGATCAGTCACTGATAACTCCCCGTTTTGTCGATAAGGATGTCTCCCCGTGACTTCCAGATCAGGGCAGGCTAATTGGGACTGCAGCGTTCAGTGTTTGAAGATTGTATGATTAGGGAAATTGTACAAATTCAATTTTGCCTCGCCAGATTCAATTCTACTCTAATCAGAGAGAGAGAGAAAACTCCAGTATAATAATGATGGGAAAAAATGTTTCCAGCCATTTAAGTGACTTGCATGGTAAATACCTCCTGGGAACTGAGACCTCTGGCCTGGCCTTGCCGAGGCTGTGGCACAGGCGAGGGTTTGGTGGAGCTTCCTTATCTGATCTTGACATGTCACTACCTCCTGTTCCGGGACGACCCTTGAATGACGCCTCGGCAGAGCTTGGAACTTGATGGCTAATAGTGTTACAGGAAGAACTCATCCCTCCCCTGGCCCAGCTTTGCATCCTGCCGGCCCCTCTGGGTCTAAGTGTGAGGCTGAGTACCTGGGGGCAACAATGTGGGCTGAGGGGAGTCTGGGACCAGAAGCATCACACAAGCAGTGATGACCAAGTCCGGTGGACAGTGCCTTGACCTCCAGCCCATGTTCTATGCACCTTCCTCTCTTTGCTTCGCTGCTTTCTCCGTTAGCAATGCCCTTTCTCCCCTGCTCCACTCTTATGCATCCTTCAAAGCCCGCTCAAAATGTCCCTTCTAAAGATCAAGCCATCAGTTCCCCCGGGAAAGAAGGTCACTTTGCTCTGTCCCACTGACAACGTATCTCTTGCCATGAATCTGCTTTTCTCAAGGAAGCACTAGTTAGACTGAACTCAGGATGTTTCTGTCCCTTCTAGCTGGAGCCAGCTCAGTCTTAGGAAGAAACTGAGGCAGACACCATTCTACAATGTTGGCCATGCCAGGGACCAGGGAGACCCTCAGGCCAGCTTCTTTGTGTCACGTGATCATGGCCCCCTCCAGTTGCAGGCCTGACCAGCCAGGACACTGGGGTATCGATGAGAGTGGGATGATGGACATAGAGGCTTTGGCTTATGGAGAGGAGTGGGCTCCTGTTTTTGTGCTCAGGCCGCTAAGTAAGGACCGCCAGGTTGACCATGCATATGGCTGGGGTGGATGGCAGCTCTCATAGGGTGAAGGCTGGAGCCAGACCACTGGTGTGAGCCCTAATGCAACCACTCGGGGGACTGCCTTAAACTCTCTGGGTCTCAGTGTCCTCATCTGTAAGATGCGGGTGCCAATACACCATCCTTGCAGGAATTCTAGAGGATTAAATGAAATCTCCACTTGAAGTGCTTAGGATGGCTTACAGGTCAGCTCAGCAGCAGGGCATGTTTGGATTTCTTTCTGCAGAGGGATCAGTGCTGGAAGCTGTAGGAACCGTCTTCAGGAAGGAGCATGTGAGATTCTGGGTTCAAGTAGTGGGACTTTGGGCCCAGAGATGCAATGTGCTCTGGAGTTGGGGAGCAGACCGAGGCACATGACTTCTCTCTGTTTGGGAATATGGGGGAGCAACTCAGCATTCTGAGTCAACCCCTTGGGAGCACTTACTCTCTGCACAGTGCCTAACGTTCCTCCCGAGAACCTTAGGGTATCTCCATAGTGCTGGGGACCCATTTTACAGATTGGAATACTCAGGAGATCCGATCTCCAATAGGGGTGGGGATTCACACCAGGATTTCAACGCTGACTCCAAAGTGCCTCAGGCCTTAGCACTCCAAATCTTTCATCACATTTCGTATTCCCAGGGGTCCTGACTGCTGGTGAGATTCTGTGTACTTACTGTTGAGGAGGTGGAGGCTAGAGATGGCCCTGTGTCATTCAGGCCGTGAGCTGCAGCACCACGATTTGGTCCTAGGCTCCCTGATTTTTGGGGGGGGCCACCAGGCAGCTTAAGCGGAAGGGCCATGGTGCTCATGGGTACCCATCTTTCCCATCTTGCTTGGGCACCCAGGAGCCTGACTCAGGGGTGACTGAAGCACCTTGCCTGTGGTGAGACATGCATCCGGGTAAGCATTAGCCTCATTTAATGCTGGCCCTGGGATCACCACTCTGGTGCCTCTATTGATGTCTTTTGAAATTTAATGACCTATGAATGATACCGGATAATTCGCAAATTTGACATAATCAGCACTGGCCAATTCCATTCAATTATTTGTTAATAAACACCAGGACCCCCAGCTGGAATTGATGCTTCCCAATTTGAAATAAAAAAGCTGAGGAGTGTGAATAGAATGCAATACCTGCATGTTTATAATGAACTTCATTTTGGCAGGCTGGGTGACACCCAAGGTTTACTTGCCGTTCATTTGCATTGTGAAGTTTTTAAAAAATAGTAATTATTTGCAAAAGGTCAAATATTTGATTTATCTATCTAATTCAATTTCTCAAAGGCCTTTGGGATTCAAATTAACACCCTTGTAATATCTTCATTGAAAAAGAAGATTAATTATGCTTACATGGAACTTAATTTGGCTTATCAGACCTTTAATATGGCTGTGATCATGAATGCATTTAAATTTAGGATTACGCGGGTGATCCCGGTGCCTTATTTGGGAGAACTTTTAATATTTGTCATTATTTTTATGCATATCATTTTTCCCGCCTGCTCAGGAAAATTAAAATGTCGGTTCTGAAAGAAATAAACATTATGTATTGACATTGGTAATTATGTTTTGGTATTTAAGGATGCATAAAAAACTGCACACAGGGCCTCAAATATAAATTTGCAGTTAATACCCTCAGAAGAAAACTGGTGCACTTTGACTTGACTCACTAGATTGAAAACAGGCTCTCTCTGAGGTTGCTGGGATCTAGGCACATAGTTTTTACTGGCATTCAAAGATGCTCAAGGGTTCGACAGGCCCCAGGAACTCTGTTTTAGGGTCAGGAGGCCTGGGGTTTTTCTTTATCACTGAAGAGCTGTGTGACCGTGATCAATCCTAAGCACCTTCTAAGCCCCGTGTTCCTAACTGTGAATAGTAATCATTTGCTTAGGGGTTCTTGCTCACTGGACTGTCAGTTCCTCGGTGGCAGAGCGATATCTTATTTAGTCTTGAACCTCCAGACCCATCAGTACAGTGTCTATTACATATGGATGATATATAGGGCTTTGACCCCTAATGAAGGCAGTGGGGTCTTGGAGATACGATAGTGGGGTCTTGGGTACGAGAGTTCTGAGTTTGGCTCTGCATCTCTGTATCAGGTAGCTACTGCTGCATAACAAATCATACCAAAATGTAGGTGCTTAAAATAAAGAGCTCTTCATTGTTTTTCAAGGTTCTACAGGTCACCTATGCCATTCCGCTGGTTTGGGCTGGATTGCCTAATCTTGGCAGGGCTTGTCCATATATCTTGGGTCAACTGGCAGATGGGCTGAAGGCTGGCTGGTCTAGAATGACTTTGGATGTGATACTTCATGCATTTGCTTCTTCTCTGGTGGACTAGTCCAGGCTTGTTCTCATGGCAGAACAGGAGTTTGAGGGAGGAAGCAGACCATGCAGGATTCAGCTTGCATCTGGTTGCTCTTGTCTCTTTGGCTTAAGTAAATGATATGGCCACGCCTAGAGTCAGCCTGGGAGCAACCTACAAGAGGGGAGGGACCCAGGGAAGCAGCAAAGCTTGGGGCCAGCAATGCAGTCAACCTACTACAGGCTCCATCTCAGCCCTGCCGCCTGATAGCAGGCGGTGTGAGCAGCGGCAGGGACCTGGAAAAGACCTCAGTCTTTTCATCTGCTCCGTCTGGCAGAGATGCGATGAGGTTGAAATGAGACAAATGTATTTTAGGTCTTTGGCAACGTGTTTATGGTGATTGCCCAGCCTGGCTTACCTGATGCTTGAAGGATGAATACCCAAAGATAGGCATTGCAGGTTTGTTTGTAAGAGTGGAAAATCAGAAACTACCTAAATGCTCATAAAAAAGGCCTAGTAAAATAAATCACAGTATGCTTATGGAATGGAACACTTTTTAGCCTTTAATTCAATAAATCAATGTCCTGCCATGAAAGGGGAAGAAAGCACAATGTGCAGTGTATTATATGAAGCCGTTTCTGTGTGTGTGTGTGTGATGTCAGCTGTGTGTTTACCCTGGTTTATAGAGAGCTATCTGGAAAACTATGTTCCAAACCTTGAGTAGTGGGACTTAACACTTTTAGATGTCTTGAGTTTTTACACTGAACATGCATTACTGAGAAAGCCTGCATTTCTTGAATGAAAGAAGAAAAAAAATAGAAAAAAATTTTAGGCAAATAACATTAAAAAATTATGGCTTTTAGGAGCTTCCTGGTAAAGGATCTGCCTGCCAATGCAGGAGACACGGGTTCTACCCCTGGGTTCAGAAAGACCCCACGTGCTGTGAAGCACCTAAACCCACGTGCCACAGCTACCGAGCCCATGTATCGGAGAGCCCGTGCTCAACAAGCGAGAAACCCATGCAACTGCAGCTAGAGAGCAGCCCCCGCTCGCCACAACTAGAGAAAAGCCAGGGCAGCAGCAGAGACCCAGGACAGCCATAATAAATCAATAGATAAGTAAATAGAAAATGTAAAAAAAATGATGGCTTTTAGGTTCTAAGTTATCTGAATGGTTGATAATAGTGTTCAATAATAAATAATAAAATAGCAGGTGCCATTTACTGAGGACTCATTATATGCTGAGCACTTTACATCCCGACAGGTAGGTGGCTTTCCATTTTACAGGTGAGGAAACTGAGGCTCAGAGCAGGAGGGTACTGGCCTGGGTGAGAGCTGCCCCCTTAGGGCTGACCGTCGGACCCCCTCTCTGCACAGAGAGGCCATGCTGTGTTGGTTTGTCCGGCCTCCCCGCCCGTCAGGAGGGCCGCGTGACTCTCCCAGACACGGGTTCCCGGGCCCCATATCCCAAGAGCCCTTCCTCTTTGAGAGGGGACTCGGGACTCTGTGTTTCAGTATGTGCCCACGGGGATGCTGGGGCAGCCAGGCTGGCATTCAAGAGCTGAGGCCTCCGCTCCTTTTGTCTTGTCCGGTGACTCAGCTGATCTTCACAACACACGGACACGAGCGCACGGTGGATTGTGGCCCTCACTGTCCATGCTGCAGATGAGGAAGCTGAGGCTCAGAGGGAGGCATTCACTCAGGGCCCTGAAACAGAAATGGGACTTAAGCCCTGGCCTGACTCTAAGGGGCTTCCCTGGTGGCTCAGCTGGTGAAGAGTCTGCCTGCAATGTGGGAGACCTGGGTTCCACCCCTGAGTTGGGAAGATCCCCTGGAGAAGGGAACGGCTGCCCACTCCAGTGTTCTGGCCCGGAGAATTCCGTGGACTGTGTAACCCGTGGGGTCGCAGAGAGTCGGACACGACTGAGCGACTCCCACCCTCTCTCTCTGACTCCAAGGCTGTGCACACCCAGTGGACGGGCCGGCGGGTGGGGAAGGCCTTTCTGCAGGTAACGGGGAGGAGGGGCATCTGTGGGTGTTGGGGTCCTCCCGGTAGTTTGTGGTGCCCACCTGCCCTCCTCCCTAGGCTTGGCTGCTGGAGGAGAGATGGCAGAATCCCTGTGGCCCGTTTCTCTGCCAGGGATTCGGAGGCTGATACTGTTGTGGAGCTGTGGTGAGATTATTGGCTTTAGTTGCAGTCGACTGGCGGGACTTGCCCCCCAGATGATCCCGAAGATCCAGCCCAGTGAGGTGGGAATGAGAAGTGGGTGCTAACTGGTTCGGTGCCTCCTCCCGCCCTTCCCGGCTTTTGGAACCCTGATGGTTCTCTCTCTCTTCCTTTTTGCAGTTTCTTGCTTCTTGGCTTTTATTAGCACATTTCGGGGGAATAGGTTTGCTGGGGAAAAGTGGTTGTAATCAGAGAGCTTCGAGCCGTCTATCATTGATGATGTCGGCACCTGAGGCGTCTCCGCCTGCCTTCCTGGCCTTTGTAGCTGCTGGGAGCCAGCTGCTCGGGGACATGAGGTTGGAGACACAGGTAGGACTGGTGGGAGGCCCTGCAGGCCTGGGGATGTCTCCTGTGTCCCCCTAAACCTCAGAGGGAGTCTTCTGCCATCACTATTCTGTGTTGGCTTCCTTGGTGGCTCAGATGGTAAGGAATCTGCCTGACGAGCAAGAGACGCAGGCTTGATCCCTGGGTTGGGAAGATCCCCTGGAGGAGGAAATGGCAACCCGCTTCAGTGTACTTGCCGGGGTAATCCCATGGACTAGGAGCCTGGAGGGCTACCGGCCACGGGGTCGCAGAGTCAGACCCGACTGAGTGACTGCGTACACATGCATCTCTGTCTTGGGTCTGGGGGCCAGGACATGCCTCCTGGCTTCTTCCCCAGGACAAGGAGCCCCACGAGGGCATCTTTTTTGTCCCCTGTCCTCCAGCCGAATTTTTGCTTCCCCTCAGGCTCTAAAGGGTCTGTTCACAGTCATTGCGTGTATTTTGTTTTGGTTCTTGTAACAGCTTTATTGAGATATATACCACACAATCTACCCAATTAAAGTGTATATTTCAATGGTACAGTTGAATGGTATTCCCCAAGTTGTGCAGACATCACCCTGTTCACCTCTGAGTATTTTCATCTTCTCTAAAGAAACCCCATCCACCTTTTTAGCTGTCACTCTCCAACCCACCACCCCTCCCAGCCCAAGTCACCGCTGACCTATGTTGTCTTTATAGATTTTCCTACTGTGGGCCTTGGGTGTCAATGGAATCATACATGACGTGGTTTTTGGTGACAAGCATCTTTCACTTGGCGTAATGTTTGCAAGGTTCACTCGTGTTGTGGCTGTGTCAGTGCCTCATTCCTTTTTATGGCTGAATAATATTCCATTGTTTTTGATAAACGGATAAATATGCCATATTACGAGTATTTTTTTCTTTTTGTTCCCCCAAAGATTTACCAATAAATGCAAAAAATACTGTCAGATTAAAAACAAAAGTAAGAGATCATTTCTGAGAATTTTTCATCAGAAGAATATTGCAGAAATGGGAAAAATAATTGCACCAGGAATTCCGTGGCAGCTTGCCTTGTAATTGCCAAAATGAGAAATAACCTAAATGTACAGAAATAGGGATCCGGCTAAATAAATTATGATAATCCATATGTCATGTGGATTTATAGTCATCGACATGAAAAGCTATCCATGACATGTAGTTGAGTCAATTAGGCGGTCCCATTTTTATAAAATTACACTTTCATTTCATGCCCATCTGGAGGAATGTTCACCAAAATGTTCACATGAACATTATCTCTGAAGGTCAGAATGTCAAGTGCTATGTGTGTATTTTTATTTGGGGGAGAAAAAGAAAAAGGGAATTGGAACTAAGAGTAAATAAGTGTAGCAACATAAGATAAACCCAAGGGAATGTTTGTTCTCCTGAGTGTGTACCCATGAGTCATCTGCATTTGTGGAAGGGCCCTCCACACTCTCCCCTCTCAGTGAGCACTGGAAAACAGACAGGTCTGGATGATGAAATTTATCCATGGCTCCGAGCTTCCCGGCAGCCATAGCAAAGAGGGAAAGGAGCACCTACAACTTACCGGCCTTTGTCCAGAGGACCCTACTCCTGGGCGAGGCTGAGCGAGTCACTCCTTTTGGGTCTCAAGGAGAGGTGCCTTCCTGTCACGATGAACAGCATCCTCCATGTGTCTTCTCGGTTCACACAAAATCGAGACTGCCAAACACGAGCCTCGAGGGCAGTGAAGTGAGCCTACGAGGGAGCAACAGGGCAGGCAGGGGACTTGCTACCCACCGCCAGGGCCTGACGTTTGGGTTAGGGCCATGCAGCGGGGAGGGGGGGACCCTCATGGGTGCCCACCCCTTCTCTGGCTCATCCTCAAGGGTCGCATCACACCCACTTCGCAGCAGAGGAGGCCAAGAGGAGAGATCAGGTGTCTCAACTCACGGAGTTGAATGAGCAGAACAGAAAAGCCTTCCCAGGGCCGGCAGTTCTGAGTCAGGGCTCTTGGGACCCTACCCCTGGCCTCGAGCGGTGGAACCCTGGTTCCAAGCCGCCTGTCCCCAACGCCCTGGCGTGCTGTCTGTTTGTTCAGGCCAGCTGGTCTTCTCCCTGGACCCTGCCTCCTTACTGCTGTGTGACCTTGGGGAAGTTACTTAAACACCCTGGGCCTCAGAGGCTTTATCCGGAAAGTGGGGATAACAATAATTCCTCTTCCATTCCTTCTGGGGAGAAGGAAGTGTAATAATCAGGTAAGGTGCGGAGGACCGTGCCTGGCCCACAGGAAATACTCTCTGCCTGCCTGAGTCTCGTTTAGTCCCCGCCCATCCATCCTCCTCTGTGTATTGACTGGATTTTTCTGCCCCTCTGAGGGTGCCAGTCCCCATTTCCTTCGTGGGAATCCCCCAGCACCAGCAGGGTGTCTGTGCCCTGAGTCCAGCTGGCCTTCCCAGCGTCCTCTCTCCTCAGCCCTCCCCCCACCCCCACCCCGGGCCCATCTTCCATCAGTTTCCGCAACTAAGCTTCTCGCTTTATCACCTGTGCCCTCTGCTTGGCCCTTTCTCCTTCCTCCCTTCACCCAGCGGCTGCCTCCTTACCTTTTGGGTTATGGTTTAGGTACCACCTCCTACAGGAAGGCTTCCCTGATCCCCTGACTCCCCACAGCACCCCCACGCTTTCTGCCTACATGGCACAAGCATTCTCTGCCCCCTTTCGGCATCTCTCCACACCTGGAGTTCGGAGGGGAGTTACCCTCAGCTTGTTCATGACTCACAGAGTGTTGGCCTCACGGGATAATTGAATATTTGATGAATGGCTGGAGAAAGAGTAGGCTTTGGCAGGCAGAGGCCAAGCCAGGCTGATGGACTCCATGAATGAGTAAAATCCTGACATGTTCGGGCTTGGAATCAGAGCGGGCTATGCCGTGCACGTGGGCTGATAAACCGTGTCAGGGGCTTGACCATCAACCCATTCGACAGCTGAGTAAACTGAGTACAGAGTGGGCAACCCGCACATCTACGGTCACCAGCTGGTGAGAGGTGCGCGGGCTCCGGGTCCTGAGCACCCGCCGCGGGGCCCTGTCTGCTCCCAGGCTGCACGTGCAGGGACAGACGGGCCGTTCTAGAAACAAAGGTGAGCGGAGGAGGCTGGGGTCAGATTAGCATTTTAATAAACTGGCCTGGGTGCCTGCGGGAGAGATAATGAACCCACAGTGGACTGGCCTGCGCACCTCCTGCTGCAGGCGTGGATCCTGGCGGCCGCCCCGGGTGGGCCAGAGTGACCCCCACGTTTGAATGTCAAGTAGAGTGAACCCTGCAGAGACACACAGAAGAGCCCCAAACACTGAAAGACAGACACACACAGTATTCTCCAACAGACGTGTGCAGACTCATGGAGGCAGGCATAACGTGCGTGTGTGTGAGTGCGTGTGTGAGAATGTGTGTGTGTGAGCGCACGTGTGTGTGAGTATGTGTGAGGGTAAGTGCGTGTGTGTGTGAGTGCATGTGTGTGTGTGTGTATGTGTGTGAGAGAATGTGTGTGTGTGACTGTGTGCGTGTGTGTGTGAGTGCATGTGCATGTGTGAGTGCGTGTGTGTGCATGTGTGTGTGTGTGTGAGTGTGTGTGTGAATGTGTGTGTGTGAGAATGTGTGTGAGTGCATGTGAGTGAATGCATGTGTGTGTGTGAATGTGTGTGTGTGTGCATGTGTGAGTGCATGTGTGTGTGTGTGTGTGAGTGACTGTGTGTGAGTGCATGTGTGTGTGTGCGTGTGTGTGCATGTGTGTGTATGCGTGTGTGTGAGTGTGTGTCTGTGAGTGCATGTGTGTGTGTGTGAGTGCATGTGTGTGTGTGTGTGTGAGTGTGTGTGAGTGCATGTGTGTGTGTGTGTGTGTGAGTGCATGTGTGTGTGTGTGAATGTGTGTGTGTGTGAGAATGTGTGTGTGAATGTGTGTATGTGTGAGTGAGAGTGTGAGTACGTGTGTGTGTGAGTGTGCGTGTGTGAGTGCATGTGTGTGGGTGTGTGTGAGTGTGTGTGTGTGTGTGTGAGTGCATGTGTGTGTGAGTGTGAGTGTGTGTGGGTGTGTGTGAGTGTGTGAGTGCATGTGTGTGTGTGAGTGAGAGTGTGAGTACGTGTGTGTGCATGTGTGTGTGTGAGTGTGAGTACGTGTGTGTGTGTGAGTGCATGTGTGGGTGTGTGTGTGTGCATGTGTGTGTGTGAGTACATGTGTGTGTGAGTGCATGTGTGTGAGTGTGTCAGTGTGTGTCAGTGTGAGTGCGTGTGTGTGTGAGTGTGTGTGTGAGTGTGTGTGTGAGAGTGTGTGTCTGAGTGTGAGAGTGCGTGTGTGTGAGTGCGTGTGTGAGAATGTGTGTGAGTGTGTGTGCGCATGTGTGTGCGTGTGTGCGTGTGTGTGTGCACGCACGTGTGTGCGCGCATGTGTGTGCGTGTGTGTGAGTGTGTGTGTGTGTGTGAGTGTGAGTGCATGTGTGTGTGTGAGTGTGTGTGTGTGTGTGAGTGTGTGTGTGTGTGAGTGTGTGTGCTTAGTCACTCAGTTGTATCTGACTTTTACTGCCCCCCCACCAAGTTGCCTGTCACATCACGGGGTGCCCCCTAGTACCGTGGCCTTTGACCCCGAGGCAGAGGACTCTTTCTCAAAGAGTAATCCGACCACATGACTTTCTGTTTAAAACTTGCTTGCGGCTCTGACTGCTCTCACTTGTGGAGTCTTGCGTGTGATTTGGCGCCTCCTGCCTTCTTGCCTTTGGCCATCTCAGCCCAGCCACATGGACTCTTAAGGTCCCTCCCACCCTGAGGTCATTTCCTATATCAGTTGAACTTTCCTGCCAACTCTCATGGCCCTTCTGGCCTATTCACACTGGTCCTCCGTTTCTCCATTCAGATGTCACCTCTTCTAGGAAGCCTTCCCTGACTTCCCAAACTAGATCAAGGGCCACACTCTGTGGCCACTCCTCACCCATCTGAACTGTCATCGTCATGACTTTGTCTCCTTCACTAGCCAAAGGCTTTTTAGGGCATCTGGGTGTCTCTGGCGGCCAGCATGGAGTTGGGCATCAGGATTCCAGGCTCAACTCTGCTGCTGTGTCTGATGACCACTCTCCTCACGGGGCCAACGTGTGAGACAAAACCTCTGTGCGATGCAGGCCAGATCATGGCACAAACCACCGTAACTAAGGCAACCGGTACCTTCTGAACACTTCCCAAGGCTATCTCATTACATCTCAATGCCTACCATAGGTGGGCTTTCTAGGTGCCACGAGTGGTAAAGAACCCGCCTGCCAATGCAGGAGACATAAGGGACGTTAGTTTAGTCCCTGGGTCCGGAAGATCCCCTGGAGAAGGGCAAGGCAACCCACTCCAGTATCCTTGCCTGGAGAATCCCATGAACGGAGGAGCCTGGCAGACTACAGTCCAGAGGGTCGCAAAAGAGTCGGACACGACTGAAGTGACTGAGCACCCACACATGCCTATCCTAGGAGCTACAGGAGGCTGGAGTTAGTACCTCCAGATGGTAAAGAATCCACCTGCAATGCGGGAGACCTGAGTTCGATCCCTGGGTTGGGAAGATCCCCTGGAGGAGGGCATGGTAACCTATTCCAGTATTCTTGCCTGGAGAATCCCCATGGACAGAGGAGCCTGGCAGGCGACGGTCCACAAGGTCACAAAGGGTTGGACATGACTGAGCGACTAAGCAGACCACAGCTGAGAAAACCCAGGCCCAGGGAGGGAAGAGGCAGGAGCAGGTGCAAACCCAGGTCTCTGGCCTCCTCCTCCTGTAGGAGCTGGCGTGACCGGGGAAGCCTGGCGAGGAGGATGTGCTTCTGCTGGGTTCCATGTCTGGGGAGGCTGGGGAGGCCTTTGGGATGAGCGGCAGCCTGGAAGGTTTTGGCAGGGAAACTGTGGGATGTGGGCATGCTTCTATGCTCCTGACCTCGCTGAGCCTGGGTGAGAAGGCTGGAGAGGCAGGCCAGCACTGGGTCCCAGGAGGCCTTGCAAGCCAGGCTAAGGACTGAACTTCATCCTGGGGCGCTACAAGGCCCTGGTGAAGACTTCGGAGCAGGAAGGAGGCTTCACTCCGGAGCTGGGAGCCTACTGAGAGTCTGGAGCCACATCCCAGCTTGGGCGGCAGAGGCTGGAGCGGTCGCACGCCCCCTCCCTTCGTCCTCTGTGCGACCTTGGCGGGGTTCCCTGGGATACGGTGCGATTCGCCCCGTGGTCTCTGCTTCAGAGGGGGCCGCTGCGGAACGGCCCTCCCTGAGAGCATCCGGGTTGCAGAAGGAAGGCCTGGTTGGGAGCACGAGGCGGGGCCGGAGGTGGGGGTTCGGGGGCAGGGGGACCCGCGAGGTGGGAGGCGTGGCCGCCGCCTCTGACTTCCACAGGGGGTCAGTGTAGCATTAAAGTTCCTCCCGCCGGCTCTGCCCCCGCTGCCTGCACACACCCTGACGGAGGCGTTTAGGTTCAGAAATCTGGGTCAGCTAGTTATATTTGGAACCCCTGGTGGGCAGGCGGGAAGCCCGATGGGCTGGGGGAGGCTGAGCCACTTGAGAATCATGTGTTTGTTTGTTTTCTTTTTTGTGTGGATCTTAGAGTTGCAGGAGGAACTTGCTGAGAAAGCCACATTTCTGTAGCTGGGAGAGGACCCTGCCCTTCCCTCCTGGAGGTCCTGGGTGGGTTGGCGGAGACCCCTCCGTCTCTGCTTTCACTGGGAAGGTGGGGTCCACCCAGAGGGCTGTTCCAGGCAAATGATAGACTCCAGAGCCCTAGGGATTCTCAGAGATGACCCAGATCTCCAATAATCTCCAACATCATTCAACTTTCTGCTTGGTTGTTGAGAAAGTTGAGAAGCAGACCAGAGAGGTGCTCAGATTTGCTTAAAGTCTTGCAGTAGGTGGAGGTCAGGTTTCCCCATTTCAAGCTCGGATTCTTTTATGTGCCTGTGTTTCACAGAGTCTTGGGGGGCTTCTTTGAACTGTGGGTCCTTAAGCCTCACCTCCAAGGATTCTGTTTCACTTGGTTTGGGAGAGGGTCTGGGGATCCACTCTCTATAAACAGACTGCCCAAGGAGTTTTGAAACAGGTTGTGGGCAGATCACACTGGGGGCTCACCCAGCCAAGTTCAGACTTGAATGTACATATGAATCAACTGGGCCTGGTGTTCAAATGCCCGTTCAGATGCAGTATATCCAAGAGAGGGGGGTCTGAGAATCTGTATTACGTCTAACAGAGTCCTTGGTGATGCCGACCAACACCCTGAGAGCCGCGGTGGTAGAGAGCACACTCTCATCCCCCGGGCACGCTCGAGGGGCAGGCAAGCTGCAAAGCTAACAGACACCCACTCTGCCGTCCCCTCCCAGGGGAGCCAGATATTTTACGGAATCATGTCACTTTCTGAAATTTCCGCTGAACCTCAAGTCTAACCACTCACCCCCTCCTCTGAATTCCCTACATCAGAGACGAGGGAATTTCAAACACAGAAGAAGGAAAAGGCAGAACTCTCACCAGCCTCCACTGCTTAGAGGAATCCTGCAAAGCTGCATCTATTGGCAAAATCCCTACTCTGTCCCGGGGGGCTTCCCAAGTGGCGCTACTGGTAAGGAATCCGAGAGGGTTTGATCCCTGGGTCAGGAAGATCCCCTGGAGGAAGTAACAACTCACTGTACTGTTCTTGCCAGGATAATACTATGGACAGAAGAGCCTGGTGGGCCACCGGGTCGCAGAGAGTCAGACGTGAAAGAACACACGCACGCCTCTGTCCCCAGAGCCCCAGAGGGACAGGCAAGCTTGGGGACCCTTAGGTGACCCTAACTCCCCGATGACACTTGTCCTCGGTCTCTTTTCCACACCGTCCCATTATTATTTCTGACCCTTCCCTGAATCTTGTGTTATGTTAATAGTCCCTAAGTATTTTCAATTAGATTTCCCAAGCAAAAGAAAGTTTCCAAAGTTAATTAAAAGTTGCCTCGCTGTAATTGTATGAAAGCAGCTTTTGCTTCTGAAAATTAAATTCTCATAATTAAACTCCTCTACCCGTTTAAAGATTTCGGTGAAGTGTTTATTGTTCGTTTATTGTGAGGAAGCCTTTGGCGGGCTGCTGCTCCCACAGCCAGGCACTGGCCCATCGGATGCCGCGTCATGGTCTCAAGTTTCCGCTCCCTTTGAAGACTGCGTGCCCCTGGGAAAGAGGAGCGCATCCCGCGTGGGTCAGGCGGTCGTGGGACACGCAGGCTGGAGCTGGTCCCCAGGCCCCGCTGCACGTCGTTCGGCAGACCGCACGCATCCCCACCTGCCTGTGTGTGTGGCTCCTCCCCGTTCCCGCCTCATTTGCATCAGCACGGGCCACGTGACTTCCGCCGGCCAATAAGGGGAGGCTACGTGATGTGCGCGATCCGAAGCCGGAAGCTTCCGGAGCCGCACACAGATTGCCGGGATCATCTGCAGTGTGTCTGCGCTCGTGAGCGGCAACGTCGCAGACAGACAGACAGGGGCGGCCAGGCCGCTCTGGGACCTGGAGGAAGGTAGCGTGGAGCAGAGATGCGGTCACTGACCTCTGCTCTGGTATGACGCCTAGCTGCTTCTCACGACTTGGCGTAGAGGCCCCTTTTTTAAAAACATAAAACCAATAAGGCAGGATTAGTCGTCCTTCCTGTTAGCTCCCACAGCTTCGGAGCCTTTCTGATCTGCAGACACCTATGCTTCTAACTGAATAAATGGCAGGGTCCCCTTAAAATTGAATCCATTGAAAATAGACACAGTCTTTTTAAAAAAGAAATCATTTATTTTTTTGACTGTTAGGTCTTAGTTGTGGCTCACGGGATCTCCATTGCCTCATGCAAGATCTTTTGTTGTGAGGTACAGACCCTCTAGCTGTGGCACGCAGACTTGTTTGCTCCATGGCATGTGGGATCTTACTTCCCTGACCAGGGATCGAACCCATGTCCCTGCATTGCAAGGCAGACTCTTAACCCCTGGACCACCAGGGAAGTCCCAACAGTGGATCTTAGTATCTGGGAAGCTATAATCCAGTATAATGGCACATCCATGGCTTCCCAGGTGGCGTTAGTGGTAAAGAATCCACCTGCCAATGCAGGATAGTGAGAGACATGGGTTGATCCCTGGATCAGGAAGATCCCCTGAAGGAGGGCGTGGCAACCCACTCTAGTATTCTTGCTTGGGAAATCCCATGGACGGAGGAGCCTAGTGGGCTACAGTTCACCGGGTGGCAAAGGGTCAGACACGACTGAATGTCTGAACAAAGCCCAGCGTACTTATCAAGTGAACAGCTAAGTTTTGGGGAGTCAGACAGATGTGACCAGTTTCACTGCTTATTCTCCAAGTGATGATGGATTGATCATTTCACCTCTAGGCATTAGTTTTTTCATCTTTACGATGGGTCTGATAATGAAGCCCATTTTTGACTTTTGATCCACATCCCGCCTTTAGATGCCCACCCCCACCAGCCAGGGTGATGGTACGGACAAGGGAATAGGAATAACAGGAGCTCTGAGCTTCCCCACTTCCTCCCTCCATGGAGCCCCAGGACAGGGAGGATCTGCTTTTCTCCAGACTTGACAGAAGAAATCTGATCAGCGATGCTGATGAGTCAACCTGGCTAAGGCAACTTGGACACACAGCTCTGTGATTTATTACTCGACACAGAATCTGAGCAGAAGTAGGAGATGAAACAACAGGTTGACAAGACTTGGAAGGTAAATCTTCCCTCAGGCTGGAGGCTCAGCTTGGCCACAAGTGAGAGCCTTTCCTCATGCATCTTTCATGGTCGGTGGCATAGCCCCTCCCAGACTTCCTTTGGACTTTTCCCTAGGGTTGTGCTACTTACACCATGTGTGGTTTCCCCTGTGGGGATCAGAATAAAGACTTTCCCCAAAGGTCCATGTCCTCATTCCACAAGCTGAATATGCTGTGTTACATGGCAGGGAGGAATTAAGATGGCAGATGGAATTAACGCTGTTACTCAGATGACCTTCACAGAGGAGGATTCTTCAGGGGGCTCCAGTAGGCTCACCGGGTCCTAAAAAGTGGCAGGAGGCACACGGGAGTCAGAGTAGGAGAGAGGTGTAGAGGTGCTCTGAAGATGGAGGGAGGGGCCACGAGTCAAGGGATACAGGTGGCTTCTAGGAGCTGGAAAAGGCAAGGAAACAGATGCTCTCCCACAGCCTCCGGAAGGACACTGCACTGCAAACACTTTGGTTTTAGCCCAGTGAAAGCCATTTCAGACATTTGACCTCCAAAACTGCAGGATAGTAAACACCTTATGTGCTTCCCAGGTGACACAGTGATAAAGTGACAGTCGCTCAGTCGTGTCCGACTCTTTGTGACCCCAGGGACTATACAGTCCAAGGAATTCTCTAGGCCAGAATACTGGAGTAGGTAGTCGTTCCCTCCTCCAGGGGATCTTCCCAACCCAGGGATCAAACTCTGTTAATCTGTGTTGCAGGCAGATTCTGCACCAACTGAGCCACCAGGGAAGCCTGAGTGGTGAAGAATCCACCTGTCAATACAGGAAATTCAGGAGATGCAGTTTCGATCCCTGGGGTGGGAAGATTCCCCTGGAGAAGGAAATGGCAACCCACACCAGTGTGCTTACCTGGAAAATTCCATGGACAGAGAAGTCTGGTGGGCTACAGTCCATGGGGTCACACAGAGTTGGACTCAGCTGAGCACGCACACACACACAAATTCATGGTAATTTGTTAAAGAGGTGAAAGGAAATGAATGTACCCCACATTTACTGTTTCTTCATTTCTAAATGTTCTTCTCCTTATATAACATCATTAGTATTAAGTGGGTTTTCTATTTTCAGGGCACCAGGGAGTGAAATATTAGTGGGTGGCTTTGATGAAGACTTTTGTCTTTCCCAAGTGGCCTTCCCTCTCCCAATTAAAAAAAGAAAATGTAACTATTCCCCAGTTCTGCCTGTTTTTTCTCCTGGTTTCATCTCTCTACCTCAACAAGATCTGAGTAGTCTGCAGAGTTCCTTCTGAATTTACCAGCTGCTGTTTTGGCTTTTTCCTAGCTACCCTGATCCTTGTCCACCCTCCTGAACCATAGATTCCCTCTGATCAGTACTTTACATTTAATATTATTTCACTTTCCCCAAGTGTCCTTTTACATTTTTTATCTCCTTGTTGAAAGGAACTCATTTGTGATTTTCTTCATTTAGTTCCTTCCTCCCTCCCTCCTTCCATCTTCCCTTTCCCCCTTTTCAATGCTTTGCTACTATTATGGATGAATACAGATACTCTGCAATATTTTAATTCTGTGTACTAAGCAATGAAAAATACCAGCTATCCCAATACCCAACATGGCTTGCTGTTTGCCAGACCCAGAAGCAGCATCCTTCGGCCACTGCGAACAGCTCTGACCTACTTTACCTCATTGTTCCAAGTGTTGTTTCAGTGTATTTTTAACTATTGTGTCACGTCCTCTAAATTTAAACTTTCTCACCACTTGGCTACCCAGAGGCTGACAAACATTTCCTTGTTTCTTGTTTTATTTCATCGCACTCTGAAGGACCAAGAGGAAGGTTCTGATCGAAACAGTCCGAAAAGGTCTGTGTTCTGGGAGGAAAGAGAGACCACCCTCACTGGTTCCTTTTTTAATTTCAATTCTTCTTGTACTAAACACTCCCCAGACTGCATAGTCTCACAAAAGCCACATTCCAGGGGAGCAGAGAATGGGGACAGTTTGCCCTCAGGTTGAAGGTCAGATGTGGAATATACGCTGTCAGTATCACAGACTCTCTGAAGGCTTGATACAGATGACAGTCAAAGGCAGAGGGTAGACAAATACAGACATGAAGGCTTTGTTTAAAATCCTCTCCTAACTTTTCTTTACTGGAACTCCAAACATTATTTTATTTTATTTTGGAGAGTTGGAGAAGAAAGTCTTAATGCTTTAATGAGACAGAAATGGATACTCTCTAATCACTAATGTTACTTACATACCACGAACATATTGCAAATGCACAGGCAGTTGAACAATGAAATCAATCAAGAGCCCCCCAAACATTTCCCAGTCAGTTCAGCCTCACAGATGTCTATATGGGTCTCTTTCGTTTTCTTCCTCTCTGTTCTCTACTTTAGAAAAAATGGTGGTGCGGTATGTATACCATAAAAGTTGCCCTTTAAATCATTTTAAATCAATGCAATGGCGTTAATTACATGCACAATGTCATGCAGCCAGTATACTGTCAAGCAGTAACTCCCCATCCCCCATCTCTGGCCGACCTCTAACTCACCTTCTGCCTCCATAAATCTGCCTGTTCTAGAGATGTGATGTAAGTAGAATCACACAACATTCACACTTGTTACGACTGAATAGTATTCCCTTGTGTGTGCATACCACATGTTACTTATCCATTCATCTGTTGACAGACACTTGGGTTGTTGTTTCCACCTTTTGGTTATTGTCGTAATGCTGCCATCAACATTGTGTACAAGTGCCTGTTGGCATCTCCATTTTCAATTTTTTTTGGCGATATACCGAGGAGCGGAACTACTGGTTTAACTAGGAGCGGACATGGTAATTCTTCATTTAACTTTTTGAAGAACCACCAAATGGTTTATCCACAATGGCTGTACCACTTACATTCCTACCAGCCATGTACCAGGTGGAGGGAACCACAGCTGTCTGCTGATTTTCTTTCCCTCTATCTTTCTTTTTACTAGATCCATTGTTAACTCTATTCCCGCTCACCTCCTACTTTCTTAGAGGCCTTCAGGTACTTTTAAAATCAGGGTTCTATGCTCTCACTTTTATTCACTCACCAAATTATTCGCCAAGATTGGCCCGAAACATGGAAACTTACAAACTCCCCCCACCGTGGAAAGAGCAACGTCCCTGATGTCATGAAGCTCCCGCCCTGTGGACTGAGCTGGGCTCCGTGAACGATTACTTGTGGGGCACCTCCACCTCCCCAGAACCCAGGACAGTGTCGTGGGGGAGGAGCGTGACTCGGCAACGAGCTGCCTGTCTCATATCCTGCCCTCTACTAGCTGTGGGACCTCCGGCAAGTTAGCTTGTTGCTCATTATTGTGGGGTGGATCTGGTAGGATGTTTGCGTAGATTCAGTGAAAATGGGTGCAAAGGATTTAATATACATGAGTCATTCAGGAAATGCTCATTACTTCAAAACCCCAGCAGGAATCCTCATGTACATAGTAACGATTCACCTTATTGGCCATTCTTTATCGTGGCGCGCCTTGAGGAGTTGGAACTGAGATAGCATTTTATTATTTGTATTTATTTAAAAAAAATTTACTTTCTTAGCTGCACTGAGTCTTAGTTGCCGCATGTGGGACCTTCACTGTGGCAGGTGGAACCTTTAGTTGTGGCATGAGAACTCCTAGTTGTGGCCTGTGGGATCTAGTTCCCCGACCGGGAGTTGAACCTGGGCCCCGTGCATTGGGAGTGTGGAGTCTTAACTGCTGGACCACCAGAGAAGTCCCGGAGAGAGCATTCTCAAGGAGAGAATGGAGTGAGTGACGGTGTCGCGGAACAACGCCTGAGGAAGGGGTGCTTGGCTGGAATGAGGCGTGTGATCGAGTGACGCTGTCGTTTAGCCTCTAAGCTGTGTTTGACTCTTTGTGACCCCGGGGACTGTAGCCTGCTAGGGTCCTCTGTCATGCATGGGACTCCCCAGGCAAGAACACAGGAGTGGGCTGCCATTTCCTTCTCTAGGAGATCTTCCTGACCAGGGGATCAAACCCCTTCTCCTGCATTGGCAGGTGGATTCTTGACCACTGAGCCACCAGGAAAGCTCGTGATAGGGCGTAGCAAGAGTCAATTTTCAGAAGCGGGTGGGGCGGACAGACTTCAGAGGCTTGAGGACAACCTGCTCTCAGCGAGTCTTTGAATGTGATCCTTGGGCTGAGTCTTGGAAGTTCCAGAGCAGAGGTAAGCGCTCCTGCCTGAACCCACAGGAACCCCTCGGTGATTGCAGCTTTGCTCCCATATTTTGTGAAATGGAAGGTTGACAGTTATATTCCAGATTTTCAAAATTTGTGGAACAGAAGAGATTGGTTTAAGGTAGAGTTCTTTAGAACAGACCCAGAAAAACATGCCTTTAACATCATGATTATTTATGGAAAGGCCACTCCATGAGCATTTTGCCAAGTCTTGCAAAAATAATAAAACAGGAGAATGTGAACAAAAAAGGAAGAAAAGGAAGAAAAAAAAGACATCACATCGTGAACCAGGGCTGGCATGAAAAAAGGGGTATAGTTGTCATAAAGGAAAAAAATCTTTTTGACTCCTGAAGAAGGTAATTCAGAAGTAAATTTACCTGCTATACAGATATTTTTAAAAAATCAGTTTTTGACGAAGCCATTTTTATTCAACTACCTGATTACATTTTGTGTTGAAATTAAGACTCTCCAAGTGAATATGATATATATATTTAACAACATAGAATATATTATATATCAATATATATATTTAATGTATAATAAATATATAATCACTGATCTATGTTATTTATTAATGTTATTTTAATAATTGAATGTTTTAATAAACAAAACACATGCATGTGCTTTGAAAATGAAATGATGTGATTGAAAAAGAAAATAATTGAAAAAGAAAAGCAACGGGGCTTCCAGAATTTTACTCACCAGAGGCAATCCCTTTTCATCCTTACTGAGACGATTTTTAATATTGACAAATCTGGTTCATGTTGGGAGCATGCGTCTCTCAGAGTTTGTATTTACTGTATTTAAATGGTACGTCAAACATTTGCTATTTTTTTCTGCCAGTATCCTATTTTAGGTCCAGACAACACCAGTGCTTCCCAGGCAGGTAATGGTGGGGCTGGCAGGGGATTTCTGGGAGGAAGAAACGGCTTTAGGCCTAATTTTTCTTGGCAGCACACAGTGCCAATGTATACAGCTTTTTCTAAATTAAGAAAAGATGCCTCCAGACTAACAGTCATTGTCTGAAGTAAGCCCTGGTTGTTGCTACAACACTCGCTAGTGTTCACCTTCTCTCTGTCCCTGGAGTCGGGAGGAAAGAGCAGAGAAGCGGAGGAAGAAGGCCTGGGACACATGCAGTACTTTACAGGAAGACCCTCTGGGATTCTGCAGCTGAACTGCAGCCAATGTAAACATCTCTCCCAGCCCCCTTATCCAAACACGGTGAACCGAGAAGGCAAGGGACTCCGTCGAGAGACCCGAGCGGGTGATGAGTTCCAGTTGCTCAATATTGACACCTGGGCTCTCAACTTCCTTCTTTCTGGGGTCCAGCATGGACACTGGCTGATAGGGATGGGGTGGGGAAGTGGGGAGCGTGGCCTTTGGGCAGACAGGGAGGGCCTGAGAGGGTTTGGTCAAAAGTCACGTGTGGCTGCAAAATGCCTTTAGGAAGCTCTGATACTTTGGCCACCGGATGTGAAGAGCTGACTCCCTGGAGAAGACTGTGATGCTGGGAGAGACTGAAGGCAGTAGAAGGGGCGGCAGAGGATGCGATGGTTGGATGGCATCACCGACTCAATGGACATGAATGTGGGTGAGCTTGGGAGATGGTGAGGGATGGGGAGGCCTGGCATGTCTCAGTCCATGGGGTCGCAAAGAGTAGGACACGACTTGGCCAGTGAACAGCAAACACGTGAACAGGTGGACCTGAGATGCTAGCCAGAGGGTGTGAGGTGAGATGCTGGGTAGAGCTCTCTGGACTGGGGAATTGGAAATTCGAGAGGTGAGCATGGAGACTTGGCGTGTGCATTGTTAAGTCTTAGATTCTAAGGGTCTGAAGGGGCCTCAAGAGTCTCCTTATTCAAGCCCTTCTTGAAGGTTTGACCCTTCTCCACAACCCTACCTCTGCAGGGATGTTCAGACTTCACTCCCATGATGCGGAGCTCACCACTGTCACCCCCAGGTCATATCTGCGTGCGTGGCCCAGTGCACTGACCTGGGATCTGGGTTTTCTTTCTTCTCCAGGTTGAGCCCTCCAATTCTTTGCTTGTCCCTCATGAAACAGATTCTGATCTTTGCTAGTGAATATTCCACTGGTCCTTTTCCCTCTGAAAGGCCAGCATCTGGGGCGAAAATTTATGCCTCAGAAGACCAGCCATGTGGCCCTGAAGGCACAGCGGTTCCCACCTGCAAGGTTTCAGGGCAGGAGTAGGAGCCAGCGGCCTTGGCAGCCCGGCCCAGCCTCGCGAGCCCTTGATTACAGGCTGCCAGGCCGCAGGCGTGCCATTTCATTAGTGCCAGCAATCAGATGCCAGCCTAAGTGTCACCGGATGCCAGGAGATGGAGAATAATAAGCCTTTTCCATCGCTCCCTCTCCCTCTGGCTCTCTTCTCCAGAGCTGAGAGCATGAACTCTGCTCCTCCCCTTGCAAACAGAGCTTCCAGCTCTCGTGAAATCACCCGCTGTCAGGACTGGAAGGAACTAGGAAGCTTGTATCCCTGCAGCATTCGTCCTGGGCCCTTTTCGTCCATACCCTCAGCTTTAAGTGCCACCTCCAAGCTGGCCTCCCAGACTGTCACCTCCAACCTGGGTGCCTCCTGACTACAGACCATCTGGGGGACGGCAGGCATCTCCCACTCAATATGTCCCAAACCTGATCAGCTCGCTCCACCCACAAGCCTGTCCTGGGTGAACTCTGACGTCTGTGCACACGCCTGATTCGCCCAGTCACCACGACAGCACTCTGATTGCCCTCCCCTCCCCGGCCCTCCTTGGCCTCGTCCTTCACGATGGGCACCTGGTCCTGAAATCAGCTCTGCCCGCGTGACTCCTGCTCATAGTCAGTCCTGGCTCCCTGTTGCCTCCTTACCAGGACCTCACTTCCCCGCCGCCTGTCTTCCCTGCCTCATCCCCACTGTGATTCTCCCAACCCCCTTTCTCTTCTGTACCCTCTGGCTGTTCACGCCAGAGAATGCTGGCCCCTGCTGTCTGATGCAAACCCCCTTCTTAGGTGTGGCTGTCCCTCTGAAGCCGCTGTCAATGTGACAGGTACTTACCACTCCTCCTAGGCTACTTCTGTATCCTATACACAGCACTCATTCATTAATTCAACTGACATTTGCTTTTATTAACAAAACTTTATTGACCATCTGCTAGACATTTGATCCCTATCTTCATACAGCTTGTGATCAGGTAGGAGAGCTTGACATTTACACACACACACACACACACACACACACACACACACACACACATTGCGATGTGTGCAACAAGGCAAAAGAATAATGAAGAATAGAATGTACTGGTAAATGGTTGGCTTAGGGAGTCTTGAGATCTCTCACAGAATAAGTGACATTTGTGCTGAGACCTGCATAGGCATCCTCTCCTACCTCTGCAAGGAAAGAACAGAGAAAGAGCCTTGCAGACAGTGAACAGCTTGTGCAAAGGCCCTGAGGCAGGAGGGAATGTGGTGTGTTCAATAAAGTGAGGCTGTGAGAGTAGCTAGATCTCAGGGAGCAAGAGGGTAAGGAGGGTGAGACCAGCTGGAAAGAGAGGCAAGTCAGACCAGGCAGGGAAACAGGCTGGTGTCCGGGACCGGGGCCGTGCCTTGAATGGAAATGTGGGTGCTGGGAGTGCGGTATGTGAATTCTCCACTTGCCAAGATGCCTTCAGCAAAGCCTGCCTTGCATCAGTTGTGGGGCAGGGGCACTGGTAAGGGAGAGAGAGGAAGTCAGGATGTGGAAAAGCGACAGTGCTTACAGGGTGTAAGCTGAATCATAGTGGCAGAAACGCATGGTGGGAGCCAGAGCAGACCGGGAGAAATTGAAATTCCACGTCCAGGGAGCCCAGAGGGAGGCTGGACGCGACTCTGGGTCTTTGACTTGCAAGGTGAGGTGCGGGGTCAGACTTAATGTCATTTGACTCTGGAAGCTGCAGGGTGATCCTGGCATGACCTGTGTGACCTTGACCTCGAGGCAGATTCTCAGCAAATGTTTATGGATATGAATGGAATTTGAGCAGTCTCTTAGACCTGAGAGCCCTCAGAAATGCCTTAATCCCAGGCCAGAAAGGGCTTTGGCATTCTTCCACCATCTCCATTCTATTTGCCACTCCAGTTTCTACTCCCCTATCTACCAGACCCCTCTTCTCTTCCCTGGCCACCCCTCTCTCCATTTGTGGCTTTGCAAAAATTGTCTGGTGTTTTACCTTTAAAAAAAAATGCTTTTAAACCTGACCCCCTCTCCCGGTAAGCTCCTTAAATATGGGGGCTCTGAGCTGTATGGGGGGAGGGCAGCCAGCCCCTTTCCCCAGCTCTCAAGCATTTAGAGCAACCCTTGCAGAGTCAGCGATAACCGATCCCTCTGAGCAGGAAACACACAGTTCAGCATTTAGCTCAAGGCTGCTAATGTGCCTGGAAGTAATTGTTTAGAGTCCAGGACACGAGCTGGGGGTGGGGACGGCCCGGGGTGGGCTGCCAGCCTCGGATTCAGATGGATTTGTTTGCTTTTGATGACCTCAGCAGTGAGTGCCGTGTGTCTGCTCTGGGGTTCCTTCCCAGAGCCCAGAGGGGACAGAACACAGTAGGAGTCCAGGGGAAGGGATAAAGCTCCTATCAGTTCCTGGTCTCTGGGGAGGGCAGCAGGGCCATCATGGGTCATCAAGGAAGCTGACCAGGGAGGCGGGATGGAAGCAACTTTAATTGGCTCCCCTGGGAGGGACTGTCTCCCGTGCGCACCCTTTTACAGGCTACTTCCCCGTCTGTGCAAAGGAGACGATCACGCCTGCCTGTCCTGGTGTCGTAAAGATGAGAGAGAAGTGTGTACAGCGCCTGGCGCCATGGATGCTCCCTAAAGCCTCGCCAGTGCTCCCTTGAACGCCGTGTGAGCCGGCAGCCCCTCTGACCGCCTCCCTGTGCCTTTGGGTGAAGTCACAACTCCTTGGCCTGGCCTTCAAGGCCCTTCCTGTTCTGACCCAGTTTCCCTCTGACTGAATTTCCTACCCAGACGTCCTGAACCCACAATGCCCTTGACTGTCCCTGGATGCTGTCAAGGGCATGGAACACCCTTTCCTTCATCCTCCTCCTTGAGGCCCAGCTTGAACCTCAGACCCCTTCACCTGTCCTCACCAAGCCCTGTGGGCGCACAGGTCTGCTGCCGGGCAGCAAGACGTGGTGGCAAAGAGTGAGTGTGCTCTGGCCCTTGCTAGCTATGTGCCTTTGGGCAAGATACTTGGCTTCTCTGAGCTTCTGTTTCCTCATTCTTGTAGATTGAGGATAATTAACCCTTAATAGCTAGCAGATTGGGGAAATATATGCATTGGGAGCTGGAGAAAGAAATGGTAACCCACTCCAGTATTCTTGCCTGGGAAATTCCATGGACAGAGGAGGCTGGCAGGTTACAGTCCAGGGAGTTGCAAAGAGTCAGATATGATTTAGCTACTAAACAGGCATGCTTTGGAAAAGGGCGTGGCCTAGTGAGTGCGATGGAATAAAAGGCTTAATCAGTGCTGATCGCTGAAACTGTTGCTACCCTGCAGTGTGTGAGCCATTTCTGTATTGTCTTCACTGTTAGGCCATGGCTCCTTTGACCTCCTTAGGCCTCAGTTCGGTCCCGTATACAGGGGGAGCTTGGGAGCCACCCTTTAAGGAGAGGACTGTGCATAGCCTGATAAAGAGCAGACACTGATTTGCCCCTCTTTCTCAAGAGAAGGGGCTGTGGCCTCCTCTCCTCTGCGTCCTCTGCTCCTGGCTCAGTGTTGGATATCGGGCATGAAGGACCCACTCAGCTTGGGTCCTAAAACACACCGCTGGTTGCACCAGTGTTCCTTGGCTCCTGAGTTCCCCCTCCAGCTCCCCAGACCCTCAGATAAACCACCAGCTTCTTCACTGGCCCCACCAGGCCTTTGTTCGGCCCTCATACCTTACTCTTACTTCCCAGGCTCTGACTGCAGCACCGTTCAGTCCTACGAATGGTCCCACATGTCCTTCATCTGGGCTTTGGCTTGTGCTGTGTCATCGTCTCTAACCCCCTCCGTGTCCCCACTCTGCCTCCAGTGAGAGGGGGCAGCCCCGTGCCGACTGGCTAATGCCTGCCTGTCATCCTGCTTGTCATCCGCCTGCCCCCCACTGAGCCTGGATACCAGGGAGTCAGGCAGCTGGGATTTGAATCCCTGCCCTTCTGCCCAGCAGCTGACTAACACTGAGAAAGACTACATCGTCTCCCTGAGCCTCTGTATCCTTATCTACGAAACTGGATGCTAGGAGTGAGCTGCATGGGTTGTTATGCTCAGGGTTGCTTGCTTTTCAGGGTCTTTTGTGTTTCCATGCAAATTAAAAAAATGTTTATTTGTCCTAGTTCTGTGAAAAATGCCATTGCTAATTTGATAGGGATTGCACTGAATCTGTAGATTGCCGCAGGTAGTATAGTCATGTTGATGATATTGATTCTTCTAATCCAAGAACATGGTATATCTTTCCATCTGCGTCAACTTTGATTTCTCTCATTAGCATCTTGTACTTTTCAGGGTACAGGTCTTTTGCCTGTTTTGGTAGACTGACTTCTAGGTATTTTATTCTTTTTTT
Organism: Muntiacus reevesi; assembly: GCF_963930625.1. NCBI lineage: Eukaryota > Metazoa > Chordata > Mammalia > Artiodactyla > Cervidae > Muntiacus > Muntiacus reevesi. The sequence continues at coordinate 40,037,761 of NC_089258.1, read as the reverse complement.
TTTGTGTTTAATTATATATATATACCCACACACACACACTTTATTGGAATTTAATTGCTTTACAGTGTTATGTTAATTTCTGCTGCACAATGAAGTGAATCAGCCACATGTATACATATATCCCCTCTCTCTTGAGCCTTCTTCTCACCCATCCCACCCAGTTCAGTTCAGTCCATGAGCTGGACTCCCTGTGCTACGCAAAAGCTTCCCACCAGCTGTCTATTTGCAGGACTGGAATAAATAAGTGAAAGTTGCTCAGTCGAGTCCGACTCTTTGTGACCTCGTGGACTGTACAGTCCATGGAATTCTCCAGGCCAGAATACTAGAGTGGGTAGCTTTTCCCTTGTCCAGGGGATCTTCCCAACCCAGGGCTCCCACACTGCAGGCAGATTCTTTAACAGATGAGCCACGAGGGAAGCACAAGGGCCGGAATAGAGACACAGATTTAGAGAATCTGCGGACACGGCCGAGGAAGGGCGAGAGGTTAGGACTGAAGTATATACCCTGCCATAGGTGTGTGACTCTTCTCAATGCGATGCTACGTGGCATTGTTTCCTTCATTTCTCTTTCTGATTCTTCATTCTTAGTGTATAGAAATGCAAGAGATTTCTGTGTATTAATTGTGCATCCCGCACCCTTACTGAACTCTAGTCATCCTGAGATCTAGTCATTTTCTGAGAGCATCGTTAGACATCATGCTCCCTGTGGTGCAGATCGTCCCATCGTTGCTGTAGTGCTTGTGTGCCTTTAAGACCAGAAACACTTCCTCGATGACGTGAAGGTAAATACTCCCTCCCTAAATATTTGATTTAAAGAGCTTGACTTGGAGGACAAAATAAAATAAAGCAGCAGCTTTTTGCCATGTATTATTAATGTCCACAAATGGCTGAACGCACGGGCTCTCTGTCCAATGCATTGTTTTGGGGAACAGCCGCCCTTTAAACAAGTTTCACTTATCAGAAATTGGGCTGTAAAAGGTGGGAAATGAAATCTCTTTCCAGGTAGAATGATTAAGATCTGGGACAGGCATCCTACAACCAGAAGGCCAGGAGGAGGACAGCTCGTAGGACCTGGAGACAGCAGGAGAACGAGAGTTCATTCATTCGTTCACTCATTTGCTAGTTCATATCTCGGCAGACGGGTCTTCACAGGTTCCCCTCTTTCTTCCTCTGCAGCCCCTTCCTCCTGCCTCCCATCTCTCTGCCCTCCCCTCCTCTCTCCCTCCCCTTTGTCCCCCATCTCCTTTCCTCCGTTCCTTCCTTGCTCCTGTCTATTTCCAAGTTTAGTACCACCGGTTCAGGTGGGAAATATTATCCAAGATGAGACAGCTGCACCCGGGAAAAAGTGAACTTGCTTGCTCCCTTCCCAGTGTGGAGAAGGGGTGGAGAAGGAGTTTGAGTTTTGCTGAGGACCATAACCCACGTGAAGGTAGGAGTCATGTCTGGGTCATCTCTGTCTCCACAGTTCCTGGCTGGATATATGACTCCGCAAAGGTGCCAGTTCCTTGTCAGATGATCCAAGAAGTCTTCAGGAAGGAGGGGAACTTGAGCTTTTCCTTCAAGGACTAGAAGAACTTAGAACTCAAAGCAGAAAGAAGGGTCTTGATCATCAGTGAGAACTGCGGTTGCCATTTAGCAATTATCTACCACGCGCACTGATACTAGTACGTATGCTACTAATGGTGCTAATTCTCACAATAGCCCAGAGAGGTAGGAGCACCTAACCATTTTGCTGATGGAAAAACTGAGACTCGGAGAGATGAAATGCCTTGCCCAAGAGCACACAATGAGTCAACAGCGGGAGTGGGATTTGACCCAAGTCTGTCTGACTCCAAAGCCTGTGTGTACTCCTAAGGTCTGGGCTAAGCTGGTCTTAACCTTGGCCAGGTGAGCATCTAGCTATGAGTTTTCCATATTAGAAAGGAAAGTGGCGATGACTTCTCTTTGGTCACTGATGACGTGGTTTCCCTGGTGGCTTAGATGGTAAAGCGTCTGCCTGCAATGCAGAAGACCCGGGTTTGATCCCTGGGTCAGAAAGGTCCCCTGGAGAAGGAAATGGCTACCCACTCCAGTATTCTTGCCTGGAGAATCCCATGGACAGAGGAGCCTGGCTACAGTCCACGGGGTCGCAGAGAGTCAGACACGACTGAGCGACTTCACTTCCTCCACGGGTGCTGCCAGTGAAATGATCCAAAGCGCATCCTCTCTTCCTCCGTTTGGTTCCTTCTCAGGTTACCCTTGGGGTTTCTGCACTTGAGGAAAGGAGCAATGCCTCAGCTTCTGTCTCTTGATGATTTACAGGAGACAAGGAGCGCATAACACTCCACAGAATCCTCTTGTGGCGTCTGCCTTGGAACCAAGGGAAGCTGCTGAAAGTCAAAAGGCACTAGTGCATACTAAGTCTATGGAGCTTGCTTTAGAAACACTGGGCTGGTTCTACCCTCTCTTCTGGAGACTGGAGGGGTCAGATGTGCTTGTTTATCCTTGCCAGTCCACCCTGTCACCCTCAGAGGGGAAAGTCACTTTCTGTCATGGGTGTGGACTCTGAAAAATGTCCCATCAGGACTCACTCTGCCCAGACAACAGTTTAACTCCTTGTTAGAATCCTCTCCCCAGGAATGTTAGGCCAGAGATGCCTGCTGGGCTTCTGGCTTGAGCGGTTGAGGCAGTGATGACATCACTGGCCAAGGCCAGGGTCCTGGGAAGAAGTGAGGAGCCCGCCGAGCTCCATACCAGGCAGATGGAGATGAGTTTGACCCGCAGATGGAGATGTTCTCAGGAAGGCTGGCTAATCAGGCATGGAACCCGGGAGAATGGTTTGGGCTGGAGCTAGCGATTTGGCATCTGTAACTTCAGTGGTTAGATGGGAAGCCCCAGAAGTGGGTAGACTCGCCTGATGACCGTGATTATCATGAGGAGAAATGAGTTCTGGGCATTGAAGATGTACTTGGTGGGTTATGGACCTCTCAAAAGAAAAAAAAAAAATAGAAAAGAAATCACATGAACTTGGAGCTGTCATGCCAGTGTCTCCACCGCCGCTGGCGGAGGTTAGATTTCAGACCTGGGTTTTTGTTCATCTTGATAAGCGGTGGTAGCCCGTGAGCTCAGGGTGGGAACACCGAGGCATTGAACACGAGCCTGCCCTCGAAGAGCTCATGCCCTAACGGTCAAGCCTTGCATGAAGGGAGGGACGGCTCTGCTCACCAGCCCGTCCAGAGACACGACGGGGCTGGAGAAAACAGCCCCTGCACAGGCCTCAGGGAAGGGAAGACCTGCGCAGCGTGCTGACAGGAGGCTCCCCCTCTTGCCCCAAGATCAAATTGATAACAACTGGTTCCTTCACGGCACCTGATTTATCTGCCGAGTGGCTATCTCCCTCACGCGGCCACGTTGCTATAGCTGTCACCCCCAATTCACAGACGAGACAAATGCCCTCTCTAGACTTCAGGTACTGGTAGGAGAATGAAATCATAACTCACTTCGGAAGCCAGTGATACATATTTATACCCTGACCGGCGTGGGCCTGAAAGAGCTCTTCACTGCTTGCGTTCTCCGGCCAGGGACGCACATCAATCTCCTCCTCAGTTTGTTAACATGGCTGCCATTCAAGCCAGATTTACCATTACATGACTGATCGCGTGGAGACAGTTCATCACGGGAACGTCTGCTTAATTTGCCCCTTTCGAATTCTTCCCTGCGACACTGATGCCTGATCCTGCTCTGCAGGTGACACTTCTTTTCTGCTGGAAAAATCTTTCTCTCCCCCCACCCCCATCCCCTCTGGTGTTCGCTCCATCTTCTTATTTAACGGAAGCAGTAAATGTCAAAACTATCTATAACTCTATAGAAGGGAAGTCAACATCCGAGGCCAAACAAAACCCTTGTAAATTGTCCTTGGTCCGTGGGGGATTGGCCAGATTTAATGAACTGGACTAGTTTCTTTTACTAGATGTGGCTTGGAAAGTTTAGTCATACTGGAAAAAAAGAAACTGGTTTCATACTTCATATTCTCTCTGGGGACCACATGTCCTATCTTCACAGTTTCTCCTGCAGAGCTTTCAGAGTTCTTTCTGCTATCTTCTCAAACTGGCTTAAAGTTTGGTGAAGCACTTACGCTGTGCCAGACATTGGCATAGGGGCTTTTTGTGTGTTAGACACTCTAACTAGGGTAGGCAAGCGCTGTTGTCCTCATCGAAGTTCAGTGGCGTCAGAACTTGCTAGATGGATTGAACTTCGTTGGATCTCTGTGATGCCAAGTCCGTGAGCTTTCCTTATACTTTCAAGATTAAGTTCCAGATTTCCCAAGGTCAAGGAAGGTTTTAAACTGCCTGTGTAGAGTGTGTGTGTGTGTGTGGAGGGGGTGGGGTATGTGCTGCAGTCTCTACCTTTAGGGATGTAAGGAATAACTAAAGTTTTGTTGTTGTTTATTGCTAAGTCATGTCTGACTCTTTTATGACCTCATGGACTGTAGCCCACCAGGCTCCTCTGTCCATGGGATTTCCCAGGCAAGAATACTGGAGTGGGTGGCCATTTCCTTCTCCAGGGGATCTTCCTGACCCAGGGATCAAAATCTCGTCTCCTGCATTGGCAAGCAAATTCTTTACCACTGAGCCACCTGGGAAGCCCAACTAAAGTTTACCCAGGGTTTATTGTATGCTGAGTGCTTTGGTTACCTCATTTCTTCCTAACCATCCTAAGTGGAATGTTCAACTTCTGGGCTGCCTCTCACTGAGCCCCTTGGGTTCAAATTCTACTGCAGCTACTACCAGCCCATCTCCACGTACAGTCACATTCTGACATACTGGGGCAGGGGTTAGGACTTCAGCATATGAATTTTGGGAGGACTCAGTTCAGTTCATAACAACTATCAACTAAAAGAGACTTTTAAATGGAAAGATAACTCTTTTTGAGAATTAAATTGGCAGTTCTCTTTAAATTTGTTTATAAATTCAATGTGATACTATTAAAAATAATAGCAGATCATGGCAGTATTAGTCTAGGGTGCACATAAAAATACAAACCTATGAGAAAAGACAGGAAAATTTTGAAAAAAGAGGAGGAGACTAACTCTATGAAATATTAGAACACATTGTAAAATGGTAATGATGAAAATACTGTGATACTGGATATAGACAAAGAAGGGATTCCCTGGTAGCTCAGATAGTAAAGAACCTGCCTGCAATGCAGGAGACCCGGATTCAATCCCTGGGTTGGGAAGATCCCCTGGAGAAGAGTATTGCAACCCACTCCAGTATTCTTGCCTGGAGAATTCCATGGCAGAGGAGTCTGGTGATCTACAGTCAATGGGGTTGCAAAGACTAGGACACAACTGAGGGACTAACACACACACACACACAGACACACACAGAGAGACACACAGACACAGACACACAGACACACACAGACACACACACACACAGACACACACAGACACACACACACAGACACACACAGACACAGACACACACACAGACACACACACACACAGACACACACATAGACACACACACACAGACACAGACACACACAGACACACACACACAGACACACACAGACACAGACACACACAGACACAGACACACACACAGACACACACACACAGACACAGACACAGACACACACAGAGACACACACAGGCACACACAGACACACACAGACAGACAGACACACAGACACACACAGACACACACACACAGACACACACAGACACACACAGAGACACACACAGAGACACACACAGACACACACAGAGACACACACAGACACACAGACACAGACACACACACACAGACACACACAGACACACACAGAGACACACAGACACAGACACACACACACACAGAGACACAGACACACACAGACACAGACACACACACAGACACACAGACACACAGACACACACACAGACACAGACACACACAGACACAGAGACACAGAGACACACACAGATACACACACAGAGACACAGACACACACAGACACACACAGACACACACACATAGACACACACACACAGACACACACAGAGACACAGACACACAGGCACACACACAGACACACACACAGACACAGACACACACACACACAGACACACACACAGACACACACACAGACACACACACACACAGACACACACACACAGACACACACAGACACACAGACACACAGACACACACAGACACACACACACAGACACACACAGACACACACAGAGACACACACACAGACACACACAGACACACACAGAGACACACACAGACACACAGACACAGACACACACACACAGACACACACAGACACACACACAGACACACAGACACAGACACACACACACACAGAGACACAGACACACACAGACACAGACACATACACAGACACACAGACACACAGACACACACACAGACACAGACACACACAGACACAGAGACACAGAGACACACACAGAGACACACACAGAGACACAGACACACACAGACACACACACATAGACACACACACACAGACACACACAGAGACACAGACACACAGGCACACACACAGACACACACACAGACACAGACACACACACACACAGACACACACACAGACACACACACAGACACACACAGACACACAGACACACACAGACACAGACACAGACACACAGGCACACACACAGGCACACACACACACACACAGACACAGACACACACAGACACACACACAGACAAGGGGTCCAGAAACAGATTGAAGCAGTGAGAAGATTCAGTGTTTAATAAGATGGCGTTTCAATGGGTTTGGAAAAATGGATAAATGATATTGGGTTTCTTAGCTGATCATTTCTGGTGGGGGCTGGGGCAAGTTATATTCCTACTTTACTCATTATACCAAAATAAATTGCAGTTCAATGAAGATTCAGATGTAAATTGTGAAACCATAGAGTATTAGAAGGAGACGTGGGTGAAATTAAAATTTTGGAGTAGCAATGTTCTAAACATCGCATAAAACCAAAAGAGATAGACAAATGCATTACATATAATTTAAAATATTTCTCTCTGGTAAGAATGCCATAAATAAGCTAAAAGGCAAATACTGAACTGGTGTAACTGTTTGTAGCAAATGACAGAAAGAACATTTCCTTATTAATGAAAGTTCTTAGAAATTCCAAAGGAAGAGAAATAGAGAAAAATGGGCAAAGGGTATAATCAGAAACTTTCCTGGAAAAAAAAAGGAATAAATGTCTAAAAAGCTGCTCAATCTCACTTATAACTAAAGTGATAAAATCTAAAGTAAAAATAAACTTGCTTTTTATAACAGATTGGTATATATTGAAGAGGGAAACTGGAAAGCTTAAACGTTGATCGTATAATGGTGCTTGATTTAGCTGGGGAATCTGGCTGTATCTAATACACGGCAGTTCTATTTCTAGGCGTATTCCAGAGATGCTCCTACTTCTGCATGTAACTCAGTGGTGACTGTGACGCAGTCAGTCATTTAGCTTGTGGCACGGTTTCTCCATCTGTAAAATGGGAACACACAGCCTGATGGGCGTGACGGCTGCATTCCTGCGAAAGCCTCACATTCTCAAAACTTGTATTTTAGACGTAGTTTTTTTTTGGACGAGGTGGGTGGGGAAGAAAAGTGAGTCACCTGTTTCAAACTCACAGCTGTTTTCTCATGAGAGTTTAAATCACAAAGGAGTTTTTCCAAATAGCTATTGAGATTATTTCGTCATGGCACCTCAAAATAGCAATTTGATTAATTAACCCCAATAAAACCAAATGGAAACAATATATTCGTGCTCATGCGCAGTTGCTAAGTTATGTCTGACTCTTTGCAATCCCGTGGACTGTAGCCTGCTAAGCTCCTCTGTCCATGAGATTTCCCAGGCAAGAACACTGGAGTGGGTTGCCATTTCCTTCTCAAAGCCATCTTCCCAACCCAGGGATCGAATTGTCTCCTGCATTGGCTGGTGGATTCTTTCCCACTGAGCCACCTGGGACATTTTATCACAGCAAAACCAATGCATTTCTAATAATCAAAATCAATGACAGCTACCCACTTAAGTGAACTGGGAAAAATGGTGCCTTGGGACTCCTTGCTCTAAGCTGGATTCCTTCTAGCTTGGTAGTTTGTCCTGGTTTTGGAATGAGCAAAGCGGGGCAGTGGTGTCCCCTAACTAATGCTGGGTTTCTAGCCCATCTGTGTCAGGGAGCTGTTGTGCAAGAGGAGATGTGTCTTCAATACGAAGCTTCAGAAATCCCCATCTTCGGGGCATACTTCCAAAGGTCAAGGACCCGACTCAGGGGCTTGAGGAAGGAGGCTCACACAAATTACTCTTGATATTCATTTTCTCCACCTCAGCTCCTCCAGCTGTTCCTCATGGGCCACTGTTCCCAAGCTCTATAGTTTGGGGAAAAAAACCTCCGAGGAACTTTGTAGAGTGGAGGAAGCTGGGGCTGTGCCTGACTTAGCATCGGACTGTGTGTTAAGTGCTGTGAAGAACTTGGAGGGGGGAGGAGGGAAGCAAGGGCTCATTCTGCTGACTCTGGGGTTTGTCACTTCTGACCGTCTCAGAAGACGACCTTCAGGGCAGAGAGGCGGGGAAGGGGCACACACAGCTGCAGGCGCTCCGGCAGCAGAAGCCTGCAGCTTCTCTTCTGACCTTTGGGGTTCCGAGGAGAGGGGCGGATAAAGGCCATCCACCCTGGTAGAGTAAGTAGGAGAACATCGGACGTAGGTCTGGCTCAGGGGCGGAACTCACGGCTGCCAGTTCCTGTGGTCAAAGGCCCACTCCTGGGGCCCGTTTCTCCCTGGTGCCAAGACTAAATGAAATTGAGTTCCCCAAGGCGGTGGCTGAGTTTTCCATGTCCTGTGAACCTGGCTTGGTGTTCAGCTTCACTGGATTTTAATCAAAGACCATTCTGAGAAGTGGCTGTGACCTGGTTGCCGGGGGACCATCTGACAAGTAAAATGACCAAAGGGAGAGGACAGATGAGCCCCCGGAGGACCCCGAAACCAGCCTGATATAACTGCACTGGCCGCTGCCCGCCGCTCAGAAATGCCGCCGCCCTGCAGCCTGGGGACTCGGCCCCGGGAGCCGGAGGACTGTCGCCTGTGGGGGAGGAGGGGTTGATCTGCTGATCCCGCCTCCCTGCCTGTTTCTTCTGAGAGTGAGGCTGAACTGGGAGAGGCTGAGGGGGCAGACCCGGCCCTGGCTTGGGGGGCTACCCTGAGGCTGGAACTCTGGTGAGACCCTCAGTTTGAACTCTCACGGGGCTTGCCTGGGAAATGTTGGTTCCTTCATCTTCTGAGACCCCCACCAGAGGGGCCGCCCCAGGGGCTGCGGGTCGATGAGAGAAGGCCTGCTGTGCAGTGAGGCAGGCGCTGGTTTCAATAACCCCTGCCTGTTACTGGAGCCTGTCGTGTGCCAGGCACTTTCCCACTGAACCTCATCATGCCCATTTTATTTTATTGTTATTTATTTTATTTTCTGCTTCTTTATCTTTCTTTTTTAATTTTTTTAGATTATGAAAATATGATAACACATTTACGGAGACTTGGAAAAATACAGAAGAAAGTTACATATAGTTCCACTCTATATTATAATTGTCTAAGTACATACATTAAGATTTTTAGTTGGAGTTTCAACATCGAACTCTCAGAAGCTAATAGCCTGAATGTACAAAGAAGTAGAAGAGTATATTAGACCTGAAAAACATTATGAACCAGTTCTCGTCACACCATTTTAAAGATGAGGAAACCTAGGTTCAGAGGGTTGAAGCGATTTGCCGGATGCCACAGAACAAGAAAACAGTGAAGCTAATATGTTAAAAAATTTTCATCTCTAAGGATTTCACTCTTATTTCTAAAAGATAAGGACTTTTAAGAAACAAGTAACAAGTTGTTACTTGTTGAACGAGTTAACAAGTTACTTGTTAACAAGCTCTTGTGTAAGAGACAAGTACCATTATTCCACCTAAATGAAGTTAACATCAGTTCTTTATGAAATCAAACATCGGTGGTGTCTGCATCTCCGCACCCATTTCTAGCTCGGGGTTTGAACTGGATTCTGATAGGTTGATTCATGGCTCAGCTTTATTTCAGTCTATAGGTCCTTTTCTCCATTTCTGATTTCTTTCTTTGCAATATTTTGTTGCTGAAGCCAGGTAATTAGTTCTGTCAACTGTCCTGCAGGATTTTGCTGATCTGAAGTAGATATTCCAACCCTGATGTGTTTCGAGAGTGTATGTGCTTTTTAGGACACTAGCTTTATCCTTTACAGTCTCTTTTCTCTGTAACAGCTAGCTGTCCTCAAAATATAATCAGATCATAACATCCATCTGCTTGAAATCCTCGATCTCAGAAAAATCCAAAGTCTCTACAGAACTGAAGCCACGAATGACCTGGAACCTGACCCCTGGCCGCTTCTCTGACCTTGAAAATCCCTCCTGACTTTGGTCTGGCTGCCCTGGCTTCCTCTCCGTGCACTCAAGTACACCCCGAACCCCCGCACCACCTCCCACCCCCCACCAACCACGCAGAGTGAGGGGCTCCCCGGCTCCCCGGGTTGTGGTTCCCGCGTGTATCTGCGCTCCCTCTCCACCGGATGCTGCAGCCTCCTGTTGATGTCTTGTCTTCCCTGCTGGGCGGGCTCCTCACCCTCCTCCGTGGCCCCCAGGTGCCTGCATGTGTGAACCCTGTCATCTCAGGGGGCCTAGAGGGAAGGCAGACTCTAGGAAACTTCCCCACCCGGGGGGCTCTGCCTTCCTCCCTCGATGTGGACCGCCCTGCCCTTCCCGCGTCCAGACAGTGGGCAGCCTGTCAGCCCTTCGGTGGAAGGACTCCAGGTTCATCTTCGCTTTGAACTGGCTCTCCAGGGAGTCTGCTTCCTGGGTGCTCACCAATTGCTACTTAGCTCAGAAAAATCACTCTCTCAGCTCAGTCAGTCCGTGGGGATTGGCCTTGGCTTTTATGCCAGGTCTGAAAGGGCATATCCATGCCGTTTCCGTGACCCCCGCCCCTCCCCTGCCCCTCCCCACCCACCTCCTCATACACATGCTTTGCCTGTATTTCAATCTGCACACTCCTTTTCCATCTCTTTTCTTTCATTGCAACATTTGGTTGATGAAACTAGGTAATGAATCCTGTCAAATTTCCCCCAGTCTGGATTTTGCAGATCTGAGGCTGAAATTTGAACTCCCATGGAGCCTCGCTTGCTTGGGGGGAATCCAATTTTTAGAAGTCCCTCCCTCCACGTTGGCTCCTGGCTGGACCTCCCAGCCTCCCCACCCCCAGCCTTGAAAACGACTTTGTGCTCTTTTTCCAAAGCACGGCCTGAACCAGGCTGAGGTCTGTCTGAGTGAATGTGGCTCCCACCCAACCTGTCCTGAGCTTTCAGAACTATTTCAGTCCAGTCCCAATCCCCTACACCTATGTGGGCTTGGAGTGTTTGAGTCTCTGGTCCTTAGTCCTGGCTGTTATTAGCCTCTATCATCATCCAGTCAATCCTAAAGGATATCAACCCTGAATATGATGCTGAAGCTTCAGTATTTTGGCCACCTGATGCAAAGAGTCAACTCATTGGCCACTCATTGGAAAAGACCCTGATGCTGGGAAAGATGGAAGAAGGAGAAGGGGGCAACAGAGGATGAGATGGTTGGTTGGCATCACCGACTCAGTGGATATAAATTTGAGCAAACTCCAGGAGATAGTGTAGGACAGAGGAGTCTGGTGTGCCGCAGTCCAAGGAATCGCAAAAAGTCGGACATGACTTAGCGACTGAACAGCAACAACAGATTATCATTCGTTCATCTAAAAAGCATATACTGGACCCTTTTCTGCCCTGGGCAGAATTCTGGGCTCTGGCAGATAGAAGTGGGCTAGGCTGATGGTGGCCTGCCCTTGAGGGTGACAGAGGTAGGCTCCCACGAGACCAGGCAGTGTGACACAGGCTGCAACAGAGGAAGAGCAGGATGCTTTGGGGGTGCAAAGTTTAGGCATTGAACCCCCCCAGAGGGGTCAGGGAGGACCCCCGGAGGAAGGACGTGGAAGATGCTCGCCGATGGGTGGTTAGGGTTTAATTGGCTGTGTCAGTTTGCCAGGGTTGCCTTAACAGAGTACCACCAGCTGAGTGGCTTATTCACAGAATTTACCGTCTGCAGTTTTGGAGGCTGGAAGTGCAAAATCAAGGCGTCAGCAGGGTCGGTTCTTTCTGGGGGCTGTGAGGCAGGATACAGTCCAGGCCCCTCTCCCCTTCTGGGGCTTTGCTGGCAGTCTCTGGTAATGGCTTATAGATGGATCACCCTGATCCATCTTCACATGGTGTTCTCCTGTTTTCACGTCTGTCTTCAAGTTTCTTCTTTTATAAGGACAGCAATCATTTTGGAGTAAGGCTTCCCAGGTGGTGCTAGTGGTGAAGAATCCACCTGCCAAAGCAGGAGATGTAAGAGCCATGGGTTCGATCCCTTGGTCGGGAAGGTACCCTGGAAGAGGGCGTGGCAACACTCCAGTATTCTTGCCTGGAGAATCCCATGGACAGCGGAGCCTGGAGGGCTACGGTCCGTAGGGTCGCAAAGAGTCAGACATGACTGAAGCGACTTAGCACACACGCACACATTTTGGATTAGCACCTACTTCCCTGCCTTATTTAAACTTGATCACCTCTATAAAGATGCTATATCCAAACCAGGTCACATTCACAGGTACTGAGAAACAGAACTTCATCATATGAATTTTGGGAGAGACACAAATCAGCACACAATGTTGGATCTGAAGGCAAACGCTCGGATGAAAGTTAGGAGAGAGGGAGAGGGATGCTGGGTTTGAAAGGCGGTGTGTCCAAAGTCTGGAGGCAGGAGAGGATGATGCAGTGGGTTTAAGGACCCAGAAGCTCTTCAGTCTGGCGGGTGGGACGGGTGAGGTTGGGAGTAGCAGCTGCGAAGTTGCAGAAGCTGGTGGGGCCACACTGGAGGATTTTGAAGGCCCTGGAGAGGAGCTTGCGGCTTGCTCTCGGACCATGGGAGCCAGTGAAGAATTTCACACAACAGCAGGACCCAGACAGAGGTTCTGACCGGGAGGATGGGGCGGGGCCAGCAGGGAGGCAGTGGCGGGGAGGAGACAGGGATTTCAGAGATGTTTGGGGAGGGGGTTCAGCAGGGCTTCCAGATGGATTGACTGGGGAGGGATGGGGAGAGGCAGACTCTGGGATGGCATTCTGGTTTCTGTATCTGAGCGCTGGGGTCAGGGGCACGCATCAGGCTCTGGGGCCCCAGGAAGAGCCAGACAGTGAGTGATGAGCGTTCTCGGCTTCATGCTCCTCTCCAGACTCACACCCCTTCTGTGGTGACCGATGGCTAGGAGCTGGGTACTCTCTTGGACATCCCGGAAACTTCCGCAGCTGACGAGGACAGTGGATGATGCTGTGGAGTCAAGGGAGGCAGATGCAGCGCCTCCTGCATCCCGGTCCCGTACCATCAGGGATGGTGTGGTCTGAAAGAGGCACTTGCCGGCAGATCCTAAGCAGCTCTCATCACCTGTCTGTCACATCATGGTTTACTCAGAGTACAGCCTGAATTCAAGGCCTGGCACCCAGGACCTCCAAGGCCTGGTTCAAAGACTCCCAGCTTCATGCTCAGTGGCACCTCATCAGTGGGTACCTCTGATAAACAGAACTGCCGCTGTCCACCTCTTCCCCACCTTCTCCATATTGTATGGCCCTGCACCCTTCTCCCTCCAGTGCCTTGTAGGAATTAACCTTTTTATGATACTTTTGAACTGTGGTGTTGGAGAAGACTCTTGAGAGTCCCTCAGACTGCAAGGAGATCCAACTAGTCCATCCTAAAGGAGATCAGTCCTGGGTGTTCATTGGAAGGACTGATGTTGAAGTTGAAACTCCAATAGTTTGGCCACCTCATGTGAAGAACTGACTCATTTGAAAAGACCCTGATGCTGGGAAAGATTGAGGGCAGGAGGAGAGGGGGCCGACAGAGGATGAGATGGTTGGATGGCATCACCGACTCGATGGACATGGGTTTCGGTGGACTCCGGGAGCTGGTGATGGACAGGGAGGCCTGGCATGCTGCGGTTCATGAGGTTGCAAAGAGTCAGACACGACAGAGTGACTGAACTGAGCTGAACTGAATTATGAGGTTCTTGATGTCAAGGAGAAACATCAGATTCAACTCAGTAACCCTAGCGCCTATACAAAAGGAAGGAAAGAAGCAAAGCTTTCTTGAACACCAGTTCGATGCCTGTCACTGCAGGATTGGTTTCATGACCATGCTCAAGTTAACCCTTACTATCCCTCAGGGTTGGTCCTTCCAGGTCAGCCCCAATCGCAGGGGAGAGCACAGGTTTACAGAGGGCTGTGACTTGCTCAAGTGACTTGAGAATAAGTGTCAGCACCCTGAAGAGTGTGTCCTCACCACTCCAACTACCTGGGTGAGTGCTCGTTGAATGAACGAATGAGTGGAAGGATGGATGGGTGGAAAGTCAGAGGGAGGGAGGAGGCCTAGAAGGGCACCTGTGGCCTCTTTCATTTCAGGATCAGATAGGAGGTAGGGAATATGGTTAGAAAGTCTGTCCAGTAAGTGGAGTTGATGGGGGACTGAATGAAGTTCTGCCTGAATCCTACACCACACAGCCACTTGGAGGTGGCTGGAGGGACAAGGACTCAGGCCATTTACCCCTGGGTGACCTTGAGCAAATCATTTCCATGGAAAAGAGAAGTCTGGACACTCGTCTTAAAAGCTCCCCCATCCGCCGACCTTGTCTCAGCTCCGGTGACAAGCTCTGTGAACGCCTCTGGTGACTGAGCTTATGATGGTCTTTCCAAGAGCTCAGAGCAGAGGGTGGGGAGTGGATCAGCTTGGGACGCTCACTTCACTCCCGCAGGGCCTTGATCAGCTGAGCAATTGACTCAACTCAGAGGCAGAGGAAATTATTTCCTTCCAATCAGGGGTGGCACACAAGTGTATCGTCAGTTCAAACGAAGTCTGCTGGGTTAAGAGACATTTTCCCTTGTTGAGTGGAGAGAACGAAGTGGGAGGGAGCTTGGGTGTTGGATTCAATTATACACCAGGGCTCTTAGAGTCCATTATCAGATATGGAAATGCTGAATGCTGAAGTCTCTTTCCTGACTCTCTTCCTGCTGACTCCACAAGCTTTTAAACCACAAGATGTCAAGGCTCCTGGAAACCTTGTTGGATGAGTTATACTCTGTCCTTCCCAGGTTGGTGTCCCCTTTCAGGCTGAATTAGACCAAAAGCAGTTGACGTTTAGAAGCAAATGCTTCCAAATTCCTCTTTCTCATAAAAATCATAATGTGTTTTCCACTTCCTTCCTTGCTTCCTTTCCTCCCTCCCTCCCTCCCTCCCTTCCTTGCTTTACTCAAAAAATATCAATGGCATCTCTGAGATCCTAGGGCTCCCACCTTCCTACTAGGAAAAGGGGACCTCGGTTGACTACTAAGTTTAGGATGCCATTGTCAACTTTACTATCCAAAGTTGCCTTCAACAAAGGAAAGGAATCAACTCACTATAGTAAATATATGGCTGATAATAATTGCTTGTTCATATATCACTGAGGAGTTCTGCTACTGGGTTCATGGGGGATACTAGTCTGTAATTTTCTTGTAATTTTTGTTTCGGCTTTGATACCGAGATGATGCTGGCCTTATAACATAAAATGAGTTGAGATGGATTTATATTCTCTACAAGTGTTTGTGTATACTGGCATCATCCCTTAAGTATTGAGTGGAACTCATTAGTGAAGCCACTTGGGTGGATCGAGTTTTCTTTGTGGGAAGGTTTCCATTATGAATTCAATTTCTTTGATGGATATGAGACAGTAGTAGGATTATTTGTCCTCTTCTGTCAGTTTTAGTGGGTTGCGCTTTGCTAGGGATCTGTCAGTTTCAATTTTTATTTCAGATTTATTGACATGAAGTTGTTCAATAATATATTCTATTGTGTTTTGAATTTCTATACAATCCTGCAGTGATATTCCCTTTGTCATTACTGACATTGGATGTTGGTTATTAGCACTCTCTTATTCTTTGATCAGATTTCCAGGGGCTAATCCGTATTCTTATTCTCCAAATAATCAAATTTAGCCTTTGTTCATCAACTCTATTGTACTCTCTGTTCTCTCCTACATCCTAGAGTATTATTTTTCTGTCTTTTTCTTTTCTTTCTTTCTTAACTGTGCTGAGTCTTAACTGTGGCTTGCAGACTCTTGCAGCATATAGGAT
The DNA here is from genome assembly GCF_963930625.1 of Muntiacus reevesi. Taxonomy (NCBI): domain Eukaryota; kingdom Metazoa; phylum Chordata; class Mammalia; order Artiodactyla; family Cervidae; genus Muntiacus; species Muntiacus reevesi. Next base: position 40,021,531 of record NC_089258.1, on the reverse strand, counting down.
CTTGTTCCCTGACCAAGAATGGAACTTGGGCCCCTGCATTGGGAGCTTGGAGTCTTAGCCTCTGGACCACAAGAAAAGTCCCTTTCTTCTGACTTTTTCTAACTTTTTAAGATGGACGCTTAGGTCTTTGTTTTCAACCCTTTTCTTTTCTTACATATGTGATTAAGGCTACAATTTTCCCTCTGCGCACAGCTGTAGCTGCATCCCACAAGTTTGGATATTTTCATTATCATTCAGTTAAGAGACTTTCTAATTTCCAGTGTTATTTCTTCTTTGATACAAGGGTCATTTAAAAATACATTCTTTAATTTCAAAATACAGAGATTTTTCTGGCAATCTCTTTGTTTTGGTACTTACTCTCACTGTCTTCAGAGCCTTTTCTCTACCCAATTTCAACTCTTGAAATTTGTTGAGATTTGTATTATAGCTCAGCATGTGGTTGATTTTGGTAAAGCAAAGAGTCAACTTTTGGCTTTGGTGAGGAACTCTCTTGCACTTGGTTTCATTTTTACTATCTTTCTCCCACTTTGCTGAATTCTCACAGCTGCTCTTCCAGGGTCGCTTTAAAGCCTCGTTTTCAAGTAAAGAAACTGAAGAATCATAGTGTGTCAGTTAAGGGCAGGGGTTGAATCATTTCTCCGCCACCTATTAGCTGCTTAATGCTCAGAAAGTTGCTAAACCTTCCTGTGTCTCAATTTCCTCATTTGTAAAGTGGGTGTAGGAACGGCATCCCACCTTGCAGGCGGGGCAGTGGACAAGTGACCTGAAATTTATCACGTGCTTAGAGGAGTGCCTAAAACATGGTAAGCCTACACAGAACTTTGTTAAAGAGGCAAACAGAGGTTCAGAGAGGTGACTAATCAGTGGAGCTAATACCACCCAGCAGGTTAGTGAAACAATCAGAAGTCACTCTCAGGCCTGCCTGACTTGAAATGCCGTGTTTCTGTCATCGTGCCATGCTGACTCCCGAGTCCTCCCCATCAGTGACTGGTTCCGGCTGGCAAGCAGGTGCCCTCTTGCCTGCCGTTGGATCTGCTGGCAGCAGCCCTGGCTTTGGGTGGGATCTTGAGCTCAGTGTGTGAGCCATACCTGAGTGGAGGAGGCAGGGATTGGGGGCACCCGGGGCATCTTTGTGGTCACAGGCTGGGACCACCTCTCCCAAGGGACGCCCTCAACTGCCTCTTCACACAGTGGGCGCGCCACTCCTTGAGGTTCTTTGAGTGCTGTCATCACCACTGAACCCGGAGGAAGGAGAATCTACGCCCCTATACCCAGAGCCGCGGAGGAGGAAATGGCAGATGCTGTATCTCCTCAGCCGGGAGGTCTAAGAGTCTGGATTCACGGGGCATGTGTCCTGGGGATTTCTGTGCAAGTGGGACCATTCTGCGCAAGACTGGACTCTTCTCTTAGAACCACATGTTCCCGCTGAAAGCTCATCGTCATCCCTCCTCTGACCTGGAGGACCACGGACGCACAGACTCCTTCACTGGCTCTACATGTGTGGTTTCTTTCTGCACAAAAACTTGAAGGCAGAGACCGTTCTTCTCTGTGTCCTTCCTAGCATCAACCTGGCCACCCCACTGAATTGACGTGACCTTTATTTGTTGGACATAATATATGGAGGTTTTGTCCCAGAATATCCAGATGAGTTAAGCACAAATGGACGTCTGAAGTCAACACACAATCAGCGTGTCTATTTTCAGGACTCAAGGGATGGCAGCCTCACCTCAGACTTGGCTTCCTGGGAGGGAGAAGAGAATGTAACATTTAATTGGCAATTACTGCAGTGGCAGGAATTCAGTGAAAAGTTTTATATCCTTTACATATTATCTTGTTTAACTCTTAGAGACTCTTTTGAGATGTTATCACCCCAATTTTACAGGGGAAATATTTGAGACTCAGAGAGTTTGAGTGACTTGCTTGAGTTAATACAGCCAATAAGTGGCGGTGCTGAGATTTGACTTCCAGGTCAGCACGACTCCATAATACATGGTCTTCTCACTTTATAATTCTGCTAAGATTGTCCATTCATTTGTTCATCCATTCAGCCTTTCATCTGTCTGTCCCTCCATCCATCTATCCATCCATTCAACAAATATTATTGAGCACCTACTGTGTATCAGGTGAGGGATATGAGGACATAGAACATTAACCCCCCAAACCAAAAATGGGCTGAATATCACCCAGCCTGTTGATGCCTCTGAGGCCATGGGGAAGGCATTACAGAGGGGCAGGGGGACCACAGCTGGGGTGCCGTCTCTGCTCTGACTCACTGGCTGACCTTAGGCAAAGACCTTACTTCTTGGGGCCTCTGTTTCTCTCAGTGAAACAAAGGTTTGGAGTAGAAACATCCTCTTGAAACCCTACCCACTCCCTCCTTACACAGTCTAGCCCCAAGATTCTATAATTCTAAGTCTTTAAGGAGTTCAGTTCTCTCATTTCTTTCTCCATAAATAACACTGTATGAAGTGCCACCGAAAGCCCAGAACAGGTGCCCAAGGAGCCACGGAGGCAGATTCCTGGTGTCTGAAACTCAAGGACTTTGTCACTTTTGAGTCTGAGGACAATTTACCTGGATTCTGACCTATTTCCCTTTGCTTTAGTGAATATCAGTTACTTAGTCCCCGAACAGTTTTCATGTCGAACCCAGAGCTACTACCTGGGAAGGAGGTGGGCTTTATTTATCAAATCAAGCCCCACTGTGGAAGCAGATTCTGGTTTACATCATTCATGCATTCAGCAAATATTATTTCTGTCACAGACAAGGACAAAAGTAAACTTCACCATGAAAGGTCTGTATTACCACAGATTTTCAACTCCAGGGACTGTTCAAAATCTCCCAACACCTCTTTTTTCCATTTTTCTGCTTCTCAACTTAAGCCTCAGATTGACCTTTGTTGACCATTTCTTTTCTGATTAAAAGAAAAAAATTAAATTGCAAAAGTAATGCATTCCCAATGTTGAAAATACTGCAAAGAATAAATAAGAAAAACAACCACCCATAACACCACCACCCACAGATAAACACTATTAACGTTTTATCGTATTTCCTTCCAGTCTTTTTATGCTTTTCAAAGTAGCTGGAATCATACTTTATAACCTTTTTCTATCTTGCTCTTTTACTTAATGTTATATCATTAAGCATTTTTCCGTATCGTTAAGAACACTTCACAAGCATCATTTGTAGTGGTGGCACACATCCTATCTTGTACAAGACAGTTCCATTTATTTAGCCATTCCCCTAAATCCAACATTTAAGTTTTTCTTCCCATAATATTTTACTATTATGAAATGATGCTGAGATGAACATATTTGGCACATCAATCTTTGTCCACGTGTCAGGTTATTTACTTTGGAGAATTACTCAGATCGAAAACTTGCTCGTCAGAACTTTCCAGAAATACCAGATGCAAGTTTTGCTCTTTTTAGCCATCTGTGAAGATGTCTGCTGTTCTCCTGCTCGCTTTACCAGGCATGACTGTTATCAGGAAAAAGAAACTTTGCTAATTTGATGGGCGAGAAGAGTACTTATTCTTATTTCAGGTTGCATTTCTTTCATTAGTAGCATGGCCCAACAAGTATTGTAATGTTTACTGGCTATTTGCATTTCCTCTTTTTGAATTGTCTTGTTTCCATTTGATCATCCCCTTTTTCTAGGTGCTGGTTTTTCCTCTGGATTTTTGTCTGCAAATGTGAGTTATCCGAATCAATTAAAAAAAAAACAAAAAACCTCCAACTAATAAAATAAAATTAAAAAAAAAAAAGAAAAAAACAAACAACAACAACAAAAAACAAGAACTCAAGAGCAAACAAACTTTAGGTTGAATCACCAGGTGCTCTATTGCCCCCTGTCAAAAAGAATTTTTGTAATCTATTCCTGTGTAACAGACCACTCCAAAATGTAGTGGCTTAAAGCAACCATTTTATTTTGCTCATAAGTTGGGGATCAGGAGTTTGGGGAAGGCTCAGTTGGGCAGTTAGTCACTGAACAACGTGGCATCTCCTGGGGCAGCTGGGTTGGAACATCCATTCCCGAGAGGCTCCTTCACTCACACGTCTGGGACCCCCATGGGGATGGCTTGAATGCCGGGCTCGATTGGGACTGCCAACGATAGTACCTACCCGGGTCGTCTCCAGTGTAATGACTTCAGGGGTGTTGGACTTCTTTCAAGAACGTTTGAAGCTCCCGGAGAGAGTAGCCCCAGATAGAAGCGGTAGAAACTGCTGGTTTCTCAAAGCGGGGGCCTGAAAACTGGCACAGCACCGACGAAGCTGTATTCTGTTGGTCAAGGCGGCCACAGCGCAGCCCAGATCCAAGCAGAGGGCACGCAGAGCTCACCTCTCGCTGGAGGAGGGTCAAAGCATTTGTAGCCATCTTTAATCTGCTGCGAAGAGCACTTCTATGTTCTGGTTTTCAGAGGGTGGAGGAAGGCAGGGAATACATGCATGAAGGAACAGGCATTGAGAAGTTACACAACTTGCAGAAAGTCACACAGCAGACCACTAGGAGGGCCAAGACTTAAACTTTAGGATATCATTGCTCTTATTTAACTCCAGAAATATTTCCTTCCCTTCAGGGAAGGGACTTATCTTAGCAATAAATGTAGAAACCAACTTTACATGGAATCAAATTTCCAGAAAGAAACCATACAGCAATCATCTCTTTCCATTTACATCTCCTGAAATAACTGTGTTGTCAGAGGGCAAGCAGGGGGAAAGTGAATTAAAATCTCTCGGTCTCAGAGTCAACAACATGGGGTGGTAGATTACACAGGCTAATATGCATAATTTTCAAATCCTTATCTTTCTTCCCCAGACAAGTGACCTGGAGTTATTAGCAGAGCTTATAATGTTAAGTATTAGAGGCTGAGATTATGTGACATAACAGACTACTCTTCTCCTGAGAATTTTTAGCCCTTTTCCTAACACAGAGAGCTTGGCCCAATAAATTTCTGGGTGAGGCTGGCCTTGGATTTACTGATACGACAGAAAAGATTCCTTTGCCCTATTTTATGTGACTTCTACATCAGCAAAGGCCATCATACAAGCTAACACCTCCCATCAATTCCCCAGCATAATTGAAATGGAAAACTTTTCATTCATTGACTCATTCATTCCTTCATCTCATCCATCCATCTACCCACCTATCCATCCATCCATCCATCCATTTGTTCATCCATCCACCCTTTTATCCATCCATCCATTCACCCATCCACTCATTTATCCATCTATCTACACAATCAACAAATATCTATTAAGCACCTCCCATACCTCCACCACCCTTATGGCAGAAAGTGAAGAAGAACTAAATAGCCTCTTGATGAAAGTGAAAGAGGAGAGTGAAAAAGTTGGCTTAAAGCTCAACATTCAGAAAACTAAGATCACGGCATATGGTCCCATCACTTCGTGGCAAATAGATGGGGAAACAGTGGAAACAGTGACCGACTTTATTTTTTGGGGCTCCAAAATCACTGCAGATGGTGATTGCAGCCATGAAATTAAAAGACGGTTACTCCTTAGAAGGAAAGTTATGACCAACCGTGACAGCATATTAAAAAGCAGAGACATTATTTTGCCAACAAATGTCCATCTAGTCAAGGCTATGGTTTTTCCAGCAGTCATGTATGGATATGAGAGTTAGACTATAAAGAAAGCTGAGCGCTGAAGAATTGATGCTTTTGAACTGTGGTGTTGGAGAAGACTCTTGAGAGTCCCTTGGACTGCAAGGAGATCCAACCAGTCCATCCCAAAGGAGATCGATCAGTCCTGGGTGTTCGGAAGGACTGATGCTGAAGTTGAAACTCCAATACTTTGGCCACCTGATGAAAAGAGCTGACTCATTGGAAAAGACCTTGATGCTGGGAAAGATTGAGGGCAGGAGGAGAGGGGGACGACAGAGAATGAAATGGTTGGATGGCATCACCAACTCAAAGGACATGGGTTTGGGTGGGCTTCGGGAATTGGTGATGGACAGGGAGGCCTGGCATGCTGCGGTTCATGGAGTCGCAAAGAGTCGGACACGACTTGAGCGACTGAACTGAACTGAACTGAGCATACCTCCATCACTGTATGGAGAGGCAAAGGTGAGCTGCAGTACCACGATCTCAGTGCCCATGGGATTGTTTACCAATGCTGAGTCACAGGAAGAAAGCTGGTAGGAAAGCAGATTTATCAAGTGCCTCCTGTGTGCTATGGATGGTGTCAAGTACTTTACATGCATGACTTGCGTTTGTCCTCACCGCTGGGATTCAGGCATTGATACCTGCCCTTTACAGGGGAGGAGATTGAGACTCAGAGAACTGTTAGTAATCGCGGAAGGTCACGCAGCCGGCCAGTGGCAGAACCGGGTTGGAAACCCTGGTCTAACCCTAGAGCCAGCACCACAGGAATGACAAGAAGAGGACCGTCATGCTTGTCTGACTTCATAAGGTTTGTGCTCCATCGCAGCCTCAAACCCAAAGCTATACAGTGACCTGCTTTGGAGAACTCGCACTCATGGGTGTCCTTTGGAGGCAACATGGAGCAGGGACAGGACATCCTGGTTTGGGAATCAGGACACCTGAGGCTCTCACCTTGGTGCCACGTGACCACGGCAAGTCCATTCCCTTCTCTGATTTAGGTTTACGAAATCCAAACTGGGACTGGGGGGAGTCAGAATGAGCATCCAGGCTGTGGGTAAGTGGTCGGCATGAGCAGATTCTGTGAACGGCACAGAGGATGGGAGAGGCTGGGTCTAGTCCTGCTAATGGGAGGGATTGGTCACAGCCAGGTGGGCTGTCAGAGTCCCAGCCCAGCAGGTTTGACCCCTGTGGAGGGAGATGGGCCCAAGGAATGGTCACTGGGCCATGAGACACTCAGACTGGAATATGAATGAGTCCATTCAACAAACAGCAGCTCAGTGGCAACTATGTGGGTTCAATATACCCTGGGGTGGGGCGGGGATTAAAGAGGTGGCATCTTTGCCCTCTTGGTCCTCAGTGGAAGGAGAGGTGAACTGAATAATCACAGGAAGAAACCAGCCTGACAAACTTGGACTTGAAGTTGGGCTTGAAGGAAAACCACAGGCTTCCATAAAGCAGAAGGCGGGGCTCCCTGGTTGGGGACTGGTGGGGGATCAGGTCGGACGTCGTAGCTTTGGAGCCGGCTTTCTGCTTCTCTTGCTCCAAGTCTTCTTGGCCTCATCATGTTCTCCTTTGCCTTGAATGTCTCTAAGAAGGTACCCAGGATATTTGCCTTTTCTCTTTGTTCCTCTCAGACCTTTCAACTTGGACAGTTTCCACCTTTTTAAAGGAAAGCTGCAGGACACTTATTTTCATTATTCTCTTAATTATTTTTTCATGGCCACGTTCGTGTATCTGTTTCTGAATCTCGTGTCTCCATGTCAGCACTCTAACTTCTGTTTTTCCTCTGGGTTAGTTTTCCTTTCAATTAGTTAATTCATTCTTTTTCCTTCAGGGAGCTTTTCTCAATATCTTTTTCCTGTTGACTTATTCATTCTTCAGCTGTTTATCCCAATTGCTTCGTTCATTGCAGAAACGATTCCATTTTCTCTTATGCAATATTTCTGCTCCATCCTTTTATTTTTGTTTTGTTCTTCTGGTTTCACACAGCGAGTAGCTTCCCTTCTTTTCTTTTATAGGTTGATTAGACTAGTTTTAAATTCTTATTCCTTCTGAACTAATATTTCTGCTCCTTGATGGAATTTGTAATCAAGAATGCTTTGCTTCTCAAATGTTTAGCTGTGTTTCCCTGTAAACTTATTTTTCCCCAGGGAAAGTGATTGGGGAGAGGGTGGCCAGTTCCGGGCTCAGGGAACTCAGGGGGCAGGCTGGGGAAGTGGACAGGCCATGGCATTAAAAAATCACAGCCAGTTACCCTCACCCCACCTGCCAGGTCATTAGCTTGAGGCCTCATCCTTTGCTGCAGAACAGAGCAGAACTTCGAGGAAATTTCTTTGGATTGCAGCTCCCCAGCCTTGGGTGTGGAGGGGGAAGGATGCCTGAAATGAACTAGCCCCCATCTGTTTTTCTCCACCTTTCCCAGGCGCAGGGCTTCTGTACTTCCCTGATGTCATTCCTGAGGCTTCCTGGGCCACAGGCGCGAGTCCCTGCAGGTGTAGGAGAGGCACTGTGTCCCAGAACAATGGTGACCAAGAAGGAAGAATGAACTTATCAGTTCCTTTCCTCTTTTATCCTCCTACAGCCTAGAGGGGCTGGTCTCTTGCTAGATCAAAATCACTCGTACACCTGTTTAAAAAGGATCCCTCCCCAAAGGGTCCACCCCTGATCTCTTCTTTCTGGGTGTCCTCTCTCCAGATTCTCTGGGATTTGCCTCGAGGAAGGGAATCAGTGTCATGTTAGCTGGGCTTTTCCATTTGCCATCCTGCCCAGGTCACCCCAAACTTCCTGTGATTTCCTAAACAGACCCGCCCTTCCCCACTTTCCTACCCCTGCTTACACTCTTCCGACCACCCTGAATGCCTTCTGCAATTCAGCGCAAGTACCCTCTTCCCATCTAACTGTCTTGAGATCTTGCTCTAGGATAAGTACTTGCTCTAGGATAAGCATTAAACGATTTTCATGCATTTCCCATTTAATTCCTACCATGATCCTGGCACAGAGAGGTTCAATGACTTGTGGAAGGTCACATAAGCAAGTCAGTGGTGGTGCAGATTTCATAAGGGCATCAAATACTAAAACTTGTATACCTAAGCAACTGGATCTGCTGCCTCCTTCTTTTTTATAGGACTTTTCCATCTCTGCATCCTAATAACAGGAACTAAAGAACCTCTTGATGAGGGTGGAAGAGGAGAGTGAAAAAACTGGCTTAAAATTCAACTTTCAAAAAACCAAGTTCATGGCATCTGGTCCCATCACTTTATGGAAATTAGAAAATGTCAAGGTGGAAACAATGACAGATTTTCTTTTCTCGGGCTCCAAAATCACTGCGGACTGTGACTGCAGCCATGAAATTAGAAGATGCTTGCTCCTTGGAAGGAAAGCTACAACAAACTTAGACAGTGTATTAAAAAGCAGAGACATCATTTTGCCAACAAAGATCCATCTAGTCAAAGCTATGGTTTTTCCATAATGTATGGATTAGAGAGTTGGACCGTAAAAGAAGGCTGAGCGCCGAAGAATTGATGCTTTTGAACTGTGGTGCTGGAGAAGACTCTTGAGAGTTCCTTGGACTGCAAGGAGATCAAACCAGTCAATCCTAAAGGAGATCAGTCCTGGGTGTTCATTGGAAGGCCTGATGCTGAAGCTGAAGCTCCACCTGATGCAAAGAGCTGACTCACTGGAAAAGACCCTGACGCTGCTAAAGATTGAGGGCAGAAAGAGAAGGAGGTGACAGAGGATGAGATGTTTGGATGGCATCACTGACTCAGTGGCATGAGTTTGAGCAAACTTCTGGAAGGACAGAAGAGCCTGGTGTGCTGCAGTCCATGGAGTCAGACAAAGAGTCGGACATCATTTGGCGACTAAATAACAGAATCCTAATAGTTGCTCAGCATGGGTCCTGCTCAGAGGAGGTGAAGGAATAGAAGGGTTAGTCTTCATAGCTCACTGTTGCTAGATGCCTTTGAGGAGCACAGCTGAGCAGAGTGCTGTGCATACAGGAAAGAAAGAAAGAAAGAAAGAAAAAGAAAGAAAGCGAAGTCACTTAGTCGTGTCTGACTCTTTGCGACCCCATTGACTGTAGCCCGCCAGGCTCCTCTGTCCATGGGATTTTCCAGGCAAGGGTACTGAAGTGGGCTGCCATTTCCTTCTCCAGGGGATCTTCCCAACCCAGGGATCAAACCTGGGTCTCCCACATTGCAGGCAGACGCTTTACCATCTGAGTCACCAGGGAAACTTTTTTTGCATATTAGTAAGAACCAACCAACCAATCAGCTACATAACCTGACCCAGGAGGGAACCGAGGAAGATGTTTTAGCCTTGTTGTAGCTGATTCACCGTGCTTGAGAATTAGTTGATTCAACAAATATTTATTGAGCACTTACTATGAGCAGTATCTTTTTGACTTTATCTTGTAGATTTCTGCCAGAGAGCTTCACCTGTATTTTGTGATACTCCTGTCCTGGGGCAAACAGGTATCAGATGTCCCCGGGGCAAAGGGATATTGGGTACTTGACAGCTGATGATCTAAGAGTCTGGCCCAGTATCTCTAAGAACGTAAATCTTTGATTTAGAAATGAGAGAAACAAGAACTCTGGATTCTCCAAGTTTATGAACAAAAGATAAACTATTCATGAGCAAATAGCAAAACTAAGTAAGCATAATACAAAATTAATAAGACATACCTTTTAGAGCAAAGTAAAGGAATTAATAATAAACTACTATTTACTACTGAGAATTCAACTCCCTCCTGGGAGTGGGGGAAAACCTATTTGATGATCTCATGATGTCAGTTTGGTATTGCTGTGGAGTTGGCTGTGGTTGCTAAAACCAAGTTCTCTTTAGTTCAGGCTGCCTGCATTTCAACTAATGTTTTTGGAAACTCATTCTGCTTAAGATGGAGGCATACCCCTTAAATTAAAAATGGCCCATTTTATCTAGAATATACTTTCCTTTTCACTTCGCCGCTACTCCTGTGGATTTTCATAGCCACCTAACACTGCCTTACGCTGACCTGCTGCTTACACGAAAGCAGCGGTGGACACTGATACTTGCCCAGCAAGTTACTCTCCTGCCTTTCACACTGATTGCATCTTGGATTTGGTTGGGAGAAATGTGCCCAGCATCAGGAGATAATCAGGATTGGGCCAAGACAATCACGGAGATATTGTGCTTGACAGAGGTCCTGTGACTGAGATGTGAGGGGAAATCTGTGGGGAGAGTTTGAGAAAGATTTTCCAATCTTAAGAAGAGAATTCAGGCCTAGAGAACAAATGTATGGATGCCGAGAAGCAAAGGGGGTGAATTGGAAGGTTGAGGTTGACATATACACACTCCTGATTCGTTGATGTTGTTTGGTTCCTAAGTCATGCCTGACTCTTTCGTGGCCCCATGGGCTGTAGCCCTCCAGGCTCCTCTGTCCATGGGGTTTCCCAGACAAGAACATTGGAGTGGGTTGCCATTTCGTTCTCCAGGGGATCTTCCCAACCCAGGGACTGAACCCGAGTCTCCTGCACTGTAGGCGGATTCCTTACCGCTGGGTCACCTGGGAAGCCCATACATACACTATTGATACCACGTATAAAATAGATAATTATTGAGAACCAACTGTATAGCACAAAGAACTCCACTCAGTGGTCTGTGGTGACCTAAGTGGGAAGGAAATCCAAGAAAGAGGGGACACATGTATGCGTCCAGCTGACCCAGCGTGCCATTCAGCAGGAACTCAGACAGCATTGAGAAGCGGCTGTGCATGCACGCGTGCTAAGTCGCCTCAGCCGTGTCCGACTCTTCTGACTCCACGGGCTGTAGCCCGCCAGGCTCCTCTGTCCATGGGATTCTCCAGGCAAGAATACTGGAGTGGGTTGCCATGCCCTCCTCCAGGGGATCTTCCTGACCCAGGGATCAAACTGCATCTCTTAAGTCTCCTGCATTAGCTGGCAGGTTCTTAACCACTAGCGCCGTTAACCACTAGCGCCACCCGGGAAGCCCAAAAGCAGCTATATTGTAACAAAATTATTTTTTAAGAAGAAGGGATACAAGGAGGAGAAAGACTTTTCCCCACTCCTTCCCTCCTTTCCATTTGGTCACTGTCCACCGAGGAATGTGAACTACTTCTGCCCTTTTGCGACCCTAACAAGAAAGCAGAGACCCACCTGACCCAGCGCTCTGATGCGACCAAGCTGCTGAAGAAGCCAGCTGTGGGCTTCTCGTCACATGAGATGATTACCTCTTTATTACTCAAGGCATTCCTCATCGGTCTCTTCTGTGACTTGCAGCCGAATGCATGTCCACCAGCACAACTGGTCCAGAAGCCTGCCCTGAATCCTCATGCACAGATGGTATCCCAGAGTGTGGTACTCACAGCCACACGCACACACACACACACACACACACACACACACGCAGCTCTTCCCTTTAACCTTCCGCAATATATTGATAGCGCCAAAGACATGGGTGTCTCCTTTTACCACGTGGGAAATAGGCTCAGAGGGTGACTTCTTTGATGACAAACGATGCTGGTGCCAAATCCCCTAGGTTTCTGTTGCTGAGATGCTCAGGGCGTCTTGGCAGATAGAAAGTAATCAGATGTGCTTGAATGTGAGATGAGACAACACTGTCCCCTTAGAGGATCCTGGCATCTGATTCAGGAGCTGTGCTGGTTAATGTTGTGTGTCAGTGTGATGGTGCCACGGGGTGTCCAGATATGGGAGCAGACCTTATTCTGGGTTTCTGTCAGGGTGTTCTGGGGGGAGGTTAAACATTTAGGTTGATAGGCTGGGGCTTCCCGGGTGGCACAGTGGTAAAGAATCTGCCCATTAATGCAGGAAACACAAGAGATGCAGATTTGATCTACGGGTCGGGAAGATCCCCTGGAGAAGGAAATGGCAACCCACTCCAGTATTCTTCCATGGAAAATTCCGTGGACAGAGAAGTCTGGCGAGCTACAGTCCATAGGTCACCAAGCTGGACACGACTGAGTGACTGAACTCACACACACACAAACTTGTTAATGGACTGAGGAAAGCAGATTGCTTTCTCTAACATGGGTGGGCCTTCTTTTATCAGTTGAAGGTTTGAATAGAACAAAAAATTAACCCTTTCAGGAGACAGACAGAATTGCTCCTGCATGACTGGCTATCTGCTGAGACACCGGTGGTTTTTTCCTTGCCTTCTGACTCAAAGGGAAACATCAGCTCTTCCTGGTTCTTGAGTTGACTGTCAGAAGACCAGCAGACTCATATATATCCTATGGGTTCTATTTCTCTGGAGAACCCTTCCTAATACAAGAATCATCTGGCTATAAAGCAAATAACATTTCCTTCGCAACCCAGTGAGCGGGAAAGGAATGAACACCTTCTGTGTGGCCACTCTGTGCCAAGCAGGTGCTTTTCACGCAATATCTCATTTAATCTTCCAACAGCCCTGAGAGGGGAGGGCGTTCTCTAGGGCCTCCCGACACTGGAGGGAGTGGAGACTCCCAGCAATGGAACAGCTTGCCCAAGGCTCCAGAGATGGTGAAGACAGAGCTGAGATTTGTGAATTCCCTATTGAAATAACTGTCTGGAAGACGCTGGAGGAATTTTAGAAAAAGTTAAGTTTCTTTGCTTTCTTTCCCATCCATCCTTAAGGAAATGTTGCTCCCTTGTTTGGGGCTAAGACCTAAATCACCATCTAGCTCACCATCCCCTATTGTTCTTTTCATTCACTTGAAAAGCTGAGTGATTTACAAGGACTGTTCCTTGCAGAATCAGATGGCATCTGCAGTGTTTCTAGCAAAACGCAGACAGTTCATTTTTAGGCTCGTGTGAGAAATCCTGCTTACTTCCTACAATATTTTTCCCCTTTTCTTTTCTTCTTTTTCTTCTGGTTTTAGCCTCAGTGTCCCCCATCTTCTTCCTTCTACCATGAAAGCAATTTTAACTTCATGGAACTAATTAAAGTTTTGTGTGCTTACATTCCTCTACTTGACTGCTCGTAGATTTTTTAGGTCGAAATGGAGCCAAGCCAAGAAGGAAAAGTCTTCTGGACTCTTGTACAATGTGGGGTTGTGGGGTCTGAGCCAAGCCTCAGTTTGGGGACCACAAGCCCAGCTGGTGGAATCCAAGTTCCTTTGGGCTAAGATAGTGTGATGGGGAGTCAGGCAGATGCCAATGGAGGCACAGGAAATGTTTGTTGAATAGACAAGTGAGAAAATTGACAAATTAGTAAACAGAAATTGTGATTACAAAACAAAATTATGATTAGTAAAAAGTAATTTTCACTTTTTCATAAATTAGGAGTTGGGATTAACAGATACACACAACCATATATAAAATAGTTAAACAACAAAGACCTGATATATAGCACAGGAAAATATATCCAATGTCTTATAATAACCTATAATGAAAAAGAATCTGAAGAAGAATATATATATGTGTGTGTGTATATATGTATAGAATAGCAGAATCATTTTATTGTATACCTAATACAACATTGTGAATTAAATATATTTCAATAAAAATGTGGGTTTCCCTGATAGCTCAGTTGGTAAATAATCTGCTTGCAATGGAGGAGACCCCAGTTCGATTCCTGGGTTGGGAAGATCTGCTGGAGAAGGGATAGGCTATCCACTCCAGTATTCTTGGACTTCTCTTGTGGCTCAGCTGCTAAAGAATCTGCCTGGAATGTAGGAGACCTGAGTTCAATCCCTGGGTTGGGGAGATCCCCTGGAGAAGGGAAAGGCTACCCACTCCAGTATTCTGGCCTGGAGAATTGCATCCATGGGGTCGCAAAGAGTCGGACGTGACTGAGTGACTTTCGCTTTCAATGAAGATGCATTATTCTGGGGACTTTCCTGGTGGTCCAGTGGCTAAGACTCGAAGCTCCCAATGCTGGGAACTCTGGTTCAACCCCTGGTCAGAGAAGTAAATCCCGCATCCTGCAACTAAGAGCTTGCATGCAGCAGCTGAATGATCCTGTGTGTCACAACCAAGACTCCTTGCAGCCAAATAAATAAATGTTAAAAGTGCATTATTCTTGGGGGAAAATGAATTTTTCAAAATGCTATTGATAAAAGTACCATTTTGAGTCCTTATCGTGTGCCAGGGACAGTGCAAAACACTTTATGGCCATCATCTCGCTCAATCTTTCATGGGAGTCTTTAAAACAGGCTTTATTATCCTGTTTTTACAGATAGCGAAACTGAGACATAGCTTTAAGAACTTGCCGGAGTACACTCAACCTGTCGTTGGGAGAACTGGGATTCAAAGCAGAAGTGTTTGACCTCAACGCGTGTGCTGTCTGCTGGCTGAGTACACTCTGTGGTCTGTTCACAGTCATTCCCTTCCCTGCTATGCGCCCCTGTGGCTGGAGTGTCCTTTTCCACCCTGAAAGAGTGCGCTTGGTTGTGTGACTTTCTTTGGCCAATGGAACATGAGGGGTGCCATGTCTGTGCAGCTCGTGTGGTTTGGCTCCGCCTCTGCCGTGAGAAAATGTGAAACAAACCATGTTGTGTGTCTCCAACAAACACCGCTCCCCCACCCTGGGTCCCCAATGAGAAAACTCATGTGGCAAAACCAACACATAGAATTGACCCACAGTCTCCAGGCAGCCCTCTGGTAATGTGAACAAGAAATGAATGTTTGCACTCTAAGATACAGAGATTTTTAGGATTGCTTGTTACTGCAGCAAAAGCTGACTAATACAGTTTCTAAATTATGGAGACTGTTCCGCATTGCCTCCTGGAATAGGTGGAATGTAAACTCAGGCTGGAGAAGTTTTTATTAGGCTGAGAAATGGGGTGATGAGTGAATGAAGGCATGGCGGTAGGTTGGAATGTATGAGCCTGATGAGAAAATAGCTTTCCTGAAGCACCATGATAGGGAACAAGGGACAACAGTTGTAAAATCAGACCATGGAGAACAGTGGACACCCTGCTGGGGATAATGAACTTTACCTCACAGTGCCCCAGGGGAGCCACTGAAGTTTCAGAGACAGGGGACGTGGTGCCTTTAGGAGCTCACCAATGGATTCCTGCCATGGGTAGGTAATCACTGCTGATCGCGGCTTCCCTGTTCTCATTCCAGGATTATCCTGTAAACCTCCTCCTCCAGTGACAGCATTTGCCAGCAGCCAGAAAGTTGATTTCTTTCCCCATTTATCTGATGCCTATCAGGGTGGGTGACTATTCTGCTCAGAGGAGGAAACATGAAGCTGCCTCAGGAATAATAATAGCGATTTTCTTCTAAAAAGAGTTTCCAAATCCTGCGCATATATGCTGAGGATGGCAAGGTCCAACCGAGGCAGAGGAAAGAAAAGGGTCCCGCAGATCTTAGGCAGCTTTTGTGTGTCAGCAAAGCTGGGTTCCTGGGCAGGACCCTGCTCCCAGAGCGTTCCCGCACTCCCTCTAATGCTCTGAGGTCACCCCTTAAAACTTAATAATTTGGGAACAAGGGTCCCTGTATTTTCATTTCACGCTGGGTCCTGAAAATTGCACGGCCAGTTTTATAGTACTTAGGCATTGTGATACTATGTCCTTTTCATACCTTCTTTTATTTAATTCTCCTGCAAACCTCGTGAGGTAGTAATGATCATTCTAGCCGTACTAATGTCGACACCAAAGCTCAGAGAGGCTAAGTTATTTGCCCAGAGTCACAGAGCTGGCTTGTGAGTCAGCTGGGATTTGAACCCTCACCACGTTGTCCACAAGGGCCACTCGCCTTCCCCTGACACGGGCACAGAGCATTTTGGTTTTAAGGCATGTTCCTCCCCACCCCCCACCCCCATCTCCCACCCCCCGCCCAATTGTTTCAGCTTGAACCTCCCAACCGCCCTGTGAGGTCACAGTCATTATTCCCATAGAAGAAGAGTGACTGTCTCCCAGTAAGTTAGCTCTAGAGCAGGACTGGAGGTGAGGTCTTTCAGGCCAGGGCTCTCTGAAACCTGAGTCAACAGATTCTTTATCCAAAAGAGTAACTTGGAAGCATGTGAGATCCAGGGCTGTCGGAAGTCTCCCAGCCTCTCCATCTACTGTTTCATCTTTAGTGACTCATAGCTTCTGCAGACCATGCCCAGAGATGATGGATGACCCAGACAACGGTAGTCCCAAGGCAAAAGCGTTTGGTCCAAACCCTCCCCTTTGTAGATGGTAGAACCAGAGGCTGAGACTTGCCCTTAGTCACACACAGGCATCCGCCTTCATACATTCATTCTTCCAACACTTACTTAGAGGTTCTGGGAACCATGATAGATACTGGGGTACAGAGGTGATTAGGACAGACATAACCCTGGTGACTCAGCTGGTAAAGAATCTGCGTGCAATGCGGGAGACGTGGGTTTGATCTCTGGGTTGGGAAGATCCCCTGGAGGAGGGAACGGCGACCCACTCCAGTATTCTGGCCTGGAGAATCCCGTGGACTGTGTAGTCCGCAAAGAGTTGGACATGATTGACTGACTTTCACTTTCTTTCAGCCCTGCCTTAAGGAGCTCACGTCTAGTAGAGGATGGACAAAGGACCTAAGTCTTACAACTTCAGGGACCTTCCCTTGGCAGAGCGACAAGCAGGCTGAGCGCCTTATGATAGAAAAGTCTGGGAACTTTTTACTTAAGAGAGATCTGAACCATTCTCTCAGAGCTGATGCTGGCTTTCAAATCAATTTGCATAAGATAGGTTCTATCCTGTTAGAACAGCAAATTAATAGCTCATTTTATGGATTGAGCAATCAACACCTACAGCCCATTAAATTTAACAACAAATGCAGCTGATGATCAAGCTTTCAGCCCCATCCCACCATCAACTCAGGCACTTCCTTTTGCTTCCTCCTGACCTTTTTATTTCCTTTCATCTCCCTTCTCGTGAACCTACCTCCTAGATCTTCACTTTCTCATTAGTAAACAGGATGTTAATTTAACTTCCCAGTATCCTTTCCAGGTGGGGTCTAGAAAGCCCCCCGAGTTAGTTCTGTCATCTGTGGCATGTCCCAAATTCCAGACATCAGCACACAAGCTCATTTTGGGGCCCTTGGCTGGGCCATGGGAATGAGGAATCAATATTTCATAAAGGCGTTAGGTGGTAATAAAAGATGCATGAAGTGGATGCAGGGAGGAGCTTGCTGACAAAGGAGTGGGTGACATCAGAGCTAACCTTGGTGGCTGTGACTTACGTGGACGGAATTCACTAAGGAGGTCTCCACTCTGGTTGTCTCAAGGAGATGGAAGATTTTTCATAAGGATGTTGTCACTTTTTTAGGCCCTCCAACTTAACCTTCCTTAAAAGACTTCTAATTGCTTTAGATGTGTGGATTGCATGAATAAGTGGATGAGGTCCAGATGTTATAGCTAACTAGACCTTTATTAGCTGTACTTTCCTATGAATTTTGCATGTCCCTCTAGGTGGGAGCATTTTACATGATGATTGTGCCATATTGTCAGGGTTTGAGGGAGCCTGGAGATTCTGGATAAGCAAGATAGGTGTGTGATAGGCTGGGTACAAGTCTTCCCTCCTTGTAATAGGATAATACATTCCCACCTTTTGCCATGCTTTGCACCCCGCGAAGTATATAGTGGGCTTATCCACCTGAGTTTCTTTGGCCAACCAAGTATTAGTAGATGAGACTTAATTAGAGATCGTACATGTGCTTGTACAGTTCAGTTTGGGCTCTTGTGCTACTGCCATGAGAAGAATGCATCATCAGGGCAAGGAACCTGAGAGGCAGCGAAGTAGCCCCAAGGAGACCCTGCAGCCTGAACCCGAGCCCAACCCAGCCCAGCCCACGTGCAGGCTGAGTGGAGCTGTCCGGCCCAGCCTGGCCTTGATCAGCCAACCTACAGGGACCTGCAGCTCTGCATGGCTCGATCATGAGAAGAAATGCCTCATGTTTCAGGCTGCTGGGTTCTAGGGAGGTATGTTAGGCAGCATCAGGCTCCTGATACGTGGCAGAAATGGACTGCTGCTTGGAATTCCTCCGCTGGTTGGTTCTTTGAGGCTCCTTTTAGCTTGTCTGTCTGATTTGCTGCCACAGAAAAGGAGATCTCAGAGACTCCTCCACCAACCTAACCTTGACTTGTCTGCCCTGCCCTGATCTACGGTCAGCATCCTGAATACTTCCGGTCTGCAGGGCTGCTCACCTGTGACCGACTTCCTGGCTGAGGTGGGGGGTCCAGGGGGCCTTACCTCTTCAGGGGAACCTTCCTCACACCTTGTCAGGATCTAGTGTAGCCTCTTCCACGAGCAGGATCTGGACACTGTCCTTGGTTCTAAAACCGATGCCGCATCTTGGGTGCCTATCCCAGGGAGGGCAACCTCTCAGTGCCAAGCCTCGGAGCTCGTAAATCAGTGTTCATTCATTCATTCAGGCATGCATGCACCGGTGAGAGGCTAGCTGTGCCAGATCCTCTGCTGGGACATGGAAAAGTCTGGGCCCACTGTCGAGGAGCTCCCGTCTTAGAGGGAAGACAGATAATTATCCCTCCTCCAAGCAGCTGCCAAGTGCTGGAGGGTCTCACTCCCTGCCCCTCAACCACATCACGTCACCATCATTTCCAGCCCAAATCACGGCAACAGCCTCCTGATCTTTTCCTGCTCCCACCAATGTTACCCTTTCCCATCAGTTTTTCCAACTTCTCCAGACTGGTGACCAACCTGTTCTTCCTCAACAAAATGGCTATGTTACCATTTTGCTCAAAAATCTGCTAATGGTTTCCTCTCACATTCTGGACAAATCCATCGGCTCACTGGCATTTGAGACCCTCCATGACTGGGATCCTGCCAACCTGCTCTGATCCACCGCCTCAGCCCCTCCCCGCTCTCTCCTGATCCTTGGACCCCTCACGAGCTGCCCTCCACATCACCACGAACTTTCCCATCTTAACACTGTGGTCTGTGCTCGTCCTTCTGCTGCTCACGTGCCTCCTCTACCCCCAGCCTGTCAAAACTGCCTCTTGCTTCAATCTTCAGCACCAACATCACCTCCTGGGAGAGGCCTCCTTACTGCCCCCTGGGGCAGAGTTCATCTCCCAAAGACTCCCATATACCTTGCCCATCTTTCTCTTTGTCACACTGTGTGGTAACACTTTTTTATGTGTACTCAATTTTTCTTTTCCTATTTATAACCCAAATTGCTTTTAAAGAGAGTGGATTAAGTTAATAGGGAAACTTTTGTTCAACCAAGAACCTAGTGTATTTGCATGGAAACAGCTTCTAGGCAGGAGCCAGCGTTGAATCACTTTGCATGGTGGAGAGAGAGAAACTTGAAGATTCAGGAGGAGGGTTGGGGGAATGGGAGAAGAACTTGGGGTGGGGGCCAGGGAGAGGGGAGCCCCTGCGGCTGGACGTTGTATGGGGCAGAGTCAATGATGGAAGGTCCATCCCCTCCCCTCCACCAGAGGCGCAGCTGAGTGGCACTTAGGGAGGATGGGAAGTGTGTGAGATGAGACTTTTAAGTTGAACAATGTAGCATGTGACTGTACCTCCCTCATCTTCCCTTCAAAACCTTTAGGTAAGTGAATCCTCACAGATGCTTTTATGCTTGTTGGGAAGTTGGCAAATCTCGGGTTCTGCCTTGGAGTGAATGTAGAGTAGACAGAGAGAGAGCGCAACTTCAGACCAAGACGCAGGCAGAGGGGCCCAGGAAAGCCACGCCTCTCCGAGAATGAGAGGAAGCCGTGAGAAGTGCTTTGTACCCCTGGGATGAGGATAACTGAGTCAGGTGCCTGCACCTCTGAGGGCCAGGGGAGTCCAGCTGGCGTCTTGGTTTTATTCCTTTTTATGCCTGTCTCCCACAGCAGATTAGCTCAAAGGTGGAACTCATGCCACATTTGTCAGAATTCTTTTCCTGGAAAGGAACAGACCCATTTGGAAATTAACTTAAGCAAATAGTAACAACAACAACAAAGCTATTGCTAATCATGTGGTTGAAAGGTTCCAGAGAAGCTGGATCAGATAGGGCTGGATCTAGGTGCTCAGAGGATGTTACCAGAACTGAGCACTTCATTTCCCATTTTCCTCCACATTAGTTTTGTTCCCGGGAGGCCGGGTAACACCGCAGTTCTGTTATAGCCACGGAGCAGGAAGAGAGCTGCTCATGTTTCGGGGGCTGAACTCACTGGAGTAATTCTGTGCTCACGCCAGAATGAATCACTGACTTGCAGACTTGGGTCATGTCCCATCTTTGGTTCAGGATGGGAGTGGAGGCTGGAATCAGTCCTACCTGGGTTACCTGGGCTATGAGGGGGAGGGTAGCTGATACCAGAAACAGCAAAAATGGATGCGGAAACAAAACAGAAACCTGCAAATAATCAC
Source organism: Muntiacus reevesi (assembly GCF_963930625.1). Taxonomy (NCBI): domain Eukaryota; kingdom Metazoa; phylum Chordata; class Mammalia; order Artiodactyla; family Cervidae; genus Muntiacus; species Muntiacus reevesi. The sequence continues at coordinate 40,000,633 of NC_089258.1, read as the reverse complement.
ATTCAGGGCCTCTAATCATCTCAGTAGCATTGTACTTGAAACAGAAGAAAGGCTGATACGATTTGCTACGCACGGTTTTGAAAAGCAATCAGAGAATTCAACTTTGTCATACTTTCAGAATCCTCCCATTTGTAAGGATCACTAACATCACCTGTTACTGGTGGGACTGGCGTCGTAGGGAACAAGCAAGAAACAGCTTTACTTTTCTCCCTCTGCTGCCTTCAGACATCTGGCTCTCACTCCCCCAGCCCTTCAAGGCATCTCGGGCAGATCCCACAGATTCTCAGTCACTTTTGAAAAAGTTTTTGACAATTTTATTTTTAGAACAGGTTTTGATTCACAGAAAAATTGAGAAGGTAGTACGGATAATAGTCCCCGTATTATCCTATAAATGTTTCCCATATTGTTAACATCTCACTTTAGTGTGGTATATTTGCTATCATTGCTTAGTTGCTCGGTCGTGTCCCACTCTGCGACCCCGTGGACTGTAGCCCACCAGGCTCCTCTGTCCATGGGGATTCTCCAGGCAAGAATACTGGAGGGGGTTGCCATGCCCTCCTCCAGGGGATCGTCCCATCCCAGGGATCAAATCCAGGTCTCTGACATTGCAGGCAGATTCTTTACCAGTTGAGCTATCAGGGATTCCCATTTGCCACCATTAGTGAATTTGCACTGATACATGATCACTATTTAATCACTTTTAGGTATTAAAAATCGTCCTCCTCTCAGGGGTAAAATATCCCAGTCTGGTCCAGATCAGAACTTCAGTCTCCCTTAATTCAGAGCCTCTCCGCTCCCCTAGCCGAGCCTGGGGACGTGCAGTGAGGAGGGAGCTTGGTCTTCCTTGCTCATCCACACTTTGTTTTGTCTTTTCCTGCTTCCCCTCCTGGGGATGGTCAGAGCCCAGCAGTGGGGGGATTGGGGGGCAGAGAGAAGTTAATAGCCCTGTAACTTGACCACTGGTGACCTCTGCTACAGTAGGCTATCTCTCATGGGATGCAATTTAATAAATCTGTTGACTCTAATCATGAACAAGTGTGGCTAGCATTTTCTATGTCTTTGTTTTTCTTTCGTTTTCCAGCTACTCATTTTTACTATGTTTTATAAAAGTACTGGCTCGGAGTAAGCAGCACAGAACATTGGTCTTTCACAAAACAAAATTTAAGAAGCACGGCTCTAAGAAGTGCCATTTGACATCTTGACCCAGTAGCAGCCACTGGGTAAGGAAGAAGCAAGGACCTGCTGATTAGATCTCAGGCATTGTCCAGGGTCTTTAATAATCATTATCTTATTTAGTTCTTAACCATGACTTTGCAAAGGAGGTGTTATTTTCATTTTGCAGGTGAGACAATGGACTCCGAGAGATTAAATAATTTCTTCAGAGCTGCCCAACTGCAAGGAGCTATAATCAATTTTATTTTTCTTACAGCTATTCATCAGTACTTCCTTCCCCACAAGATTATAGGTTCACATCCCTTACCATGTTACTTACCTGCCTCTGGTGGGTGGAGTGGACATCTGCCCTTATTGATTCTGGGCTTTGGCCAATGAAATCTGAGCGGACGTGTCAGTGTCTTAGTTCCGAACAGAAGCTTTAAGAAACACCGCACGTTTCCACCGTTCCTCTGGAGAACCTGCTCTTTGCTACTGCGGGAACTGCACGCACCCAGTGGAGGCTGTTCCTTCAACCTGAGTCACAGCATGAGAAGACACATGGAGAACATTCAAGTCCATTTGTGCCTGGGGATAGAGTTACAGGCCCAGGGAGCTACGGCCAAACTTGAGATGACACAGATGGGCTAGAGTGGCGCATCTTTGTTACTGAACCTCTGACGTGTTGGGATTGTTTGTTACGCGGCATTGCTTCAGACACCCAGCTAGAGCTGGGATTTCAAACCAGCCCAGGGGCTCTGAGACGACTATCTTCTCATCTTGTCACATCTTATTTTTATTAATACCATTACTTATTGTTTGGATTGTACTTTAACTGCTCTGTAACAAGTGCAAAGTGGAGTCAAATTTAGGGTCCATCAGCGAGGTCAGGTTTCTCCTGCTCTTTAAGCGAACGTCCTGAAATCTCGCTTTGCTTGACACAGTGAACTGCATCATACCTGTCGGGAGTCTTTCCTGTTTTTAAATGTCTCTATTAAAGCGCAATGACCTTTGGCAGATAAACAGCGTGGAACTTTTTACACATAACAAAGCGCTTGGAATCACTTGATGGTTTGTGGATTAGGGTCCAAGGATCAGGCGTTTACAAAGGAAAAGTCTTCACCAGTGTCGTCATTTTGCTTAAAACTGACCTTATGTTTTTATTTAGAGTCTTCCTAAATGGCTCAGTGGTAAAGAATCTGCCTGCCAATCCAGGAGACACAGGTTCAACCCCTGGGTCAGGAAGACCTCAGGAGAAGGAAATGGCAACCCACTCCAGAATTCTTGCCTGGAAAATCCCCTGGACAGAGGAGACTCACAGGGCTGTAGTCCATGGGGTCACAAAAGGGTTGGACACAACTGAGGGAATAAACAAAAACGGCAACAACACGGCATGTGGGGTGTGGGATCCTAGTCCCCTGACTAGGGCTTGAACCTCTGACCCCTGGGGTGGAAGCAGGGGATCATAACCGTGGTACCAGCAGGGAAATCCCTCCGCTTTGGTCTCTGCTTTGAGGTTTCATAGTTAGCTTAGGCAGAGCACTCATCCATCTATCCTTCCACCCATTCATTCATTCAGCAAGTGTTTTCTGAGATCTTGAGAATGAAACCTTAGGAACAGACCCATATCGGACCATCCATGCCGCTTCCTGCTTACCATCCTCTATCTTACCACTGCCTACACTGTTTCCCAGAACCCCCATAGTCTGTCCCAGGCTTACTCTCCAGCTTCATCACCCATTATCCCCCCAGGCCTGACTCATCCTCTATAAGGGTTAGGGGTTCAGGCTCTAGAGCCAGTGTATACATGTTCAAAGTCCGGTTCTGCCACAGACTGCCTGTGAGACCACAGGCAAGTTAGTTAAGTTCTCTGTGCCTCAGCTTCCTCACCTAAGAAAGAGTCCAAGCGATAACACGGATGATAGCACTTGGCCCCTACAGCCCCCTCCTCTGACTGTACTTGCACCGAAGCATTCACAATTCCAGGCATTATGCTGAGTCATCCTCTTGTGGTTTTACATTTGCCTCCGATTGTCTTTTTACTTATATTCCCTCCAGGACTGTTTATTCCTTAAGGAAAGCCAGGTATTTTTGTCTCCGTGTACCCACAAACTACCACAGATGAGTGCTTCATTAACATTTATTTGTTTGTTTTTTTAGCTCAGAAGATAAAATGTTACCTGAACAAAAGCAGATTTAATTTTGATTTTCAAGATTGGATTGTTCAGATGATGCATGGTTTTGCTAATAGAAGGCCGTTTCAGAAATCAGTGATTATAATTTATTTAAACTAGTTTTTAAAAATTGAATCATGTATATAAGCCCAGTAAACCAGGACGTAAAACTATAAAGTGAAAACCAAAATCTCTCTTCTTCATTCTATTCCCCACTTCATGGTGTTTCCTAAGTTGTTATGTGTGTGCAAGAATTTTTACATGACCCTGTGGAAACGCACACGCACATACATAGACACACAGAGGGTCGTGCTGTACATAATGTTATGACCTTGCTTTTTTTAACATTTCATCTTAGGGACTATTTGATATCAGCACACAGAAAGCTCTGTCATTCCTTTCAATGGCTGCATAGTATTCCATTTTATAGACGTTATTTAATTTGTGTAATCAGTCACCAATGAATAGGCATTTCACTTGTTTTCAGGTTTTTGCTGTTACAAACAATGTTAGAAGAAAAATATGTGTTCATGAATACACGCAAAAAATTATCTGTGGCTACATTCTTAAAACAGGAGTTGCTGGATCAGCAGTTTTAATGCTCTCATAATCATTATTTTCCCTTAGAGTTCTGAAACACTCCAAAATTTGTTAAAATTGTACGAAAAACCCCTGTTCCCTGCATCCATACTCATTCCTCAAATGCAGCATATACAGTTTGCCACATTGCCTTCATCTTTCTCCATTTTAAAGAAATCAAACGTCAGCTGCAAGCAAAGCTCACCGCCATCCTTTCCTCCGCTTTCTTGGCAGAGGTACCGCTCTCCTGTGTAGACCATTTCCATAAAATTTTCACATGTGTATTTGCACTTCCATTGCATACATACGTTTATACCAGCAATCAACAGTAGAGTATTACAGACTTAATTTTTTAATTAATCCCATTGTTTTGCAACTTGCTTTCCCCCCTGCATGACGGTTTGTTGTTAAGTTTTTTCCCTGTTGATCAGTTTTAGCTGTTTTAACTTCTACCTGTATTCCATTGTACAAACAGATTGCTATGTCTGTCCTCTGTGGCTGAAGAGTGGTGGGGGTGATTTTGTTACATAAACAGCACTACAGCCTGTGTCTTTGTAAATGTTTCTCTGTATAAATACATGAGAACATTTCCAGGATAGGGACCTAAAGCCGAGTTGCTGAGAACGTGCACATCTGTAGCTTACTAGATACTGCCAGTAGCTTCCCCAAGTGCTTGTACCAATTTGCATTCTCAACAGCAGTGAATGAGTACCTTTTTTCTTCTGTCCTTGCCAATTCTTGGTGTTACCAACTTTTTTTTTTTTAATTAGCAGTTAACTTGGTGTGAAATGATACTTCCTTGTTATAATTTTATTGTCTCTACATATGTTTATTGACTATTTATGCTTCCTCTTCCATGAATTGCCTGTTTGTATACTTTGCTCACTTTCCTGTTGGGATTTTATTTTCTTGTTGATTTTTTAATTGAAACTTTTATTGACCTAATTATTGATTCACAAGCAATCATAAGAAATAATACAGAAAGAAACTTTGTCTAGTTTCCCCCAGAAGTAACATTTTGCAAAACAGTAATGTGAGGTCTCAGGGAAGAGATCGATCACTATGATGCATCGATAGATCACTATGATGCATTGATAGATCACTATGATGCATCGATCGATCACTATGATCCATCAATAGATCACTATGATGCATTGATCTTACTTGCATCTCCCCAGCTTTTCTAGTACTTCTGTGTGCGCGTGCATGCCTGTGTGTCCTTTCGGCATGTAGATATTAAATTACTGATTACATTTCTGTAATGGTCATAGATCTCCTAAGGTTTGCATTTAAAGTCCATCTCAGGAAGTTACACGTCTCCGAAACATTGACAATTTTGGCTACTTTACTGTCATCACCATCCGAGCACTTCCCATGGCGTTCCTCTCAGCTGGAGGTCCTGTGACGCTTAGATGATAGTGTCCTCAGGACCCATATATCCCAGAGCAGCATCCATCATCCATGTGAGTGTGAGTCATCCTTTAGCTCAGAGTGATTTGAGTGGATCAAAGTCAGACAGACTTTATTCCGAGTTTCCTCGTGACTGTGCAACCTTGGGCAGGTGATGGAACCTCTCTGTGCCTCGGACCCCATATCTATGAAACGAGGATGCTAATGATTCATCCTAGAGAGAGATGGAGGTGGGGAGGAGCCTGACACCTCACGCAGTAGGTATGCGGTACACACAGCTCTTTTTTTTTTTTCCCTGCTTTGTACCTGAATACTCAAAGGTCTTTAAAATACCAGGCAGATCTGAAGTAGGGATGACGTCTGATCTTTTTATGTTTCCACCCGGTGCTGGCACGCCACAGTCATGCAGAAGCTATTTATGGAATGAAAGGCTGCATCTACCAGGTGGGACTGCCAGCTGAGATGGAGCGGAGGAGGAAGGACCCGAGGAGGAGACCACACAGCCCTCTTACCGGGGCAGCGCCGCCTGGCGGTGAGGAGCGTGGGCTTCGACTGGACAGAGACAGGTTCACACCCCGGCTCTGCGACTTGGTTACTATCTAGCCTCTCTGGTTCCTCCTTTGTTAAATGAAGTTAGTAATAGTAATAGCTAACGACTAATGTGCCTGGACTATTTTTTAAGCACTTCACACGTATATATGAATTCATTTCATTCTCATGACTCCATAAAATAGTCAATAGAATCATGTCCATTTCACAGATGAGAAGCACAGAGATGGTGACGTGATCTACCTTGCCCCCAAACAACGGCCACTTGTTGTTGTTCAGTCACTCAGTCGTGTCTGGCTCTTTGTGACCCATGGACTGCAGCACGCCAGGCTTCCCTGGCCTTCACTAACTCCTGGAGCCTGCTCAAACGCGTGTCCATTGAGTCGGTGTTGCCGTCCAACCATCTCGTCTTCTGTTAGCCCCTTCTCCTCCTGCCTTCTACCTTTCCCAGCATCAGAGTCTTTTCCAATGAGCTGGCTCTTTGCATCAGGTAGACAAAGTATTGGAGCTTCAGCATCAGTCCTTCCAATGAATATTCAGCATTGATTTCCTTTAGGAAAGACTGGTTTGATCTCCTTGCAGTCCAAGGGACTCTCAAGAGTCTTCTCCAGCACCACAGTTCAGAAGCGTCAATTCTTTGGTGCTCAACCTTCTTTATGGTCCAGTGCTCACACCCATACATGACCACTGGAAAAACCATAGCTTTGACTACACAGACCTTTGTTGGCAAAGTAACATCTCTGCTTTTGAATACGCTGTTTAGGTTTGTCATAGCTTTTCTTCCAAGGAGCCAAGTGTCTTTCAATTTCATGGCTGCGGTCATTGTCCTCAGTGATTTTGGAGACCATGAAAAATAAAGTTTCTCACTATTTCTATTGTTTCCCCGTCTATATGCCATGAAGTGATGGGGCAGGATGCCATGATCTTAGTTATTATGATGTTGAGTTTTAAGTCAACTTTTTCACTGTCCTCTTTCACCTTTGTCAAATGGTTCTTTAGTTCCTCTTGATTTTCTGCCATAAGGGTGGGGCCATCTGCATATCTGAGGTTTTTGATATTTCTCCTAGAAATCTTGATTCCAGCTTGTACTTCATCTAGACCAGCATTTCTCATGATGTACTCTGCATATAAGTTAAATAAGCAGGGTGACAATATATAGCCTTGATGTACTTCTTTTCCTATTTGGAATCAGTCTGTTGTTCCATGTCCAGTTCTAACTGTTGCTTCTTGACCTGCATACAGATTTCTCAGGAGGTGGGTAAGGTGGTCTAGTATTCCAATTTCTTGAAGAATTTTCCACAATTTGTGGTGATCCACACAGTCAAAGGCTTTGGCATAGTCAATAAAGCAGAAATAAATGTTTTTTCTGGAATTATCTTGCTTTTTTGACGATCCAGTGGATGTTGGCAATTTCATCTCTGGTTTCTCTGCCTTTTCTAAATCCAGCTTGCACATCTGGAAATTCTCAGTTCACGTACTGCTGAAGCCTGGCTTGGAGGGTCTTGAGCATGACCCTGCTAGCATGTGAAATGAGTGCAATTGTGCAGTAGTTTGAGCGTTACTTTGCTCGCGTGTGAGAGAAGTGCAATTATGTGATAGTTTGAGCATTCTTTGGCATTACCCTTCATTGGGATTGGAATGAAAACTGACCTTTTCCAGTCCTGTGGCCACTGCTGAGTTTTCCAAATTTGCTGGCGTTTTGAGTGCAGCACTTTCACAGCTTCATCTTTTAGGATTTGAAATAGCTCAACTGGAATTCCATCACCTCCACTAATTTGTTCATGGTGATGCTTCCTAAGGCCCACTTGACTTCACACTCCAGGATGTCTGGCTCTAGGTGAGTAATTATACCATCATGGTTATCTGGGTCATTAAGATCTTTTTTGTATAGTTCTGTGTATTTTTGCCACCTCTTCTTAATAACTTCTGCTTCTGTTAGGTCCCTACCATTTCTGTCCTTTATTGTGCCCATCTTTGCATGAAATGTTCCTTTGTATCTCTAATTTTCTTGAAGAGATCTCTGGTCTTTCCCATTCTATTGTTTTCCTCTATTTCTTTGCATTGATCACTGAGGAAGGCTTTCTTATCTCTCCTTGCTATTCTTTGGAACTCTACATTCAGACGGGTTTATCTTTCCTTTCCTCCTTTGCCTTTCACTTCTCTTCTTTTCTCGGCTATTTGTAAGGCCTCCTCAGACAACCATTTTGCCTTTTTCATTTGTTTTTCTTATAGCCACTAGCGGGTGCAGGTGGGACTTGAACCCAGTTGGCAAGGATCCAGAGTCCACTAATGGTGGTTCCTACCGTATAGATTTGGTGGGATTAAAGGAGATACTGTGCATACGGTTCTCAGTAGAGTGCCTAGCAGAGACATGGGGCACGCTCAGCCAGAACTGTAGCTAATATTACTGCTGTTACCATGGGCAACAGCTCCCCTTGAGTCCTCAGCTGGGTCCAGCCACAGAGTTATTGGATTGGACTTACAACCTTCTCTCTGCTTGGCGTCCCATGCTTGATGATGAAAGATGCTTAATAATAAAGCTATTCTTGGTCTTCCCCCTGGGTGTTGATGCCATTTCCCCAGCAGCCAAGGGAGCGTGAACAAGGCTACCACGCTTGTTCAAGCTATTTTTGACATCAAAGCTGCATCTTAGAAATGACTTTTTGGAAACACCTCTTCCTGTTCTTTTCAGAAGTGTTTCCTGGGAGCAGAAAAACCTCTTCAACAGCAAAATGGCTCCTCTTTTAAAAGGACAAAACCACGTAGGAATACAGTCATGACATCTTTCAATTTTGTGAACTTTTGGCATGTCTGTGGTGATATGGTGGGAGAGGAAGCCTGAGGGTTCAGCAGGGCCAAGATCCACCATCATTTATCCTCCTTCTAATCCATCCATCCGGCCAGGCACAGAGGCTGAGGTCAGGTGAGAGAGGGCCATGGCACCTGGGCTACGCCACCTGGTAGCTGCAGGACCCCCGATCGCAGAGGTTTACCGCGTTCACCGCAGCCGGGCCCTTAACGGGCAGCGGGCAGGGGCAGCCAGACTGGGTCACCGGGAACCTCGCAGCCACAAGGAAAGAGCACAACCTGCATAGGAGCCGGTAAATTACTAAAAACAGAAACCCATCCATCCATCCATCCATCCCTCATGAACAGATGTTCTTGGAGCATCTACTAGGTGCCAGGCATCATCACATATGATCTGTGCTCTTCACATATGTCTGGGGAGGGTGGTCAGTCTGGGGTACCAAGAGTAAAAGATACTTGAAAGCTTCACAGAAGGAGCAGAACTTGATCTGAGCTAGGAAGCCTGGGTACCCAGTGGGGCTACGAGAGTTTATGGCTGATGGTGAGCTAGACTGAAATCATATCCTGATACGTATGACTATAATTACCAATGAATTAAGTGCTCTTAAGGAGAAAAAGCCCAGGTCAGTGAGACCCTAAAATAGATGGGAGGTAGGGGAGGAGTGCTGGTCAGAGGAGGCCTGGGGTCTGATGGTCACGCCTATTTGGAATCCATCTGTGTAGGCCTGAGCCTACAGTCAGTCAGAGTCAAGGGGTTTACAACAGTGCTGAGCTCCTAAGCCCTCGGTCCTTGGCCAGGGCCCCAGGATGGGTTGCTCCCTGCAACAAAGGGCTCATTTGTTTTCTCCAACGTGCTGGGTAAATACTGCCACTTCCATTGTAAGGCACAGTGATGAATGCAGGAAACGCGTGGCAGGCAGGGTGACGTCATCAGAGACTGTGAAAGAGGGGTGTGTTCTAGAAAGTTCCGAGGCCACAAGCTGGACAAGTGCTGGGGGAGAGTGGGGGAAGGAGGGCAGTGGGGAGGCGGGGGCGTGGCCCATGGGGTGCAGGGGAAGCCCTGAGCTCAGGGAGGGGTGGGGGGAGGGGGGAGGGCTGAGGCGATGAAACGGACAGGGCAAGCGGGGGAGTCAGGGCTGGGGTCCTGGGGCTTCCGCTTACTGAGCTAGGGACACAGGAGGAGAAGTTGGACTGGGGGTGAATAGGTCAAGATTTCCATTTTGGATGAAATAGGGACTTTTTAAGAGTCCAGATTGTGTGCTTGTGATGGTCCTCTGATGACAGTCAGGGGCCCTCAAGCATGGGACTTTCAGATGGACATTATTCCTGAATCAAAACTTTTGCCATCTGCTCGTCCCTAAAATGCGAAAGCCGATAGAACTTATTTCCTGATGAGACTGGCAAAGAGGAAGAGAAACGCTCTTTAAGTGCAGGCAGGGCATATGTTCTTCATCCAACATCACATCTGTCTGGAGTGCTCGGCTCACTGCTGGGGGATGTGATGAGTGGTGTGGGGGTTACTGGAAGGGAAGAGGAGGGGGAAGGATTGCTGGGGGGAGGTTGTGGCTTCTGAGAAGGGCGCTGAGTCCAAGGTTAAGAGATGTCTTCATGGCCACCTCTCCAGATTTAGTCTGTCTTCACAGCCCAGATCAAGTGCTGCTTCTTCCAGGAAGCCTTCATGGATCTCTCCTGCACCCCAGGCATGGAGCGCAAGTAAGTCATCAAGTGGTGATTCAGCTTTTCATGGGTCTGTCCATTCGGGGTCTGCTCACCAAGAAATTAGTCTGGAGTAGTGGTTCTCAGACTTGGCTGCATATTGCAATCACCCAGGGAGATTTTACAAATGGCGATGCTAGGACTTCCTTGGTGGTCTAGTGGTTAAGACTTGGACCTCTGATGGAGCGGGTGTGGGTTCGACCCCTGGTGGGGGAGCTAAGATCCTACATGCCTCATAGCCAAAAAAAAAAACAAAAAAACCCATAAAAACAGAAGCGATATTGTAACACATTCAATTAAGACTTTAAAAATGGTCCACATCAAAAAAATCTTTTAAAAAATGGTGATGCTGGCCAACCCCAAAGACGCTGATGTAATTGGTCTGGGGGTGCTGCCTGACATCAGGTGTTCTAACAGCTCCCAGATATTTGTAATGTGTAGGCAGGTAACTTGATAATCCCCTCCTCCCCAGACAGTTGAGGGTGGAATCATTGCTTTTGATTTCTGAAAATGCCTAAGAAAAGAGCTCCTGCTTCTTCCAGGCTTAGGCCCTGGAGCCAGAATGCAGATTCCTGGCTTTAATGTGAAAAGTGCAATAGTCTGAGTCCTTTCAGTGATCACTTCCAGGGTCAAACGCTGGCAAGCCTGACTTCAGGCTGGCGTCTACTTGCAAGGCTACTTTATGAATTCAACTCCATTCATTTCCTCTTTGAGAGGACTTGGGTTTGGACACTGGGATTAGAAAGGATTGACCCATCCATCTCCACCTTCCCTTAATCTAGGAAGAAGCTAAGATGTCTTAGAGTAATTCATAAAATATACCAAAGGTTGGCATGGATAATGAAGAGAGTGAACAAAGACAGACAAGGTGGAACCAACCCCAGGGGTGAACAGGTCAGTGTCTTCGTTCATTTATTCTGTTATTCCTTTAGTTATTATTACCTGGTAACTTATTAAGCGATGAACTGCATCTCCTTCCTTCATTCAACCTTGCCTTCCATTCTGGGGCACTTTTTTTGCATCTCTGTGGGAGCTGGGCCAAGCCAGATATTTTCCCCACCACAATTCAGGAGATACGTACATCTCCTTTTTGATGCAAGGAAGAAAGATGGGCAAATTAGGGCCTGGAGAGGGAAGGGCATGGAAGGAGAAAGGGCAGGGAATTGCAGAACCTGCCTGTCCAGACAAGTTAAAAATACATTTTAAAAAGAGGAAAACTTTCTGGCATCTTCTATGAGAGGACGCAGAGCCACTTCCTCTGCAAGGGACATTTAAGTGCGTGAGCTTGATTTGTTAGAAAAGGATAAACAGACTCAGCTCTCCGGAGGCTCCTCATTAGTACACCCAGTGGCTGAGGTGTCCTTGAAACTCAGAGCAATCTCATGTCCAAAGCCCGAGCTTCATCCCGAGCTCTGCTGCTAATCAGAGCGGCAGGGGACTTACCCAGTGCCTGCTCTAGGATTCCTGCTCTCCCATCTCACAGACATGAAGACTGAGGCCCAGGGAGGTTAGGGACCCTCTGCCCGACCTCCACGGATGGCAGGCTGGAATGGGGTTGGCCACTCCACCGTAAACTACTGTGGCCTCGCCCTTCCTGAGGGCATTCTAGTAGCGTCCCGCCCAAGACTGTGACTTCCCAGCGTTGTGGTCACGTCCCCCATCAGGTCCTGATGCTTTCTGAGAAGTGACTCAGTGTGGTTCCCATCTGTGTTCCCGGCCGGCAGCCCGAGGCCTGGCGCATGGGTAAACATTCGATGAGCTTGGAATGCACACCGGATTCCGAGGACCAGGTGCCTCTTACACGCACCACAGGTATCACACCGCACATCGGACCATCGACACAGCCTTGCTTTGCGGCAGCCGAGTCTAAGCTACACACACACACACAGACACACACAGACACACACAGACACACACAGACACACAGACACAGACACACAGACACAAAGACACACAGACACACACACAGACACAGACACACGTACACACACAGACACACACACACACAGACACAGACACACAGACACAGACACACAGACACAAAGACACACAGACACACACACACAGACACAGACACACAGACACACACACAGACACAGACACACGTACACACACAGACACACACACACACAGACACACAGACACAAAGACACACAGACACACACACAGACACAGACACACGTACACACACAGACACACACACACACAGACACAGACACACAGACACAGACACACAGACACAAAGACACACAGACACACACACACAGACACAGACACACAGACACACACACAGACACAGACACACGTACACACACAGACACACACACACACAGACACACAGACACAAAGACACACAGACACACACACAGACACAGACACACGTACATACACAGACACAGACACAGACACACACACACGTACACACACACACACAGAGACACACACAGATACACACACACACAGACACAGACACACAGACACAGACACACAGACACAAAGACACACAGACACAGACACACAGACACACACACAGACACACACACACGTACACACACAGACACAGACACACACACACAGACACACAGACACAAAGACACACAGACACACACACAGACACAGACACACGTACATACACAGACACAGACACAGACACACACACACGTACACACACACACACAGAGACACACACAGACACACACACACACAGACACAGACACACAGACACAGACACACAGACACAAAGACACACAGACACAGACACACAGACACACACACAGACACACACACACGTACACACACAGACACAGACACAGACACACACACACGTACACACACACACACAGAGACACACACAGATACACACACAGACACACACATACACAGAGACACACACAGATACACACACACAGACACACACACACACAGACACAGACACACAGACACAGACACACAGACACAAAGACACACAGACACACACACACAGACACAGACACACAGACACACACACAGACACAGACACACGTACACACACAGACACAGACACAGACACACACACACACACACACACAGACACACGGAGCTGCTTCTTACAATGACCTGGTGACGGGGGTTCTTACACACACACACACACACACACACACACGGAGCTGCTTCTCACAATGACCCGGTGACGGGGGTCTTATTTCTGGGTGAGGACAGAGGCGCTGCAGACTCAGGACCGGGCCGGGGGCGGGGCGGTCCGCCTGACGCGCATGCGCACTAGTGCCCTGCCGGTGGCCGCTGCAGACTGAGTCTTCAAACAGTTGTCTAACTGCTGGTTGCATCTCTGCCAGCATCTTTTTCTCAAGGTAAGTCCCCAGACTTTCTTCACTTTAGGCTTCACAGGAGAGGCTTCTGGAAGATGAACTGAGAGATCCTTCTACATCCAGCCCTTGAAATACATGCTGACTGAAGCCTTGGACTCGGTGCTTCTGACCTGCTGGGGAACAGTTATTTCCAGAAAAGAGATCTGATCTGTGCATGAAGACTGCATGCGTGTGTGTGTGTGTGTGTGTGTGCACGCGCGCACGCATCAGTCACTAGTCCCTCAAACATCACGAGGACAAAGTCACAGGAAATAGCTTACCAGATATGCCCCTACCACATGAATTTCTCTCTCTAATTTACTAAAGTAATAGATTCTGATATCCAATCATGTGTTTTAGGGCTGTGGTGAAGCCAGTAATCAAAACTCAGAAGAAAATGTGTGTTTTTCTTGCTTTTGGAGCAGACTAACCCACCCCCTCCTCCCATCTCTATTAAAACCTTAAACATCCCCTCTTCTCGATAAAAACCACTCTGTAACCCCCAGGGGTCCAGTTATGTGCATCAAAAGACTCATCTGTCAATCTGTCCGTTGAAATGTCTTTACTTGAATGGGGAGTCTTCACGAAGGACATTCTAAAATCAAATAAAACTACGGAATGTGAAACCCAGCTGCCCCCAGTTGCCGGACTGGTGTCTCCACTTCCTCCCACCTCCTGCTTTGTGCCGGAGTTTATAAGTCTGTAATTTCCTGGAAGTTTATACAGCATGAAAGAAGGAGAAGTGATAAAATATGCAATTTAATTGCAAAAACCACGTACTAATCTCGCTAATGTGCTAGATGAAGACTGTAATGTGAGAAGCTGCAAGGTGGTTAAACTGATTTAGAGCAAATGGTACCCCCACATCTCTTTGTCTGTGCCCATATTTCATGCCACCCAGACCTAACAGTTTACTTTATTTTGGTTATTGATTTACAGTCTAAGAATAATAGTGTCACATTGGACTGTACGTTATTTAGAATAATCTCCTCTCATGCTGGGGCAGGATGAATACTTCTGAGACGAATCCTGTTTGCAGCAGGGTGCCCGCCAGGGGACTCAAATGTGCTCAAGACCACGAGCATCTCACTCCCGAGTCGCCGCTCAGCCGCCCCTGGCTGACTCCCGCAGGCACACACAGCCCCTGGGTAGCATCCAAAGAGAATGTCCGCTGGAAGTGGGAGCCTGTCTGTCGCCCACACTCTTACAGGTCCAGCGGGAGGCCTGGGCGCTGAGATCACGAGGACCGGCCTCAAGCTTTGGTCCACCGTTCACAGGTCACCCTGCACCTCTGAGCCGACACCCTGCCATGTAAAATGGGGTGACCGTGCCCATCTCATGGGGGTGGGGTGAGGATCCAGAGAGTTGATACATGGAGTTCAGGGTTCCCAATTGGCTTCCAATTATGGGTGGTTCTGTCTTCCTTTGTTTTGGATTATCAGAGAAGGTGCAAGACTTCGAAAGTGTCCTTGTAGCATCATTTAAAACCAGGTATGGGGAGAAAGATATTCTTGGGTCGGGAAGATCCCCTGGAGAAGGAAATGGCAACCCACTCCAGTACTCTAGCCTGGAAAATTACATGGACCGAGGAGCCTGGTAGGCTAAAGTCCATGGGGTCGCAAAGAGTCGGGCATGACTGAGCAACTTCACTTTCACTATGGGGAGAAAGAGCAATTCAAGTCATTTAAAAGTAATTGTTTATTGTCCATGGACCAAACTCTAGATCGTGTTTCTGAATTTCATAAAGAAAAGTACTGGAGAGGCGGAGGATGGAGAAAAGAGTGGGAGAAACGTATGCAAGTCATGAGTGTGTGTGTGTGTGTGTGTGTGTGTGTGTGTGTGTGTGTGTGAGATACTGCGTGCATGGGAATCTCACAGAACAGGTGGCGGCCCCACGTCTGTCTCTGGCTTGACAGAATTGTCTCGATGGCCTCCTTAGCCTGTCTGGACCTCCATTGTCTTTGATAGAACCAGGCAGTTGAACTATGTGATGTCTGAGCACTTTCTCTTTCTGGAATTCCAGGACCCACTTTTTTTTTTTTGACTCACTCTTTTTAATATGTGAATTTTGTTGTCCATGAGCCAAAAAATCCAACACAGAAAAACTCAGGTTGTTACAGAATTCTTCCGTTTTGTAAGGTAATTTCCTATTGGACCACTACAAGTTGTCATTTCTTTTTTTTTTAATTAAAAAAAATTTAAATTGGAGTATCATTGCTTTACCATGCTGCGCTGTTTTCTTCTGTACAAGAAATTGGATCAGCTACACGTGTACACACATCCCTGCCCTCGTCGGCCTCCCTCCCCACTCCCGGGACCCAGCCTGCGGGGTGGTCCTGTGCCAGGGGAAGGGGCCGCCTGCCACTGGGAGTGGGCGCCCACGGAGCCCAAGGACGGTCCAGGCAGCGGCTGAGGCCAGGCAGGACCCAAGTCAAGACGCGGCCCAGGACACTAGACCTGGAAACGTCAGGCCGCCACGCGAGCCCTTGGAGATGCACAGGCAACTGGAAGCTGCATATCTCTTCAGACCTTCTTCTCTGTTTCCCCCTTTCCTGTTTATTTCCTCTTTCTTTTAGACCCTTCAGATTATGTGATCATAGGGTCATTTCATGTCCCTCGAATATTTGACCCCTTCCTAGTACTGAGTTCACCATTTCCTTTTAATTTCCAGGTGAGTCAAAAGAAGTATGAAATGGAAACGTGTCTGATCTTTGAAACAGATTTAATATTATTTTTGCAGATATTTGCCTTGGGTCTATGATGGGCCCTTATCATATTTCATCATATCTTATATCTCTTCTTCAATGTGTCTTACCTGCCCCTGCTAGACTGTAAAATCTTTGACGGTAGAGATTGTCTTTTTTTATCGCTAAAACCATCTGCCACGCTCCGCACTGTGCCTTCCATCATGGGGGTTACATACCTGCAGGGAGCAACAGGAGGGGAGAGAGAGATTGACTGGAAAGAATAAACAATAAAATAGTGTCGCACAAGCTTGAGAACCGAGCACCCAATCCACAAACTACTGAAATCTTTTAGGGGACAGGCCCTGGTCTGGATTCTTTAGATGGTGGAGAGATTGTAGTGGATACTGCCGTGTGTCATTCAGGTCCCCGATCAGGACCCAGGCTCCCCCAAAGGCCGGCAGCGCTGACCGCCGTTGGCTCAATTGCTCTTGATTGCAGGGAGCCGCCGGCCCCAACGTTTGGAGTGACTCGCAGGGTTTGGGGTGAAAGGCCTTGCCCCCTCCAGGCTTCCCTGGTGGTTCAGATGGCAAAGAATCCACCTGCGATGCGGGAGACCTGGGCTCCATCCCTGGGCTGGGAAAAGCCGCTGGCAGAGCATATGGCAACCCACTCCAGTATTCTTACCTGGGGAATCCCCATGGACAGAGGAGCCTGGCGGTCTACAGTCCATGGGGTCGCAAAGGGTCAGACACCACTGAACGAGGAAGCACAGCCTTGCCTTCACTTAGGGTAACGCTATAGAGTCATTTCTTTGCAGTTCAGAGCTCCTTTTGGGTTTGCTGAGCCCTCTGTTAACAACTGCGCTAGGTTCAGTTTCTCTCTGCCCGATCTTGTGTCCTTTACACACTCACAAGGGTCTGTCCTGAGACCACCCTCACCGGCCAGTGAATCACTTGCATGCAGATCTCTTAGAGTCCATGCCCCAGAAATATGACCTATGACCAGGCAAACAAGATTAGACATTTATCCTGAGTACTGAGAAGGTGGCCTGGGAAAGACAAGATCAGCTCCATGACTTTAGCCAGGTCACTCCCCACTCTGAAACTTAGTTCCCATACGTACAATGAGGGGCTCATAAAGACTGGTGTCTGCTGCTGCTGTTTCAACGCTTCACTTGTGTCCAACTGTGGACTGCAGCCCGCCAGGCTCCTCCGTCCATGGGAGTCTCCAGGCAAGAACACTGGAGTGGGCTGCCACGCCCTCCTCCAGGGGATTTCCCCAACCCAGGGATCGAACCCGGGTCTCCTGTATCGCAGGCAGATTCTTCACTGCTGAGCCACCAGAGAAGCCCAGAGACCGGTGGGTGTCAGCCCGAATCCCTTCTCCCCTCTGTCCACTGTGATTGTGCTGGAGTTGGGCACGTGCTTCATTTCTCAGCCTCCCTTGTCATCAGGCCTGGGGGACTGCATCCTCACCATTGGCCGTGCTGTGTCCCGGTCTGGGCTTGAGACCTCAGCTGTGCCTCTTCTGTACTCTCTTCCTTCCCCAGAAGTTGGTACCTGAACTTGATGGTGAGACAGTGTCAACCAAAGGATGATGAAACTGTCCTAGCAGCTGGAGGAGCAAGGGTCCCTGATCTGTGCCAAGTCAGACGGAGCGGCTCACTGACCTGGGTTACTTTTGTGAATTCTACTACGAGCAAGAGAGAAATTTCTTGGTTCTTTAATTCAGCTTAATTTTCACCCTAACAAATGCAGGCCTTGTCAGCTGATTCTATACAAAATCAAATGTTTTGGAAATCATTCATCTTCTTTCCAGCTGTATCATTATGTGATTGTATAAAGGCAAATGTTTTGGGAACAATATAGCCATTCATCCCTCCCTCCCTCCCTCCGTTGATTTGGCTTGCATTGAGAGAAGTTTCAGGCCCCGGGGATATGCAGGTGAATAACAAACAGCCTCAGCCCTGCAGGGGCTCACAGCTCAGTTCGGAAGAAAAGACCCTCAAATATCTGACTATGATTCAGTGCAGGTAAAACCCACACCACAGGTTGGTACAAAGTACCCCAGGAAGGAATGTCAGCACGTAGGAAGGTGGGACAAGAAGTTCTCACAAAATTCCATTTTGAATACGGAATACCAAAACACAGGTTGATTGGGTCTTGAGGTCTGAGTAGGAGTTTGTCAGAGGCTAAGTAGGGTGGACATTTGAGGCCGAGAAAAGAGGATGCCAGTGAATATGTCTTGGGCTCTTCCGATGATTGTGACCGGAGTACAGGCTACAAAGAGTCACAGGATAAATGTCAGAGGCCTTGGAGGCTGAGAATCTTGACTCCATCCTCACTGGAACAGGGGCTCGGTGAGTGAAGGTTTAACCAGAAAGTGATGGGATCCCAGCGGCGGTTGTGTGGAGGTCAGCCTAGCCCAGGGGAGCAGGAGCTGGAAGGGAGACTGAGGAAAGGAGGCCATGTGGGGACGTGGCAGCCTCTGTTGCACCGGAGCGTGGTGGCCACGAGCAGGAAGGTCGCCTGGGTCACCTTTGCAGGGACACAGCTTCCCCCCATCGTCACCGGTTCGGTTCATTGGTGGGTCCACTGCCTAGAACAGTGCCTGAGCCCTAGGGGGCACTCCATCCATCAATGCTGGTCAAATTTTTGAATGAAGATGGGAATGGAGGAAACAGCGTGGTCTTTGGGTGCAGGAGGTGGGAGCTGAAATAATAAAATTGGAGGGGCCTCCTGGGGGTCACTGGTACGCAGCCTGCTTTCTGTGCGGCTCACACAAGGGAATACAGTGGCCGGTTACATCCTACTCTTCTGCCTTCTCCTTCCTGCCTTCGGATCCTGCGTTCTTCCCTCCGCTGTTCATTCTCTGTCACCAGGGTCCAGGAGTGGCTCCAGGAATAGACGAGTGCCTTTTTCTTTTCTTGCCAAGTCACTGTATTTTTTTCCTCTTCAAAATTTCACATACTGCCTCTCGACATTATGCAAATGAACCATCATGACTGGGGGTATTACCTGGGGTAAAGCATGCTCTCATTGCGTCCAGCTTTTTATTCATAGCAGTCCCAAACTGGACATACTCAGTGTTAATCAGTAGTGGAGTCGATAGACTGCGGCATCTTCATCAAATGAAATACTACACAGCAAAGAAGAACAAATAGGTGCCGTACACAACAAGGAAGATACTGTCATAAATGTAATATCAATGTCAGATGCAAAAGTGTATGGCTTAATCCCATTTATGTGAAGTGTTAGAAGAGGCAGAGTTACTCTGTGGAGTCAGTGCTCAGAATAGTAGTTCTCTTTGGGGAAAACTGATTTGGGGGGGGTGAGGTGTTATGTGGGGTTAGGAATGTTTCATATCTTGATTTGGATGGCAGTTTCACATATGTTCAAATGGAAACATTAATCAAACTTTATCTATAGTATTGTAGGTCATTGTATGGATGTTATTAAAAAGGTGAATAAAGCAATTATAAATTTAAACAAAAATCAGACAGTAGACCCCATGTGTGTTTGTGTGTGTGTGTGTGTTAACAACTGGGGTCCAAATAGAAATTGTCAGATACTTCCAGGGCTAGAGGCCCATAGGGAGGCACTCAGCCATACAGTCTAGCATGCATGAAAATCACCTAGAGAGCCTGTTAGTACACAGATTCCTGGATCCCACCCAAAGTTTCACACTTGGTGAGTCTGGGCCAGGACCTGAGACTCTTGCTTTATTTCCAAGTTCCGAGTGACGCTGAAGCAGCTCGTCCACAGACCCACTCTGAGTAGCTGCGCTGGCCTAAGCGGTCCTCAAAAGCAGATGGAAAACAATCCATTCAACATTCTGCACTCCAGGAAAGTGCATGGGCCCAGGTCCCACTCACAGGGACCTCCCTTCTGCTCGCTGAGGCCCACAGGGATGCCTCTCCTAGGTGGAGCCTGACTGGCCTCCAAACCCTTAGCTGTGAAGGCATCTGGGAAATGTGGCTTTTAGCCCCACAGTTCTGCCTCTGCAGTAGCTGTGACCTTCCATTGCTCAGGGCACCTATGTGAGCACAGGTGTTCTGCTGGGTGACTTAATTGCAGCTTTGCTGTTTTCTGGGGATTTTGGACACTTTTTTCGTTCAGTCTAGGAGAATCAAGTTTCAGGTTGGAAAAGTCTAGTAAGGATTGTCCACAGATACAGTAATTTCCTTATTTGGCTCAATGATGCAAAAGGGAAATCAAAATTTAATTCGTACTAGAGTTAGAAGAAGCAACCCATTTCTCAGGCTGGGAAACTGAGGCCCTCCCTCTAAAAGGACAAAGATCACCTGGGCAGAGCTGAGACATCAACTCCCGTGCCTTCCTTTGGGTTTAGAAGGCACTTTGCTTTCCATGAGTCTGTGTTTTTTCCTTCCATGTCCCCTTGACTAGAGCAGGACAGCATTGTTATTTTTACAGAAACTCGTCGGGCTGAGGACCGAGGGGGCCGAGGTTCTGACAAGGCAAGCAAGCGAGGCGGCCTCTCCTGGTCCAGCCTGGGGCCAGAAGCCTGCCTTCCGGTCTTGGCTCCTCTCCCAGCTAGCTGTGTGACCGTGGGTGAGTGACCTAACCTCTCTGTGCCTCAGTCTCCTCTTTTGTAAAATGGATTTGACGATGGTACCCACCTCGAAATGTTTTGGTAAAGAAGGCATGAGACAGTTGATGTAAGGGCCAGCACAGTGCCTGAAACATTGTATGCCTTCAATAAATGTCAGCTATTGTTATTTTTCTAAGCTTTTCCCAAGAAAGAGTCTAAGAGCTTACTCAGGAGCGATCGCATTGCCTCGGGAGAGGTTGGTTTCCATAAAGCAATAAGATCAAACAAAACAAAATAAAGCAAGGCAGCAGTCTGTGAGCGGGCAGGTTAGTTCGGCGAAGCCAGATGGCCTTCCCCGTGGCTGTTGTGTGGCTGCTCTCATGGGATGCTTTCGGGGGAGCCACCATGGACCCTTTCTCAGCATCTTGCCGACTCTGTTACAAGTGAAGCATTTCACCATTGGACGGTTACTTTGTTTGGTTTCAAATGCGTTTTCCCCCTCCCAGTTAATATGGAAACACTTCTTAAGAAACACACATGGGTGGCTCAACTCCCACCTCCACACCAGCCCCACTCTGGGCCTGGTCTCGGCCACGTGCTGTATACGTATCAACACTATGTCCGATTCTCACCGCGAGTCTCTTGGTGGAGACTGGCAGGCAGCCGACTGGGCTCCAGATTTCAGAGTGAGAGCAGCTGGCACCAGGGCGGACGCAGGGGACGGCAGGAGGGAGGGATGAGGTGCCATGCGCCACGGGCCTGGGAGCGGGGACTGTTCCCATTTTGCTGAGAAGGAGACTGAGGCTTCAAGAAATACCTTGTGTGGGTCCTAAAGCTCGGAGGTGCTGGCCCCAGGATTCGAGTGGGGAATCCAGAGTGACTGCTTGCTTCTTGTGCCTTGTCTGCTAGGAAAGGAAAATTATGGGCAAAATAGGAGAACAACAGTCCCAGAGGAGGGATTAATGCCCAACTTTGGCTTATTGAGAGGCTCGGACCTTGGCGACCCCAGGGTGGATTTGTTCCCTGGTTCACTCACCTGCTCACTGTGGGTTAGTGTCTACTGTCGGAAAGTTTGAGCTTCCATCCAAAACCCATCCTCTCTTTGTAACAGAAGCCCAGTCTTAATCGGGATGCCAGTGTGCCCAGCTGAGAGGTTATATTTCCCAGCCTTCTTTATAGATGTGTTACAGCAACCCAGGAGATCTAAGCAGAAGCCTGGGGGACGCCTCCAGGGAGACCACTTCAAGGGAGCCCGTTCCCTCCATGACCTTGTCCTGCGTTCTCCTCCTTCCTGCCCTCAGGGCGCAGTGGCGGGAGAATCAGCAGCCACCCTGGATGACCCTGAGGGGGCTTTGCAGAGGGCTGCCAGGTTGAGAAGAGGGAAGCAGAAAGAGAGAAGGTCTCTGGGTCCCTGATGCCTGCTTCTTTGACTTGGGAGAGGAATGCACGTCCTGCCTGTTGAAGCTACTGGTATTCTACGTTTTTGGTTATGCGTGCCAAACCCAAGCTTGGAGGATATGCCTCCTGTATGGAGGGTGGTGGCTGTAGGCTTTTGGGGGTCCAGGATAACTGTCACGGACTGTCTGTGCTGAGGACACTAAGTCCAGCAGGAAACTATGCAACAAGGATTCAGGGCCCGATAGTAGACTGAGTGTGACCGAGGCTGGATGGGACTAGAGAAGGATGTATCAGGTCTTAACAAGCAACAGGCCTGGGAGAAGTTTGAAGGAATCTGCAGGCGGAAGGAATAATATAGGCAGTGTGAGTGCAGAGCGCAGACCTGACTTTGGAATGGCACGTTTGCCTGTGTTCAGGAATGATTTGACTGGAAAGGCACTCGGGCATGGCTTGGGGCCCCAGGGGAGTCAGGAAGGTCACGGGGGCAGGATGACCTCATCCTCTGTGCTCTTCAGCATCTCCTTTCCACTCGGCTCCACCCACCAGGCTGCCCTCTGAGACCAACCACAGGCTTCCTCAACTCCTGATCCCTGGAGGAGAAAGGACTCATTTCACAGCACTTCCTGTGATCTTTGCACCGATTGGAGTCCCCTCTTTTGCCATCGGTCCTCCCCACTCTTTTGATACATTTAAACTTTTTAAATTGTAGCAGAACACGCTGGAACGTGAAACTTACCCATGTAACCACTCTGAAGCACACTGCTCTGTGGTGGTAAGTTATAACCATTGCCACGGTCCATCCCCACCCAGAGCTCTTTTCATCTTGCAGGACCGGAACTCTCTACCCTAGATAATCACTCCCCTCCTCCCACTCCGCCCCGGCCCCTCCCCGATAACCACCGTTTTAATTGTGTCCCTATGAACTTGGCTGTTCTAGGAATCTCACATGAGTGGAATCATACAGTATTTGTGTGTCTGGCTTATTTCACTTAACATAACGTCCTCAACCTGAAGAAGGAAATGGCAGCCCACTCCAGTGTTCTTGCCTGGAGAATCCCATGGACAGAGGAGCCTGGTGGGCTGCAGTCTGTGGGGTCACAAGAGTCGGACACGGCTTAGTGACTAAACCAACCATCAAAGTCCTCAAGATTCATCCATGCTATAGCATGTGTCAGAATCCCATTCTTCTTCAAGGCTAAGTACTATTCCACTTTATGTATATACCACCTTGTATTTACCTGTTCTTCAGCGGCCACTTCGGTTGCTTCCTCCTTTTGGCTTTTGTAAATAATGTTCCTATGCACATGGTGTACAGATATCTGTTTGAGCTCCTGCTTTCAAGTCCGTTGGGTGTGTACCCCAGGGGGAATCACTGGATCCTTTGGTAAGTCTATATTTAACTTTTTGATGAATTAGTGCATCGTGGCTGCACCATTTTGCATCTCCCACCAGCAGTGCCTAGGGTTCCAATTTTTCCACATCCTAGTCAATGCTTATTCTTTACTTTCCTAATAGTAGTCTTCTTAATGGGAATGAGGGTGGTAGCTGTTCATTTCCTTGCATTCCATTCTGTTGTTGGAAAATTGACGTAATCACTGAAAAATACAATAAACAAACAATCCAATACCTAGTGTGTGTGTGTGGGGGGGATCTGAGCATCCTTGCGAGCCCCAGAAGCTCATGAGAATCCACCATCAGAGGCGGCGCATTGTGGAGCAGCGGAAGGTCCATAAGAGGCAGCAGGTGAAACAAGGTCCCTCCTCTCCTCCCAAGCAAGCACTCCTGGGTCTCAAGGAAGCATTCCTGCACACACCAGACTACTGAAAGCCGTGTGTGGAGTTGCTGCTGTTACATTCTTAAGATCTTCTTGCATTCTTGGCTCTGGGAGTTTTATTTTGCCTTCACAGTGGCACAGGAATAAATATCGTCCAAACCTAGGTTCTCCTGTGTGTTTCCTTGCTGAATTTTGCACGTTGAAAATTTTATATTCGGGCATCTTTTTATGGTGCCTCAATGTTTTCCTTGAAATGTGTATTGATATTTTAAATTAGATGCTCTTCTGTAATAAAATACCATTTGTGTAAAAAAGAAAAAAAACTGTTGTTCCAGGAGGAGCAGAGAGGGGCCCGGAGGAGAGGGTGGAAGCGAGAGCGTCCCTGGAGCTGAGCGTGGCCTTCTGCCGAGGGAAGAGATGCGGCCTGGGCTAGCGTGATGGCAGTGCGGAGCCGCAGGCGGTCCGGGGGTGGGGTAGGCGAGAAGCATCTCGGAGGCAGTCTGCGGGGCGCGGGGAGAGTCTGCGGGGCGCGGGGACAGTCAGTGGGGCGCGGGGACAGTCAGTGGGGCCCGGGGACAGTCAGTGGTCATGAGGGCTGAAGAGGCGTCAAGAATGACTTCAGTGGAGGGGACGGGGCAGGGGAAGAACAGAGGGGCTGGCGGTGACTTGCAGGGGCACGGGATTGGGGGAGGCTTGGAGGGAAAGGGGAGGCTGGGGATGGATTATGTGGGGCCTTGAAGGTGGGTCTCAGCGTGTGACCTTGGTCCCCTGGGCTGGAGAGGCAGCAGGAGTTTGCTTCTGAGATGGTGCGCAGTCAGGCTCAGCTGAGAAAAGATGGCTCTGCCCTGGGCCGAGTCAGTGGGTGTGGATGCAACCAATGCATCTGAGAGTCTATTCATTCCAAGGTGCAGACGGGGCGGCCGCGGGATTGCCCGAGGTCTTAAGTTGGGCTGGCAGGACAGCAGAGACTAGATAAAACCCGGGTGTGCAGACGCCCGGGTTGGGGAAGGGTCCTGCGACCCCGGCCCCTTCAGCTTCCTCAGGCCACCACCCCTGGCGCCCTCGGCATCTCGCTCCACTTCAGCATCTCGCTCCATTTCAGCATCTCCCATCCTGAGGACCCGGCATCCGTAGCCGAGTCAGAACAACCCGAGTTCGCGTCCTGCCCTCGCTCAGAAGCTGGGAGGCCCTGGGCGGGGATTCTCTCCCTGAACCCCGCTGGTTTCCTCCTTGGTTACATGGATGCTTCCATCCCAAGGGCTGGGCAGGTTTAGTGAGACGTGAAAGGGCTGGAGGATTCCTCGGCGCACAGTGGACACTCACTAAACAGTGGTTGAATCTGAGTCGTTTCAGAACTTACCTGGCTGTCCCCTCCTCCAGGAAGCTGTCTCTGGCTCCCCCTCCCCTCCTCACACAGAGTCAGATAAGGTCCCCCTTCTCTGTACCCCTACAACATCACAGATGCCTGTCTCCTTGAGCCCAGGGGCTGGCATTATTCAGTGGGATAGCTTGATTTTGGCATCATAAAAATCCTATCTCTACTGCTTCCTCATAGTGGCATCTTGGGTGAGGCTGTTAGTCTGTCTGAGCCTCGGTTTCCTCATCTATAAAATGGGGATGATATCAATAGTATCTGCCTCTTAGGGTCTTTGTGAGAATTAAATGAAATGATACGCAAACAGCGCTGAGAACAATGGGTGACACATAGTGAATGCTCAGCAAACATTGGCCATTCATCCATTGGTACGTGTTTGCACTGCTCTTTTTCTCATAGGCCCGTTGGACTAGGAGTCACAAGACCTGGGTTCCAGTCTCAGCTTTATATTCTGTTGGCCTTCTGTGACTTTTTGATGTACCTGAAACTGCATTAGATAAGTGGTTAGGTCATCGATAAATGCAAGAAAAGGTGCAAGTGTGAGTCGCTCAGTCATGTCTGACTCTTTGCGACCCCACGGACTGTAGCCCGCCAGACTCCTCTGTCCATGGAACTCTGCAGGCAAGAATACTGGAGTGGGTATTGCCATGCCCTCCTCCAGGGGATCTTCCTGACCCAGGGATCAAACCCAGGTCTCCGGCATTGCAGGCAGATTCTTTACCATCTGAGATACCGGGGAAGTCCCAATGGATAAATGACATTGTCATAATAAAGAGAAACTCTAGGTACCATGCTGTCTGTTTTCACTGGGCCAGGCACAAACTAGGTGATGAGTCCACGTTTGTGGAGTTGCTTTGTGGAGTGGGGAGCAGACACCAAGGTGGTCTCCGTCTTCCCTTCTGTGACCCCGGGGGCTTCTGGGAGCTCACAGTCGTGGTGGAACCTGCTCTGAGCAGGTGGGTTTCCTTTCCCCCTGCTTCCCCAGAGCCCGCCCACCAAGGACACAGCGGATGCCCTTGACCTGGGGACACATCCAACCCATTGGGCCTTGCTCTGTGCGCGTGCGCGTGCACACACACACACATTTTAGAAATGCTTCCCTTAATCATATCTTGAATTAATGCAGACCTCGTTCATTCCCAGCTCTCATTACCCTCTTAATTAACTCGGCACAGATGGAAAAAGTCGGAATTGCTCTAGCCGAGTTGTTCTGCTAGTTTTCAAATGAGATGGCAGATGGGAGGACGAGGTGGAACGGGCCGGCTTGGAGGGAGGAGATGAGTTTTCAAGCTGTCACCGGAGCGTCAACAAACGCTCCATCTGTCAGTGGTGAGGCCGGCCGAGGCCTCGTGCGGGGGACCGGCATTTGGAGGGTCACGTGGGCCCAGGCTTGGTGGGCCGGCCGCCGTGGTCCTCGGTGGGAGGCAGCCCCCAGCTCCGGGATGGCTGCCGGGGGCTCTGGGGTCCTGAGGCAGAGGAGACCTCTGCCCCAGACTGTGATGGAGACATCCCTGCCCCGCACTGCTGTTTGGGAGCGAAGGAAGACTTTTATTTTCCTTCTGATGTGAAATAGTCTTAAGGGATGAGTCACATGGACTCCACGTGGCTGTCGGAGGGAACTTGATCAAAGGCCCACCCCTTCGCAGCTTTCCGTGGCCCTCCCGGCCTGCAGCCTGCTCTCTGACCAGCCCTCCACTTGCCGCATGCTGCCTTCAGCCATGCCCGCTTCTGTGGCCTTCCAGATGCACCTTCGTTCTCTCTCTTGCCTCTGGGACTTAGCTTTTTCTGTTTCTTCTGCTGAAACCCAATCCTTGGTCATCCTTTAAGTCCAGCTGTATTAGGTACCCTTTAGAATCCTTGGTCTCCTTCTGCGTTTCTCCCACCAAAGAGTTTTCCTAAATACTCTGCTGGTGAATGGATTAATAAAGGATTCCTCAGCAACAGCTCATTAAAGGGTGCTTGGGTTGTGTCGGGTTGTGTCTCAGCCTGCAAAGACCACAGAGCCTGAGAGTTCAAAGTCACCTTGAAAATCTCTCGGGGTGCAGGCATGCTTTCTAGAGCATCCAAGGCAGGTGGGTGCTCAGCCTTGGCTGGCATACTCAGAGGGACAGGGAACTCACTCTCATAAGGCGGACAAGTCAGATTGTTCCACTGTTCTCTGGGCTGGACAGTGACTGGACTCCCTGTGATGTGCATGGGAGTAAAATGTCCCCCAGCACCAGAGGACAGTCCTCGGGGGCTTGACCACACGGTCTCCCCTGAGCTTGCCGCTCTTAGTGCCCACAGCGTGGAAGGCAGCACCCACTGTCAGCTCCACGACCTGAGCTTGAGATGACTGGCTGTTCTGTCTTACATCCAGAGGTTCGCGGGGCAGTAGACAGCTCAGGCTTTAACGTCAGATAGACCTGGTGCCAAACCTCTGCTCTGCTGCTTACTAGCTGGGAGACCCTCGCACCAGTGCCTTAACTTCTCTGAGCCTTGACTTGCTCATCTGCAAAATGGGAGTTGAGGCAGATGGTAGCCCAGGTCCCTTGCAGTTGTGACTTGTGAAGTTCCCAGTTGGTTGTGTCCTGACTCCTGGGTCAGTGGGTTGTTCTGTTCTCATCTGACCTCCGAAATCCTGTCCCTCTGTCCTCACCCCTCTAACACTGCCATTGGTGTATCGCACGACTCCTTGGCTCCCTCACCAAGTTTTCCTAAAATTCAGTATGGTCACATCCCTCCTCTGCCCCCGTCTTTATCTTCCCATCCGTGACTGAATCATGTCCAAGCTCCCTGCAATAGCTTTGCCAGTGTTTCCAGTTCTATAAGCTGCAAACCTTCACTCTCCACTTTCTCCTTGGGGTTCTCTAAAGGTACTTTTATTCCAACCCTTCTCGCATGCTGTTACCTCCACCTGCAAATCCCGTCTGGCTACTGTCAGTCACAAACTCCTATTGATACTGCAAAACTCTATTCAGATATCACATTTTATCTGAAACTCTCCCAGTCTTTCCCTCAGACAAAGTTAATGACTCCTTCTTCCATGCTCCTTTGCATGTGTTTTCACTGCATCTATCACAGTATCTTTGAGTGGACCTTCTCCATGGCTGTGTTTTCTCTGTGAATGTCGAGGGCTGGGACGTTCTGGGGACCTTCCGATTTCTCTCTGTGTCTTCAGCAATGGGGACAGGGCCTGGCAGGCTAAGGTCCCCGCCTACATGACTCATGTCGCTGCACTTCTGACCTCGGTCTCTTTCCTCACTTTTTTTGGGTGAAAATGACAGCGGTTCTTAATCAGAACTTCTTAATCACACCACGTTATCCTTCCGAGATGCTTTTACCTTCAGGATCCCATTGATTCACCACTCTAAATTACTATAATTACCACAAATGATAAAATAGCAGCTTTCCCAGCTTTCTTTACTCTGGCCAATTTGCATATGCTAATGCAGGAACTTCTCCCATCCCCCACCTCTCCTGCCGGTTCTTCTGAGACAGTTTCTGTGATGTGTTCACTTCGTCCCACCCCATCTCAGGGCTGGAGGAAAGAGGTCTCCAGGAGTGCCTAGGAATGGAAAAAATATATTTCCCGTCATCTGAAGTGTGGTAAATACATCCAGGGAAATCTTTCCACTGCCTTAGCAGAAGGCACGATGGGGAGGAGCTGGAGAGACCTCGGTTCAAGTTCTAACCTCCAACAGCTCGGGCTTTGTCCTCTGACCCTCACGTTCCTCTTCTGGAAACGGAAAAGTTAGACCTTCTTGTCTGTTTGCAATGAGGAAGACTACAATCTTTAAAAAAAATGAGAGTAAAATAAACGTTGTATAAAATCAATCATCTGAACCATTTAAAGTGTACAGTTCAGTGTGATTAAGTACATTCTTATTGTTGCGCAACTATCGCCAGCAAGAACTCTTTTCATCTTGCAAAACTGAAGCCCTCTACCCATGAAACAACCACCCTTGGCTTCCCGCAGCCCCTGGCCAGCACTTTTCTATTTTCCCGTCTCTATGATTTTGACGACTCTAGATACCACGTATTTGTCTTTTTATCTCCGGTTTATCTCATGTGGCATCCTTGTCTCTCGGGCTCACCCATGTTGCACCGTGTGTCGAAATATTCCTCCTTCTTAAGGCTGATAATAATTCACTGCAGGGGCTTCCCTGGTGGCTCAGTTGGTAAAGAATCTGCCTGCAGTGCAAGACACCTGGGTTTGATCCCTGGGTCGGGAGGATCCTTTGGAGAAGGGAATGGCCACCCACTCCAGTGTTCCTGCCTGGAGAAGCCTATGGACAGAGGAGCCTGGCGGGCTACAGCCCATAGGGTCGCAAGAGTCGGACACGACTGAATGGCTAAACCACCACCGCCGCCAGTGTTCCATGGCATGTCTATACAGCATTTTGCTTATCCATTCATCCAGCATCGGACACTTGGGTTGCTAGCGTTGTGACCTTACAGGTGAAAATATCATCTAAAATACACAGAAAAGCACAATTTTAGGAGGTGGAGATGAGGAGCGCAGAGAGCTTTGGGGTCACACCTGACTCTGAGCCCTGGCCAGGGGCCTCTGGGCTCTTTGCCTCGGTGCTTATTCACAGGCTGTTGTGAGGGTAGCTTATTGCAGGGACTGACCTGCAGAACGAACATTCATTCTTTTGGCCCTGCTCTCATACAACACATCTTTCCGGAGTACCTACTATGTTCGAGGCATTGAGCTAAGTGCTGGGGGTACGATGATGTGTATCACGCACGCAGAAGGCAGACTGCAGGAAGGCAAGAAGTAATAACCAAACAGGTGAAAAAGGGCATGGCGTCTGCGGATGAGAAACTCTATGGATGGAAGTGGAGCAGAGGAAGCGGGAGGGGGTGAGCTTGGGTGGGCAGTGCTATTTCACACCAGAGGACAGGAAAGGTCTCCTGAGGACATGTGAATTGCCAGGTGAGTCTGATGAGGATGATGAGAATCTGGGGGGAAAAGAGAAAATGCAAAAGCCTGGAGCTAGGAGCATGCCTGGAGTGTTTTGGGAGCAGGAACACATCTGGCATGGCTGGAGAAGCTGGAGACAGAGAGTAGCTAGAGAGAAAAGCCGAGATGTGCCTGGAGGTGAGAGCTGAGGGCCGGCTGGGCGAGGGGAAGTGAGACAAACGGGCAGTGAATAATTCTAAACGGGGAACTAGCAGGGGCTGACTCAGGTTTAAAAAGTGACGCCCTGTCTGCTGGTTGAGAATCAACCATCTGTGGGCAAAGGTGGAGGGAGGGAGCCCCGTGACTGTAATAGTCCAGACCAGCGACTGGCAAACTTTTTGAATAAAGTGCCGTGTGTGCCGAGTTGCTTCAATTGTGTCCGGCGCTTTGCGACCCCATGGAGACCCTGATGGTCGCCTCCAGGCCCCTCTGTCCGTGGGATTCTCAGGGCAAGAGTGGGAGGCCGTGCCCTCCCCCAAGGGGTCTTCTGAACCCAGGGACCCAACCCGTGTCTCTTGTGTCTGCTGCGAGGGCAGCTGGGCGCTTTACCGCTGGCGCCACCTGGCACGCGCGTCGAATAAAGTACAGACAGGAACCGTGTTCAGCTCTGCAGGCCTTGTAGTCTTTGCTGCGATTAGTCCTTCCTGCCCTTGGAATGTAAAAGTAGCCACAGACGATGTGGAAGCAAATGGGTGTGACTGTTTTGTAAAACTTTATTCGAAAAACAGATAGGAGGATGGGTTTGGCTGATGGGCTGTGGTCTTCTGACCCCAAGGTGATGTTGAGTGGGACCAGGATGTGGTGAGGGCCTTGTGGGAAGTGACTGAATATAGGATATACCCTGAAGGTGATGGCGGCAGGATTTGTTGTTGCATTTGGAAGTGAGACGTGAGAAAGGGAAGACTCATGAATAACTTTGTTTTATGACCCGAGAAATGCCAATTAGTGAGAAGAGAGATTCTGTGGGTGTAACAGTTTTTTTTTTTTTTCCTTTTGGGATGGAAGAAGAGTTGGGATTTAAAAAATTTTAAGTGTATTAATTTTGAGATGGTCCTTAGACATCCAAGGTGGGTGTATGAGTCTAGAATTCATGAGAGAGGTGGAGACTGGTTGTAGGAAATTTGGAATTGTCAGTATCCAGGGATTTAAAGCCATGAAATTGGAGAAGATCACCTTGGGAAGGAGGCTTCCCCGATGGCTCAGCAGTAAAGAATCTGCCTGCAATGCCGGAGATGTGGGTTCAGTCCCGGGTTGGAGAGATCCCCTGGAGAAGGAATGGCACCCCACTCCAGTATTCTTGCCTGGGGAAGTCCATGGACAGGGGAACCTGGCGGGCTGGAGTCCATGGGGTCGCAAAAGAGTTGGACCTGACTTAGGGACTGAAGCACAACAGCGGCGCCTGGGGAGGGACTGTGGGGAGAGAAGGTCAGCCTCGGGGGACCAAGCTTGGGGCACCCAGGCAGACAAGGGGTGCCCAGCTAAGGAGACTGGGAAGGGGTGTTCACTTTGGTGGAAGGAAACCCCGGAGAATGGGATGCCCTGGAAGCCAAGAGAAAGAAAGACGTGTTTCCAAGAGGACGTGATCAGTGGTGATGTATGCTGCTGTTGTGGTGGTATAGTGTCCCTGGTGGCTCAGACGGTAAAGAATCTGCCCGCCAAACCAGGAGGCCCGGGTTCGATCCCTGGGTTGGGAAGATCCTCTGGAGAAGGAAATGGTAACCCACTCCAATATTTTCGAATCCCATGGACAGAGGATCCTGGCAGGCTAACGTCCATGGGATTCCAAAAAGTCAGACATGACTGAACGACTAACACAGCATCCCCTCAAATTCATGTCTACTTGAAACCTCGGTATGTGACCTTATTTGGAAATAGAGTTTTTGTAGATGGAATTAGCTAAGCTGAGATGAAGTCATACTGGATTAGGATCGGCCCTACATCCAATGACTGCTGTCCTTACAAGAAGAAGAAGGGACATCAGAGATGCACAGAGGGCAGAAGGCCAGGTTAGGATGAAGGCAGGTAGGGGGGTTGGGGTGATGCAGCTCCAAGCCCAGGGCTGCCAAGGAAGGCTGCTGGCTGCCAGAAGCTGGAAGAGGTAAGGAAAGACTCTTTCTGGAAACTTCAGAGGGGTCATGACACTGCCAACACCTTGACCCCAGTCTTCTAGCCTCCAGACTTCCTGGTGTAGCCACCTAGATTGTGGTAATCTGTGACAGAATCCCCAAGAAACCCATATTTATCAGGGGTAACAAAGGACCCAGGACTTGGCAACACTGGATAACCTTGGTAAGGGTTATTTTCAGTTCAATGTTGGGTGGTAAGCCTGATTGGATTCAAGAGAGAATGGGAGGAGAGGCATTAGAGACTGTGAGTATGAACCATTCTTTTATTTTAAAGGGGAGGAGGAAAGTAGGTCGCTAGAGAAAATGGGAGAAATAAAACATATCTAGCATTGATGGGAATTATACAGGGAGAGGCAGAAGTGATGATGCAGGAGATGGGGGAGGGTGAGTGGTGTCCTTGGGGACTGATTAGTGGGCCCCAGTCGAGCCTGGAGCATTGAGAGGTCATCCAAAGTAGCAGGAGGGCAATCAGTGAGTGTGGGTGGACGTGGTTGATGGATGTGATGGAGGAACTTGCGGGAGTTCTTTTCTGATCGCTTCTATTGTCTCAGTGAAATAGGAATCAAAGACATCAGCTGAGGCTAAGTCTGGGGAGGAAGCAGTGAAGTTTACGTTGAAAGAAGGGGTGAAATGGGGTTTGGGAGAATGATTCTTGTTAGGGAAATGTAGTCGGATGGCTGGGCACCCCCCTCCCCCAGGAGCCTATTTCGGCTTAGAGGCTGTGGATTCAGCGTGGGCAGAGTCAGCAGGGTTGTATGTTTCCCTGTTATCATATTCAGCTGCCAGGTACATGCTGAAAACAGGCGGAGAGTCAGATTAAACCAGCAAGCATAATGAAGCAAGAAACCAACAAGGTTGTTGAGGCTTGTAACAGTTATCTGTTGCTGCATAACAAACCACCCCAGCACTCAGAGGCTTAAAACAGCAACAATCATTCATTTCTAAGCGAATCTCCCATTTCTGGCAGGGCTTTCGTGGGGAACAGTCTCTCCTCAGCTGGGGTGGTTTGACTGGGGAATGGAGGATCCACTTTTAAGATGGTGTAGTAGACAGATGTACAGATGTGAGAGCTGGAGGCTGAGAGCTGAAGAATTAATGCTTTGAATTGTGGTGTTGGAGAAGACTCTTAAGGAGTCCCTCGGACTGCAAGGGGATCAAACCAGTTAATCCTAAAGGAGATCAACCCTGAATATTCATTGGAAGGACTAATGCCGAAGCTGTAGCTCCAGCACTTTGGCCACTTGATGTAAAGAGCTGACTCACTGGAAAAGACCAGATGCTGGGAAAGACTGAATGCAAATGGAGAGGGTGACAGCAAAGGATGAGATGGTTGGATGGCATCACCGACTCAGTGGGCATGAATTTGAGCAAACTCTGGGAGGTAGTAGAGGACAGAGGAGCCTGGCTTGCTGTAGTCCATGGGGTCGCAAAGAGTCAGACACAACTTAACCACTGAACAACAACTAGTAGACGGATAACAGATAAGGGCCCTTTAAAGATATCAGACCCTCATCCTGGGAAGCTGTAAATGCTACCTTATTTGAAAAAGAGGTCTTCGCAAATGTGATTAAGAGTCTTGAGACTGGGAGGTTATCTTGGATTATCTGCATGGTCCCTAAACACAATTGCAAGTGTTCCTGTAAGAGAGAAACAGGCAGTTTTGACATAAAGGAGTGACGGACACAGTGTGACCTCAGGGGAAGAGGCTGAAGTGATGCAGCGGCAAACCAGGGAAGGCCTCAAGCTTCCGGCGCTGGACAAGGGAACCACGGATTTTCCCCGAGAGCTTCCAAAGGAGCTCAGCCCTGTGGGCACCTTGGATTTCTAGCCTTCCGAGCTGTGAGCAAGTGAATTTCTGCTCTAAGCCACTCAGTTTGTGGTAACTTGTTACAGCAGCCCTAGGGACCTAATACAGATGGTGACTCGCGTGGCTGGGAAAATGGCGCTGTCTGTCACCCATGAGCTTGTCTGGGACTGGGCAGAGGGCCTGAGATCCTTTCCACGTGGACCTCTCATGGTCTGCTCGCTAGGCTGCAAGAGTGAGTGTCCCGGGAAAGCCAGGCAGACGCTCTCTCGTTTTTCATGACACAGTCTTGGCATCACTTCTGCCATAGTCACAGCCCCCTGTAGATTCAAGGGTAGGACACAGAAATCCATTTCTTAATTAGAGGCGTGTCAAAGTCACATTCAAAGTACATGTGAGGTGGGAGGTATTGTTGCAGTCAGTTTTTAGAATGTACCACCTGCCTCAAGGGTAATGGAATTAGATGATACTGATGATGAAGATGGTGGTGGTGATGGTGATAAACATGATGGTGATGGTGATAAAGATGATGGTGATGAAGATGGTGGTGGTATCATTATGATGATAACGTGGATGGTGAAGATGGTGGTGATGGTGTTGATGATGGTAATGGTGACAGTGATGAAGGTGGTGGTGTTGGTGATGATGATGACGATGACGATGATGCTGGTGGTGGCGATGATGATGGTGATGATTGATCACCTTCGTTGGGCAGAGAGGAAAATATGCATGTGTGGGGTAAAGGGCAGCGAAGAGGTGGCAGAATGAAGGGACCTTAGAACCTAGGTAGAAGAACCATTGATCTCAGGGTGACTGGAGCCTAGAGAATGGGATTCTTGAAACTGAGGTTACGGTGTAAGAATGATTATTGTCAATGACAAGGGACAGATATGAGGACAGCATGGAGTGACTGAGGCGTGGTTCTTGCGTGAGAGGGAGACAGAGAATGACAGAGCATGCTGTTGGGAGGAGCGCTTAGGTGGATACCGAAACTAAGTCTGGGTCGGAAAGCGTGCCAGTGAGCCAGGAGGTAAAGACTTTGGGGAGTCAGGGACAGTGGCCTTTGGGTCTGAGGATGGCACCAATGGGAGGGCTCTCTGCTACTGGCATGAAGGGATAAGCTTCAGAGCTGGAGGCCTTTCGGGAGGGAGCACTGTTCTGGAAGTGACAGTGAGGAGCAGAAAGGAGCACTGCGAGCGGCAGAAGGGATGTGGGCAAGGAATCAGGCCCAAAGGGAAGAGTGTCCCTAAGGAGATCAGATTTCAGTTGGAGCCAGAAGGTGAATGTTTGCAGTAGTTGAGTTGAGGATCGAGGTGACTGCAGAGGATATGGGGGTGTTTAGGTGGGGACGTAGAGCCCGGTGGGTTTAAGGGCCCTGAGCAGGCGGGGATGGTCTGGGTGCTTGATGTGAACCAGGACAGAGCAGGATGGTCTTAGATCTGAGGCTCCAGGGCGGACAGCAGTGTGTGCCTGTGCCCCAAGGGTAGGAGGGAGGAGGGAGCAAGGGAGCAAGGGAGGAGGGAGCAAGGGAGGAGGGAGGAGGGAGCAGGGAGGAGGGAGGAGGGAAGAGGGAGCAAGAGAAGAGGGAGGAGGGAGCAGTGGAGGAGGGAGCAGTGGAGGAGGGAGTGAGGGAGGAGGGGGCAGGGAGGAGGGAAGAGGAGGGAGGGAGGAGGGAGGAGGGGACGATGGAGGAGGGACTTTCACTTTCACTGTTGTTATTATTTTCCATCTATAAAAGCTGCTGGTTGTACCCGTGGGGAGACCCTTGTCACATGATGTCGCAGTTATCCTTTTTCCTGGCTGCCCCATGGAGCTGTGAGCTCCGGAGAGCCTGTGGTTGCCTTGGGATCCCCATCACCTGGCACAGTACTTAGCCCGAGGCGTTTATCAGCTGGTAGGTACTGAGTAGAAAAGGCTCAGAGAGAGACACTCACTTACCCAGGGTCCCACAGTGAAAACGGAGCCTGGACAGTCACTGGGGCTCCTGATGCTCAGGACTCTCTGCATTCCTGCCAGGTCTGAATTCCTCTAATTCTTGTAATGGTTACTTTTCCCCTTGATCTCTTTCCCTTTAGCCCATTTATTTTTTCCGTGAGATCTGCAGCGCTGGCTGGAGTTTGAAGCCCAGAATCTCCATCAGTGTTCAAAGGCTTTCTCTTTTTACTCATATGTAATCTTCAAAAAGCCCTTTTCTCCCACTGGTGATCTTCCCTGGGGGAACCCTGGTAGGCCCTAAAATAGGAACTGCAGCCTGGCTAAATAGGGCTTTTCAGCTAATAGAATCAATGACTGACGGGAGGGAACAGGAAAAAAGAGGTGGGTCGCTCTGGAGCCTCTTTGTCAATTGTCTGCTCTTGGCACTGGGGGCTTCTTAGGTCCATTAGCCTCTGTTAATTTCTCCAGTGTTTGATGGCAAAGGAGATGTAACTGGCTGGAAATAGTCTTTGGGTGGGTGATTCACACTGGAAACTGACAGACTGAAATAAACCCTTTTAGGGCAAGAAGAGCATCATCTCCACCCATCCAGAAAATCTGAGGAGTGGGAGGAGAGAAGCCCATGATCCAATGCCAAGCTCTTGATCACGGATTCCCTCCTGAGATGCTGTCATCCGGGGGCTTAGCATAACTGCTTTACAGCTGGGATTTGGAAAGTCGGGGGAGTCACTGCTCTGCGATCAGCTCAGAAACAATGGGTTTGAAACCTCGATTTTCCCTTCTGAAAACTTCAGTGGCTGGACAGGCACTAGGGGGCAGATAGAAATGAGGACGAAAAGAGAACAGCAACCTTCCCCTCGTGGAGATGTGTGTGTGTGTGGTGTGTGTGCGTGTTTAATGAATGGATGGGGGATGGGGATATGAGGGGGGAGAGGACGCTGAGACAAAAGATGTGAGAAGTGGGAAGATCAGGGAAGGCCAGCTTGTGGAAGTCCTTCCTCTGGCCCCCAAGAGGAAAGTTCATCTTTTTGGAGCAAGAAGAGGCAGGAGGAGGATGAAGTCTCGAAGCCTCTGGGGAGAGTTCTGAGGAAAAGGAGCTGGTTCTCCTTCTTGTGCCTTTGGAGGGGAGAATGAGAATGAACATGGGGTAGATGTCCCAGGAAGACAAAATGCCATACCATCTGGGAAGGCGTTCTCCATCATGTCCAGAATCTGCTGCTCTGGAGGGTGAGTTCCTGGTTCTGCGAAGTGTGGAACTGTGCGTGAAGACCATCAGACGCCACGTGGGCTTAGGAGACCACAGGGCCCATCTCAGGAGCAATCCCTCCCGCCGACCTCCCTGCACAGTCCATGGGCGTGTCCTGTTGCTGCCACACCCACTCCATTCCAACCAGCCTGTTGGTCCCATTGCTAGAATCCCAGCCCAGGCCTCCTGGGGATCCCTCAGCCTCCCAGCCTCTTTCTAACCTATGATCTACCCTCCCCAGAGCAGCCTGAGTGATATTTTAAGCATGTAAATCAGATCATCTTTTAAAAATTTAAAAAATCCTCTAGTGGCTTCTCATGGCTGTTAGAATAAAACCCAGACTCCATCATCATGGTCCACGAGCACCGGAACTAAGTGCCTTTTCTTCCCTCTGACCTCACCTCGTGCCACACCCCCCAGAGGCCCCCCTCTCTCTTCCCACCTCCAGGCCAGCGCTCACTGGGGTCCTTCTGTCTGGAGCCTTCTGCCCGCGGACCTTTGCACGATTAGTTTTTTTCTCCTTTTTCAGCTCTCAGCCTTCCTTAGCCCCCCTTTTGAGTTACCACCCCCCGCCCCCACGTCGCTAGTCTCTTCTGTTTTCTTACTGCTTCTCGCTGTTTGGAATCATCTCGTGAACGTGTGAATTGTTTCTGTAACTTCTGTCTTCCGCCGTGACTCTGCACGCTTCCAGCAGAGAGCTTATCTGCCTGTTCGCCCCTCGAGTGCTGGGCAGGCGGGACGCGCTCAGAACATGCTTGTGTCTGCTGCTGACACATACACACCACTGTGTAGAAAAGAGATAATAGCTAATGAGCGCCTAGCGTACGGCACAGGGGAAAAAAGTACAATCTGTAAGACTCTATTGCATTAACGTTAAAAATGCATCCCAACATGCAGTGGGTGTAGACAAAGCGCTGTTTGATCCCACTTACAGGAGGTGCTGAGGACAGTCACGTTCATAAAGTACGTTTTTACCCAGGGGCCAGGGGAGGGGGGGGTGGGGACAGGGAGTGAAGGGGGATTTAAGTTTAATGAGGACAGAGTTTCACTTTAGGAAGGCGAAAAACTCAGGAGAGAGGGGATGGCGAG
This sequence comes from Muntiacus reevesi, assembly GCF_963930625.1. Taxonomy (NCBI): domain Eukaryota; kingdom Metazoa; phylum Chordata; class Mammalia; order Artiodactyla; family Cervidae; genus Muntiacus; species Muntiacus reevesi. The sequence goes on along the minus strand of NC_089258.1, from coordinate 39,961,968 downwards.
AGTTACAAACAATATGAACATACTTAGTACCAGCGAACCACACAGTTAAATATGGTTAAAATAGGGTGTTTTATAGTATGAGGCCTTCACTACAATAAAAAAAGCATTTTAAAAAAAGGAGCTGGGAACTTTCTTGGCAATCCCCCCCAAACAAAAACATACTTGCTGAATGAATGAGTGAATGAATGAGTGAATGAGTCAAACAAGCCTGATGTTCAAGGCTCTTAACACCAGGTCTCATTTTATCTTTCCAGTGCTGGGCCTTTTCACTTTCAGCTGCCCATTCATTCCGCGGAGGCTCTTGCAGACCCTCTTTCTTGCCGTGTAGCTTAAACTTCTTTTCTAGTGCACCAATCACTGGTCATCGGTGCACAAGAAATCCATGTCCTGATTATAAAATGACCCATTTTATTCCTTACAGGGTACTGGCCACCGTTTTACTAGGGATGGGCTTCCAGGAGTCCCTTGAGCGTTTTCCTCCTGTGTTGATTCATCTTTCCTTGTAATAAAAACTTTCAGGGCAAAAACCGAGAATTTTGGCTCACTCTCATGACAGAGGGGACATAAAGCCCGAGAAGTCAAGCACGTCTCCCAGGTCACACGCGAGTCCGCAGCAGAACTGAGATCAGAAGCCACGTCTCCTGCCTCCGCGCCGTGGATGTGGCTTCAGGGAGCTGGCGGCTGAGTTCAGTTTGGATTCGGCCTGGGCAGGCAGCCCAGGGCCCGGGCTGGCTTGGCTGTGCCCCGGGCACAGTGTGGCTGGCAGCAGCTGGAGGCCATTAGGGGCGTGTAAGTCCTCTTGCTCACACCCTCATGTACAAACGTTATTCTTGGAGGCAGTGCATGGGGACGGTGTACCCAGCTGGCTGTGGCAGGGATCAGCTTACACACCTGCAGCCTCCTCTGAGGCTTCCCTTCTTAGGGGTCTGGACTGCGATTTCTACCGCGAGAGCAGGAACAAGGCTGAGCCCTGCAGGGTTCCACCCAGGCTGACGGGTATCCTGGGTTTGGTGCTGCCCCCTTCAGGGTGTTTTGGGTATTAATGAGGGTGTTTTTGGTTGGCCCAATGTCTGGGGAGACTGAAAGTAATTAGTGGATGGGGGATAGAATTGTCCAATATATTGCCTGTTCTATGAGTTTGAGCAGTTCTGGGAGTTGGTGATGGACAGGGAAGCCTGGAGTTCTGCAGTCCATGGGGTCGCAAAGAATCGGACACGCCTGAGCGATTGAACTGAACTGAACTGAGAAAGTTCCATATTACAAAGAATCCACTTGCATCTTTCTGAGCGACTCTTACATGTCTCACTGGAAATACATGTAAATGAAAAATCTGTTTATAGTTTTATGTATGTCTAGAACTCTATAACTCTTGTATCTATCTATCTATCAGTATATATAAAGAGAGCTATTTCGTGCATGGTTTTAAGATACACTGAAGTTTCTAGGAAAGCAACTACTGGGTAAATCAATGATAGACTATTTTTTTTTTTCTTGTTTAAAATTTGCCAAAAGTCGTTCAACATTCAGAAAATGTGGATGCCAAGGCCACTGTTGAATTTAAGGTGCCGATACCTTCCCCCAGGTCCCAGTCTGTCTCTGCAGTTATAAATATAGAAAGCTGCTTATTTAGCCCTTATTTCAAAATGTCAACGTTAGAGAAAAAATGTCAACAGTAGTCAGTTGAACACTGTCTTATGTCTCCTAAATCCCAACCTGCTTATTAGAAAGTGGTGCAGGCATTTTATCGATCCATGTGTCTTCCCCAAGTCATGTATGAGCAATTATTTATTGAAATATAATATTAAGATATCTCCTTTTATTTGTCTTTAAAATATTCTATATCATTATCTTTAAAATATATTTATTTAAAAAATTATGTGGATGAGTTATACTATAACCTATAGGTAGTGTACGTACCTATACTAGTATACATAATAGTATATATCCTACACTATACTGCTTCATCATAGTAAATGAGGTGTCTTAAAAAAATTGCTGTTAAAGGGGTATTTGGTCCTAAGAGAAAAATAAAGCCTGCTGCATAACCTTAGGGGCATACCTCTTGTTTATCAATACCACCTACATCCTGTCTACGTCTTCCTTCCTGGAGCTCTGACTCACGTGCAGCTGTATGATCTTTGCTGGGTTACTTCAGTTGTGTCCGATTCTTTGAGACCCCATGGACTGTAGCCCGCCAGGCTCCTCTGTCCAGGGGATTCTGCAGGCAAGAATACTGGAGTGGGTTGCCATTTCCTTCTCCAGGGGATCTTCCCACCCCAGGGACTGAACCCGTGGTTCTTACATCTCCTGCACTGGAAAGCAAGTTCTTTACCTCGGATCTTTATTCATTCATTTGCTGATTCAACATAGTTTAAGACCTGCTAGGTGCCAGGTGCATTGCTAGGCCCCCGTGAACATCATTTCATTTAATCCTCATGGCCACCCTGCAGAGTAGGAGTTATTATCCTTCTCTTGCAGACACAGGCCCAGGTCCCAATGAATTCCCAGGTCTTCAGAGGCAATAGGCAAGCAGATGGGCATTTGCAGTCCAGTGTGACCCCTGCTTTCACAGGGGAAGCACAGGACCCAGAGGGTGGGTGTCTAACCCTCTTTCAGAGGGAGGGGAGGCTGGTGTCAAGGTGGGTTTCTGACGGGTCCGTGTCTGAGCTCAGCCTTAGGAGGTGGGTAGGAGTCAGGTAGGCAGAAGAAGGAAGCAGTTGCAGGCTGGCGGATACAGCGGAAGGGTTCAGTGGCAGGAGTTAGCTTGGCAGGCCTGGACATTGCACTCTGCTCTTTCTGGTTGGGGTCCGCAGTGAGGGGGTGGGTGAGAGAGGAGGCCACGGGCGGGGGGAGGTAGCCTCTCTAGTGGGGCCTGCCTTCCCCGGGCGCAGCCCAGAAGGCCTCTCACTTGGTTTCACACGCAATAGGGAGCCATGGAAGACTGTATACAGTGGAGTGATGTGGTCTGTGCCGGGGCTTGGAGAGATCACTGACGCTGAAAACTGGTGAATGATTGGTGAGGACACAGCTGAAGACTAGGAGCCCAGGCCAGAAGCTCTTAGCCCAGCTAAGCAGTTCACTAATAATGCAAATATTTGCTGATTATCTCCCATATTGTAGCCACTGCCTGAAGTTAGAAGCCCCCAAAGACCCAAAGGTCAGAAGTCCGATCACTTAGTTCCGACAAACCGAGTATAAGCCAGAATCGTGACAGTGATTAGGTCCCCGGGCCAAACCCAGGGACCTGGGCCTTCTGGGAGACCTCGTTTATTCACTGTGCTAATCCAGCGAGCAGTTCCCTTCAAAAAGGCAGCGAAGAAAAGGCAGCAAAGGAGTCATTTGGCTCCTGGATGAACCTATATTTTGGATAATTTATTATTGTTCAGAAGTATTTTCTAATTGACTGAATATTAATTAGCTGAAGCTCTGTGTAGATAAAGATGCTAAGCTGTCGTTACAAAAATGCTTGCTTGCGTTCGTATCCATATGGTGCAGCCATCAGTTCCGACAGTCGAGAAACAGCCACTGTGCTGAATAAAGTTCTCCTTGGAAGGGAAGGTGTTTGAACTTAAAGGCCAGTTAGTCACAAGGGTGGTGCAGGGGCCTGCAGGTGAGCAGGTGTTTGGAGATGCTGGAGAGGGGAGATGGCTAGATACACAATCCTTAGGGAAGAAAAGGAAGATCATGCGTCTAGAGGAAGCTGAGTGAGCCCTTCCGGTTAAAGACTTCCTAGACCCACTTGCTCTCATTCACTTACTCAATAAATATTAAATAGCATTTGCCATGTAGAGCAGAGGTCAAAAGAGATACAGCCCCTGTCCTCATGGAATTTCTAATTTGTTGGGGAATACAGACATTAAACAGCTGATTAGACAAATGATTATTTAATTATAATTGTGATAAATGTCATTAATGGAAAGTTCAGGATGATACTTGAGAGGGAATCACCATTTGATGGAATGTGATTTTGGGGTGGGCTTTCCTAAGAAAGTGATCTTTGAAATGAGACTGGAGAACAAGCATAAATGGTAGCTTAGAAGGTAAAGAATCTGCCCACAATGCAGGAAATCTGGGTTTGACCCCTGGCTCAAGAAGGTCCCTTGGAGAAAGAAATGGCAACCCACTGCAGTGTTCTTGTCTGGAAAATCCCATGGACCGGGGCTTCATTCCATGGGATCCTAAAGAGCTGGACACAACAAGAGACTAACACTTTTTTTTCTTGAGAAAAGGGATGTTTGAGATGAGACTGGAGACCAAGTATTAACAGGCGATAGCAAGGTGGGATGGGGGGTGCAGTGGGGCGGAGGGGACAGTGGCCGCAAAGGCTCAGAGAGGGACCACACAAAGGAGCCGCCAAGATCAAGGTCAAGTGTATGCAACGGAGAAGGCGTGAAGCTGCGCCTCTCACTGCATCTCCAACCCTGCCCTTGGACGACTCAGGCAGGAGCAGAGGGCTTTGCATCAGGGCACCTCAAACACTTCGGCAAATAAAAGGGTTAAACTAGACTCTTTAAACATATTTATTTATACTTTAGATCTGTAACTAGGTTATATCTTGAGTATTAACTTACCTCTTAGCGTGGTTGCCTAGGAGTGCTCTGCTGAGGATTCTGAGGCTCTCTCCAGGTTTGTGACAAAGAAAGGCAAGATTGATCAGTGAGGATTTTTGTGGGTAAGGGGAAGAAATTGGTAGCTTCGTCGTTGTTCAGTAGCTCAGTTGTGTCCAACTTTTTGTGAGCACGTGGGCTGCAGCACGCCAGGCCTCCCTGTCCTTCACCATCTCTCAGAGCTTGCTCAAACCCATGTCCAGTGAGTCAGTGATGTCAGTCAACCATCTCATCCTCTGTCTTCCCCTTCTCCTCCTGCCCAGTCTTTCCCAGCTTCAGGGTCTTTTCTAATTAGTCAGTTCTTCCCATCAGGTGGCCAAATTACTGGAGCTTCAGCTTCAGCATCAGTTCTTTCAATGAATATTCGGAGTTGGTTTCCTTTAGGATTGACTGGTTTGATCTCTTTGCAGTCCAAGGGACTCTCAAGAGTCTTCTTCAACACCACAGTTCAAAAGCATCAATTCTTGGTAGCTTAAGAGGTCATTAATTGCTGTCTTATTTACTGGCTCTATTAACAAACCACCCTAAAATTTAGTAGTGTCAAACAATTATTTTTATTGTGCTACCAGATTTTGTGGGCCAGGAACTTGGATGGGGAAATCTGTGACTTGTCTTCTCATTCTCAAGACATTGTCCTTTGCAGAGCAAAAGGTTTTAAGTTTTTAATTCCAGTGAAGTCCAGCATATCAACTGCATCTTTCATAGATCGTGACTTTGGTATTGTATCTACAAAGTCACTGTCACATCCAAGGCATTTAGGGGACCAGTTAATTTTGTTTATTAAACTTATATCCTGTAATCTTCCTATAATCACTTATTAGGTCCTTTTCTGATGACAGACATAGTAACAGGTATGAGGTTATATGACCCCAACCACTCCATACATTTTGAAAGCAACCGTGTGGATTTGCTGTTTGTTATTTGGTGGTTGTTATTTGTGTGAGACCTAAAAGCAGGTAAACAAAAACTCTAATTCTTAAAATTTAAAGCATATTTTAAAGAAGACAAAAAAAAAAAAAATGAAAGGGTTTTTGAGGAAAGAATGTTTAATGTAGCCAATAACTTTAAAACAGTTCTTGAAAGAAGACTCTGCCCCGCTCTTGTTCTTGTTAGAGGCAACAATGATGTTGACATGTTCTTTAGCAAACTCATCCTGAACACATTATATCTGCCACAAAAGGTGCCCCACCCACATCCTTTGGCAATGGATCCAGCTGAGGGTGTGGTTGCCTCAGGTTAAGCTTCTTGAAGCAGACTCTGAGAAGGAGATTTGCAAGGAGATAGTATTGGTTCCGTTTAGCTCTTGGGACTGACACCTGGGAGAAAGAGAGAAGCAGGACCAGGCAGAGGGAGGAATTGAACTGCAGACCCTTCAGCTCATTCTGCAGAGAGCTCTGGAGCCGAGAACACCTTCAGAGGTGTTCTCAATTGAGGTGGAGGGTCCAGGTCTTTGTAGCCTCATGTGGAAATGATCTGCTTCTGGGAGAGGACATCACTTTGGGTGACTCAGTTCACTTCGGCTAAGGGCAGTTCCTGGAGAAGGATGCTTTGTGAGCCTCCAGCCATGACCATTCTCAGAGGAAGCTAGGGCGGTGGGTGCCTTGGTCCCAGAGGGACGTGTGGGAGGCACATCATCGTGTCCATGGTTGCTGTGAAGAGGGTCTTGCCGTGGGAAGGCAGTCTTGACAAATCTGCCATCCATTTGGGAAGAAACTAATGGGAGTGTGAGGCTCATAAAGACAAGAACCAGGTCTGATGTGTCTTTCAGTTGAATTTAGCCCCACAGTTCCGTGAATGTGAATGCCCAGAGGATTTCTTTTTAACATGAATGAATGAAGGAAGGGATCTGAAGATAGAATTAAGTCACGTTGAAGAATTTTTCTGCAGGTCACAGCTTCCTTGTGGAAGGAAAAGCAATCCAAGTGTTATAGTTCTGTTTCTAGTACCCGTCAGTTCTTGTTTATGTTTATTCATTTACCCATTCATCACTTAGCATTTATTGAGCAGCTACTGTATTCCAAGGTCTATGCCAGGCACTCTGGATGCCAGGCACTGAGGATCTCAGAGTCTAGTGGGGTGAAACCACATCACCAGTAAAAGTGATCTATCATGGAGTTTTAAAAGACAAATACACAGAAATCAGGGGAGCACTGAGGAGGAGAGAATGAGCCTTCCCGAGAAAGCGGTATCTTGAAGAAAGGATATTGGAATAGGGCTTTGAAGTTTGAATAGGAGTTTACCAGGCAGGATAAGAATTATTGTATTAATATTGCCGCACACGTTCTAATCCAGGCTATTTTACACTTTCACTGCAACCAGCAAAGGGTTAGGGGTAGAAAACTGAGTAACTTTGGAAATGAGAAGATTTAGTCTCTAGCAACCTCTGGGGCTTTGACGGCAGTAACACCGGGGGCCTATGGAGAGGAATGTGCTTTACACGGAATTGGTTTGTTTTAGCTCAGGTGTCCCCTGCTGCACCATATCGCTCTCCTTCAATATGATTCAAGCCCAAGTCACTGAGGACATAGATTAAAATTTCACGGTGATTAAAAAGCCTCTTTCTTCCATCCGTGCCTTTTCCCCAGGACTTAGCATTTAATTAGCCAAACATTCATTATCCAGGGAGTTCCAAAGTTCCCAGTGTACGCATCGACCCAAAAAAGAAACCAGAATCATATTTTAAAAGTCACGGTTGCAGTTGTTTTTGGTGAATTACCATTTATACATTTTCCATCTGTGAGTATTTTTCTGGAGTACCACCTGTTTTCTCCCCACTTTTGGTAGTAGAGAATCCAACAGATCGTATCTCAGAATAAATGCATTTTATCTATAGTAGTTTTCCACATTTTTTAAAGTCACAAAATAATCTTCCATAAATACAAATCAGCTTTAGAGCCTCAAATAGATATGGACACTTAAAAAAAATTTTCTTTTTCAAACCTCTCATGAGAAGCCTAGAAAATCAATTGAGAGAGAGAAACTCAAAGTGACGGTGAAGATGATGAGAAACCTGAGATGGGAGACACACCTTAGGGCACTTGGATAAACTCCAGAGGAGAAAAGGAGTGAAGGCTCCAAGTCGTGAGAAATCCTGCGTTTGAACCTGAGGGACCTGGGTTTCAGATTTCCTCTGTGCTCCTTGTTGAGACCCTAAATCTGTTACCTAACGCCTCTGACCCTGTTTTCACATCTGTAATAAAGGGATAACGATGCTTACTGCGAAGCTGAGCTTTGATGACGTGACGCCGGATGCACCGTGCCTGCCCGCCCAGCACTCATCCTCTTCCTGTCCAGGTCACTCTCTGTGCTGGGTTCCCACGCTGAAAACTTACCTCTTCCCTCGCAGCAGGCAGCTCTGGTTGGATAAGAGCAAAGGCTTCTGGGATTGCATTTCTTAGAAATGTGCAGGGGGTTTGAAAACTCCAGAATCAAGAGAGCATCTTCTGGATGGTTCAGTTTTATACTCTGGTGGCTCATTTAAGCATAATTTTCAAATTAAAATAAACATGCACAGGCTGTAATGTAGAGGGCAAATTCCATGTGCTTCATTTAAGGAAACCCAATTCAAAAGAACCTCTTGCAGGCTGCGGTGGGAGGTGCCTATTGGGGGCCCAAGTATGCTTGTCTGACTTTAGGGGTGTATGGTTCAGGGCAAGGATTTGGAAGCACTGCTCAGGAGTTGGCTGAAAGGCCCTGGGTCGTTTCGTTATCATCACACGCCTTCCAGGGGAGAATAAAGAAAGCTGTGTCATGGAGTTGCAGAGGACTTTTGAAATATGATCATCTGTTTTGACAGGTCTGCAGAAGAAAATGCGCCAACACTGTAGGACAGATGGTCCTTAAACAAAGCATCTGGATCATGCGCTGATGAAGCGTGTGGCTCCGGCAGGCAGGCTCTTCTTAGTGCTGGGTTGTTAGGGTGACCACGTAGCTTTCCATCCAAACTGGGACAGCTGAGAGGGAGGCTACGATCAGGCATTACACGCAGGCCATGGGCACACATGAGGACGGTCTGCAGGTCCAGACACAGAGAGAGTCTGTGCCTGATGCTCTATTTCTCTGATTCCAGGAGACCATAAATCACATGGCACGTCACTGAGTTAGTAACAGTCTTTTTGGAAACAAAAGGAAAAAATTATGCCTATCAACTGCACGATGATGCTTATTTCAGAAATGTCCAATATAGATGATTTAGAATTGAGAAAACTCATGTTTTTCTACCTTGGGAAATTGGCAGTTCTCCTTTGCATATTAAGGGTCTGAGAATGAAGGAAGGCGGAGGTGTCTTTACTTGGACCTAACCCTTACCTAACAGTCCGTGAACTTCCAGATGTTCAAGCTGGATTTAGAAAAGGCAGAGGAACCAGAGATCAAATTACCAACATCCATTGGATCACAGAGAAAGCAAGAGTGTTCCAGAAAAACATCTATTTCTGCTTCATTAACTATGCTAAGGCCTTTGACTGTGTGGATCACAACAAACTGTGGAAAATTCTTCAGGAGATGGGAATGCCAGACCACCTTACCTGCCTCTTGAGAAATCTGTATGCAGGTCAAGAAGCAACATTTAGAACTGGACATGGGACAATGGACTGGTTCCAAATTGGGAAAGAAGTGTGTCAAGGCTGTATACTGTCACACTGCTTATTTAACTCATATGCAGAGTACATCATGAGAAATGCTGGACTGGATGAAGCACAAGCTGTAATCAAGATTGCTGGGAGAAATATCAATAATCTCAGATATGCAGATGACACCACCCTCATGGCAGAAAGTGAACAGGAACTAAAAAGCCTCTTGATGAAAGTGAAAGAGGAGAGTGAAAAAGCTGGCTTAAAACTCAACATTCAAAAAACTAAGATCATGACATCCACTCCCATCACTTCAAGGCAAATAGGTGGGAAAACAATGGAAACTGACAAACTTTCTTTTCTTGGGCTCCAAAATCACTGCAGATGGTGACTGCAGCCATGAAATTAAAAAATGCTTACTCCTTGGAAGAAAAGCTATGACCAACCTAGGCAGCGTATTAAAAAGCAGAGACATTACTTTGTGACAAAAGTCCTCATAGTCAAATCTATGGTTTTTCCAGTAGTCATGTATGGATGTGAGAGTTGGACCATACAGAAAGTTGAGCTGAAGAATTGATGCTTTTGAACTGTGGTGTTGGAGAAGACTCTTGAGAGTTCCTTGGACTGCAAGGAGATCCAACCAGTCCATCCTAAGGAGATCAGTCCTGGGTGTTCATTGGAAGGACTGATGCTGAAGCTGAAGCTCCAATACTTTGGCCACCTGATGGGAAGAACTGACTAATTGGAAAAGACTCTGAAGCTGGGAAAGACTGTGGGCAGGAGGAGAAGGGGAGGACAGAGGATGAGATGGTTGGATGGCATCACTGACTCTATGGACATGAGTTTGAGTAAACTCCAGGAGCTGGTGAAGGACAGGGAGGCCTGTCGTGCTGCAGTCCATGGGGTCGCAAAGAGTCGAACTTGACTGACCGACTGAACTGAACGGAACCCATGCGTCATGGAGCATCTGCTCACATGCCTCTGAGACTCCTTGGCGGGTAGGCTGGGGTGCACTGCCTAGGTAACTGGGCTCCTCTCCCTCTCCAGCCTCATGTCCACAGGCTCTCCTCCTCCCTCTCCTCTTATCAGCCCTTCTCCTGGAGCTAATCATAGCCATCGACAGCTTTGAGAAGGTCAACTGAAGCTTCATGACACATTTAGTCAGTCATTCATTCATTCTGTTCCCTCACTTGGTACCTCATGCCAGGAACGTCACTGGTCGGGGGGGATATGGAGGGAAAGCCCCTCTGCCTACTTTCAAGGGGCTCAGAGTCTCGGTGGGGTGGGAGCGTAGCCACATGAAGAGGAAATCCACACCCAGGGTGAGGTAGAGAGGGAGGGTCTAGTCCAGGTGGTAGATTGGATGAGGGTCTCTGGAAGCGAAGGCACTAGAGATTGATGTCCACAGACAGATGGGATTGTCACGGGGAAGGAGGTGGGGGCCTTACCTGAAGGCAGCTGTGGTGTGAAAGGACGCATCCCGGCTTCACTATTTGGCTGGGATAGAGGTGAGTTGGGACGAGCGCGGGCCTGAGGCTGGATGGGCCGTGTGGGTGCAGGGTGTAGGAGAGGGCGAGACCAGGTCAGATTTACACTAAGACAAGCACTCTGGAGGCCCGAGGACCAGTCGGGAGGCTCCGGTTTAGACTAGTCTCACAAGACTCACAGGAGGGTCACCTAAACGAGAAACGATGACACAGTAAGGTAGTGGTGAGCAAACAGGAAAGAGTTCAAAAAAGTCACCCCGGCTGCTTAGAGGGGGGCGGGACTTTGGTCCTAGAGCTCTGAGTCCTTGGCCAGCACGCATCCCCTTTGTCTCACTGCCTCTTGTGTGTGTGTGTGTGTGTGTGTGTTAGTTGCTCAGTCCTGTCCAACTGTTTGTGACCCCATGAACTGTAGATCTCTCCTCTGTCCATGGAATTTTCCAGGCAAGAATATTAGACAAGGGTTGCCATTCTCTTCTCTAGGAGATCTTCCTGACCCAGGGATCGAACCCGGGTCTCCTGCATTGCAGGTGGATTCTTTACTGTCTGGAATCTTTCTGTAATGCAAGAGACCAGGGTTCAGTCCTTGGGTTGGGAAGATCCCCTGGATAAGAGAATGGCAACCCACTCCAGTATTCTTGCCTAGAGAATTCCATGGACAGAGGAGTCTGGCAGGCTACAGTCCATGGGGTTGCAGAGTCAGACACGATTAACAAAAATTCAGCCACACTGTGGGAAGCAGAGAGGACCTTTGTGCGAAGAAGGAAAAAATAGCCCTTTCTGTAGATGAGGGCAGCGCTAGCTCCTTTTCCTTCGAGTCTCAGCTGAGTGTCTATGACCTGGCTGGCCTTCCCTAACCAAGTCACCTAAAATAGATCGCCTGTTCACGGGCCGTTTCAGTTTTCTGGGATTCTTCTCATATATCTGAGCCCATCTGTCACCAGGTGACTTGCCTGCTTTCTCGTGCCTTCCTTTCTAGAAAGTGAGTACTACGAGGATACAAGCGACTTCTGCCCTGTTCGCTGCTGTATCCCCACCCTCAGATACAGCGGGTGAGATATATTAGGAGCTCAGCAAACATTTGCAGAATGAATAAATGGTGTCTGGATTGATAGGGGATTGGAAGGGCTCTCTGAACTCTCCCACCCCTTCTCTAAGAGCCTTTGACTTGACAAATGCTTTATCACTGGAGCAGTGAAGACCGCCCCCGGGGCCATGAAACACAAGGATGGAGACCCTTCCATCTGGATGCAGAGGCCTTCGGGATTCCGTGGTGTTTCAATGGTTAAGACTCCATGCTTCCCCTGCAGGCAGCCGAGTTCTATCTCTGATCAGGGAATTAAGATACCACATGTCACGTGGAGCTGCAGAGAAAAAAAACAAAAAAAGAATGAAGAGGACTTTCCCCGGACGCAGTGAGGCTGCCCTGGAAGACAGCGAGTCTGCCTGCCTCCCTCCTGGGTCCATCCAGGAAACTGGAGGCAGTGGCCTTCCTTCCTCCTGCTGCACACGCTCCCTCCCAGACACAGCATGGACCACACTAGCCAGCTGGAGTCTTGGGGGCGGCCTTAAATCACACAGCCTTCCCGAGGCGGGAGCATCGGTGGGGCCCTGGTCATAGATCACTGGGCTCGGGCCGCCGTCGTCCATCACCTAGCGCCATAAAGCCGCCGCGGGTACCCGGGGACGCGCACTGGAAGCGCTTGGCTGCGCAGCGTCTCTGGGAGTAATTGTCCTCATCTGTAACTTTCCCTGTGCTCAGGAGAGCTGCCTTCTCCCTTCTCTCGCTCTCTCTTTTCTTCTCTTGCTACTCTCCCCTACTCCTTCTTCCCTTCCTCTCACTTCTTTTATTTTCTAGGAGGGAGCGGTGCTCCTTGGGTAGAAAGATGCAGCGTGCTCAAGGTAGGTAAACAGAGATGATGGGTGGGGAATGCACCGGAATCCCGGAGCACATGGGGGGCAAACCCAGTAGAAAAAACTGCTGGAAGGTGACCCTGTGCAGGGACATGTAGCCAGGCTCCGGAATAGGTGAGGTTCTCTGGGAGAGGTTGGTGATGGGTCGGTGGATGCTAGTGGGAGCGAGTGTGTTCTTGGAGTATGGAGAGACCTCACTTTGAATCCGGGCTCTCTCTGTTACTTGATGAGATGATGGAAGGAACGTCATAGCATCTTGGGAAGAGGGTGGTCAGGTGTTGGTCTGAACGCCCGTCCTGCTTCTCCCCTGACCCGGTCCCCTCTCAAGCCTCCCTCTTCTCTTGGGCTGGCAGTGGGACAAGAATAGTGAGTCCTCCATGATGCCGTGGTGGAGCGTGAAGGCGAAGACGGACATAGAGGTGGTGGACACCCTGCCAAGGGCCCTGCAGACAAGCGACGGCGTCGGTCCTGGCCGTTAGCCTCTGTGAGTCACACCACAGGGCCCTGGGCACGCACAGTCCAGGCCCCTTCCCCAGAGTTGGGAAGGGGACACTGATGCCTCGTCCTCAAGGCGTCCCAGGCGACCGCTCTTTGAACAAATCAGATACCAAGTGGAGAGAGGAGGAAAGGAGAGGATAGGTCCTTGGCCACGTGCCGTCTGCATGAGGCACAGGGAGCTTGGGAAAGAGGCCCCGTGTGGCTCTGTGGGTGCAGAGAATAGAAGAGTCCTGTGTTTTCTTTGGTCAGTGTTTGGCTGACCCGGGAGCTGGCCATGTGCGTGGGCTGGTTACTCTCGTCTGCTCCCCACTCAGCAGGGCTGTCGGAGCAGCCTGACTGGCAGAGGGGCCAGCTCCCGTGCTGGGGGCGCCTGGGCTCCGGAATCCTGCAGATCTGGCTGTCTGCGTGCCCTGGGGCACACTGTTCAGATGTTCCCAGACACGGTTCTTGCACCCACGAAAGACAGCCTCTCATTCAGGCCCCATGGAAGTCTAAACCCCCTGAAGGCCTCTGAGAATTCCCTGGTTGGGGTTGGGGTTACGACGGAGTGAAAGTGAAAGCCGCTCAGTCGTGTCCGATTCTTTGCGACCCCGTGGGCTGTACAGTCCACGGGATTCTCCAGGCCAGAATCCTGGAGTGGGGAGCCTCTCCCTTCCCCAGGGAACCTGGGGTGGGGAATAATAATCCATGGTCCCCCAGGTCACCGGCTCCACTCTGTCTTGGTTCTGTACCTGTGATGATCCGGACAGGAAACTGCTGAACTTCCCCCAAATTCCCTTCACACTAACCGCCTGGATCCCAGTTTGTGAAGATCTGGAAAGGAGATGGAGGAGTATAATATCCACAGAGGGGCTGATGACTTTAAAATGGACTCCCGGCATGTTCTTTATCTGCTCCATCACTGCGATGGTGAGTGTCAGTGTTGATTTGACTGGGCAAAGGGCTGCCTAGAGGGCTGCTAAAGTATTAGGTCCAGGAGGATTTCTGGAAAAGATGAGCACCTGAATCAGTAGACAGTAAAGATGAGGGCCTTCAGTGTGAGCGCACGACGTCGAAGCCCCCGGGGGCACGGAGAGAACAAGAAGACAGAGGAAGGGGGAGTTCACCCTCTCTGCTGAAACTGGGATTCCATCTTCTCTTGTCCTCCAATGTGGGGGCTTCAGGCTTTCAGACTCAGACTTGGACTTCGACCATTGGCTCCTTGACTCTCAGGCCTTCAGACTCTGCTGAATCATACCACCAAGTTTCTTGGTTCTCTGGCTTGCAGGTGGCAGATGGTGGTACTTTGTGGCCTTCATAACAAGGTAAGCCATTTCCTGTAATAAATTTCCTGTTGCCTCTATCTCTGTATGTCCCACTGGTTTTGTTTCTCTGGAGAAGTGTGACTAACGCAACCACCCGCTGGCTTGTTCATCCACCATCCGCCATCTGACTGCCACCCCGTATCAGTTTTCTGGGATAGCCATCACAACGTACCATAAACTTGGTGGCTTCAACAATAGAAGTTTTATTTTCTTACAGTTCTCGAGGCTGTCATTTACTTAAAACCATCAAGATGACATAGCTGGGTCCACCCTTTCTAGAAGTTAGATCGCAGCGTCTTTCTTTTTCCTTCTCCTTACACTTCATATGCAAATGGGATCATGTTATACCTACTGTTCTATACCTTGCTTTCTTAAATATTGTTGTTGTTCAGCCATCTGGTGGAGTCCAACTCTTTGCGACCCCATGGCCTGCAGCATGCCAGGCCTCCCTGTTCCTCACCGTCTCCTAGAGTTTGCCCAAGTTCATGTCCATTGCATCCAGCCATCTTGTCCTCTGATGGCCCCTCTCCTTCTGCCCTCAATCTTAAATCATAAGCCTCTTTCTTTGTCAATTAATGTACTCCTACGACCTGCTTTTGGAGGGCTAAGTAGAACCTTGGCGCACGTGCCTCTTCATGGTTTAGTGAACCAGTCGCCAAATGTTGGGCCTGGACGCTGCTTCCACTTTTGCACAACTGATGGTATCACTGTGAGAAACGTCCTCAGAGCCACCCCCAAGAGCCTGAGGTTTGGAAGTCTGTGGGCTCCCTGATGAACAGCTGTATATGTCCGCTGGGTGAACAGGAGGTGCACACTCTGCCAAGACAGTGGACTCATCCCAGCCAGCGCTAAAGACAGGGGCAAGTTCCTGACGCAGCACCTTGGGCTGGCCTTCGATAGGGCCGGATGGCGCTTCAGTGCCTTTAATCTGCAGGCCTGTCTATTTCTGGAAGCAAACGGATGGCGCCCATCCTGGAGTCAGTGTTTGGAAACATACAGCAAAAGGGGAGCTTTATTAACCCTGGAAATGGACTCCCAGCTCGAGTTTCCTCTTCCACACCCGTCTTGTTCATCTCACAGCTCAGTGAACTGTTAACGTCACATAGATCTTTTGTTCCAGCCGCGAGTCCAGTTACTCCAGGCACCGGCAAACTGCAGACAGCTGATATTTAGTTTTCCCAGGGAGCAAGAGAAAGAGTGAGAGATTAAATCTGTCTAGATGGCTTTGGCAGGGCTGAGGTGAGGGAGGGGAAGGGCAGATTGTCTTTTGACCCATGTGGCATCAGAGACTTGCCTCTTCTCGTCCTGGTGTGACTGTAAACCTCACCTCTGTTTTCCTGTGTTGCTGAAGCCCTCTGTTCCATCCATCCTTTGGCAAAATGCACTGAGAAGACTATGACTGTTGCTTGTCCACTTGAAGAGAAGCTAAGAGTCCTTGTGAACCTAGAAAGGGGCATCAGAATCTGACCCATCATTTAATCCTGATTTCCCTTGTAGATGAGTCCACCCAAGAGGACAAAGAGAGATGAAAAATAGTGGTCATTTAAAGGTAAAAGTCAGTATGCCTTCTACTTGCCTGAAGGGGCCTGACACCCTCCTTGATTTGACCTTGAGATGGCCACAGAAATATGAAGGTGGGGTGGTCTAGAGAATGGCATTCCGAGCAGAAGGAACAGCCAGCCCAAAAGCCAGAAGCCTGAAATTCTTTGTTCACAGGTAGGATGGCCATCTCATCACCCTTTGGCAATTGACTCCTGAAATTCAGATGGGCTCTTGAAGGTCAGTTGACTCTGAAAGGTCATATAATTTGCTCAGGGCCATCAGAGACTTATGGGGTCACCCAGGAGGCTAAGAATTTAATATCTCATCCAACCTAGAGTATTCACATCTCAATTTAGTGTTTATTTGGGAGGGACAGGAGATCAGTTTTTGATTCATAAAAAAATATGTATCTCTTTATTTAGTTAAAAATCTAAAAGATTTATTACAAGATGTTGCAGCTTGTCTAGTTCCTGGGGAGCATTCCTAAATAATCAGCTGGCCGGTGCAGAGCTGGCGCTGGGATGTGCAGCTGTATTCTGCTATTTGTACAGATTTAGGTGGTGACTGCGGGGGCTTTGCTTTCTGTGACGAGAGGCAAGGCTGGTTGACTGTCTTCCGTTGTGTAAGGTGGAAATCTGAGTTGCCTGACACCACATTTCTGGTGGATGTCAGAGAGGCTTTATGTAGCACCTCTTACAGACCATGGGGTCACAAAGCGCTGGACACGGCTGGGTGACTGAATAGCAACACAGACAAGTGTGTGCTTCCCAGGCGGCTCAGTAGGTAAAGAGTCCACTTGCAGCTCAGGAGACTCCTGAGACCTGGGTTCAGTCCCTGGGCTGGGAAGATCCCCCGGAGGAGGGCATGGCAACCCACTTCAGTATTCTTGCCTGGAGAATCCCATGGACAGAGGAGCCTGACGGTCTACTGTCCATAGGGTCGCAGAGTCAGACACGACTGATGCAACTTAGGCAAGCAAGCACAGATAGACTGGTACAGACTGATGTAGGCTGGTATATAATATAGGCTGGGACTGGTACAGACTGATGTAGGCTGGTATAGACTGGGGTCCTGAGCAGCTGTCACGGGCTTGTTCTAGCTTCCCTACAGTTCCCAGAGTGAACCGGGGTCACTAAGAAAACTTTTCTGGTTGGTGGTGACATCTTTTTACTA
This sequence comes from Muntiacus reevesi, assembly GCF_963930625.1. Lineage (NCBI taxonomy): Eukaryota > Metazoa > Chordata > Mammalia > Artiodactyla > Cervidae > Muntiacus > Muntiacus reevesi. Next base: position 39,944,875 of record NC_089258.1, on the reverse strand, counting down.
TTATATTACGCTTTTTGTTTTAGCCAATCCAAACTCATCAGTTTTACTCCTTTCCAGATATTGACTCCTTCAAATATCACCCAGCTCAGCTTGGACCAAGAGGAAGATAGAAGGAAAAAAAAGAGGAATATTTCTTTAAAGGTGGAGCTCCCCTCCAAAGGCTCTTGGGATCCCATACTCCACCCCTGAGACCAGAGGCCCCAGTGAAAGATTTGTCCTGAGTCTCTCATACCTCGGCCAAAGGCTCCCCCGAGCAGGCCAGGAAGAGAAAGTTGGAAGAGCAAATTGGTGTTGTAAACCAGCTCTCAAGGGCAGTGTTTTCTTGAGACAAGAAATTGTTTACAAGCTCCACGGGACTGCCATTTCCATAAAACAATCACGATGCTCATTACCAAGCATTTTCATTTATTCATTAAAACAGGTACCTGCAGGACTTGGCAAGCCTTTGTTTGCTGGGTACTGTAGATTTCTGTTTCTCCAAAGGGGAATTTTGGAGGAATATTTGCTCTTTTAACGTCTTCAACCTGATGATGGTAACAAGTACCATTCTCTGAGGGCTTCCTTGGGGCCAGTCCCTTTTGACACATTGCATTGTTTAATCTTCACAACAACCTGGCGATGTTGGTCATATCATCCCATTTGATAAATGAAGAAAATGAGATGCATAGATACGTGGAGACTTTTTAGCAGGCAAGCAGTGGGGCTGGACTGCTGCTTCTCTGGGAAAAGTTGGACGGGATGAAGTGGCATACGAACTGAAGGGCAGGTAGGAAGCCTGCACAATTGCTTTATGTATTTCCTCACGCTGCTCTGGCCTTAGCAGAAGGCTAAGGAGCTCCAGGGTATTTGTTGAAAGAGAAATCTGACAATGGGGGTGAGGGGGCTAAGAAGGGCATACAACTGAGATTAATTCTGGCTTCAATCTTAATATGATTGGGGAAATTTGGGTCCAGTCCTACCACAGGGGTCAAATCACATCCTTCCTCTGGACTTTTGCTCTCCGCTTATAAAGTGGGGGGAATTAACTAGTTTAAGAGGTTCATGGTTCTTGATTGGATCCAGGTAGGATTCTTGAAATTACAAGCGCATGTTTCAGATTCCCAAAATGTGTTTTGACCTAACAAAAGTGACAGTAATGACAACAAAGAGACCATTTATTAAGTGCTTATTATTGTCATGTGATTTAATTTTCACAAAACCCTACAAAGTAAGAATTATTATTTTCATTTTACAAGTGAGTGAAACAGGCTTGGGGAGGTTGAACAACTTAGTTAAGACAGAAGGTAAAGCTCTTGAGTGGCAGAGACCAGGGTGAGACCACAAGGAGTCCTTACTCTTAACCGTCCCTCTGTAATATTGTTATTCCAAGCTACTTCTTCAGGCCTCAAAGATGTAAACAATGACTGCATGGGATGAGTTTCTGGCAAATCATGGTGTGGAAGAGAGAGCTGATAAAGATTGTTGATCAGCAGGTGCCTTAAACCCTCCCAATCCCCAGAGAAGTTTGCGGTTTATTCAGCAGCTCAGCCATTCATTCAGGGAACATCAGAGTCCCCCGAGGGGCTGGCTTGTGCAGGTGCAGTGGGCCTGGAGCTCACGGCCTTCAGGTGAAAACTTACGGCAGGAAGAGGCTGGGGCCAAGCTCCGGCAGGGCTGTGGTGCCCAGATCCCAGGAGGGAGCCCTGATCCTGCCTTTGGTGGGCAGGAGGGCAGGAAAGCCCTTCACCAGGGCCTCACACGTCTGGGGTTTGCAGAGCTTCCATGTGTCAGGGTGCACCCTAAAGGCCCATGCCAGGAGAGCTTTACAGCCTGACGACACCCCCTACCATTTGTGAGCCTTCACTTCTCCCATGTGCTTGCAAACCTGATCTGGTTCAACCCTTCAATTGGTTCCGTGGGAGGCACAGTTGTCCGCATTTTGCAGTTTGGAAAATCAAGACTCAAAAAGGTAGAGCAATTGGGCAAAGTTTGTTGTTGTTGAGTCGCTCAGTCGAGTCTGACCCTTTGTGATCCCAGGGACCGCAGCACCCCAGGCCTCCCTGTCCTTCACCATCTCCCAGAGCTTGCTCAAACTCATGTCCATTGAGTTGGTGAGGCCATCCAACCACCTCATACTCTGTTATCCCCTTTTCTTCACACCTTCAGTCTTTCCCAGCATCAGGATCTTTTCTAATGAGTCAGCTCTGCATCAGGTGGCCAAAGTATTGGAGCTTCAGCTTCAGCATCAGTCCTTCCAATGAATATTAAGGATTTATTTCCTTTGGGATTGACTGGTTTGATCTCCTTGCAGTCCAAGGGACTCTTAAGAGACTCGAAGCTTATGCAACAAGAAGTGGCCAAGGCAGGATTGGCATGTGTGTCTGTCTGAGCTGGGCACATCGCCACCGAGGATCAGTCAGGGCCCAGGAGGGTAGCAGGTGGCTGTATCAGAGGAGGTGCCCGCAGGTGTGGCATACCTTCTTCATTTAGAGGATGAAGGCCTGAGAACCATAGAGGGAGCCGTTTTGCCCAAGGCTGGGTGAGTCACCAGCTTCAGAGCTGGAGTTCCTGCCTGGGCCCAGCTGATGCCAGAGGCCACACGTGCCCTTCTCGCCAAGCCCAGAGCCGGCCTTACTAGACCACGCCTGGTCTCTGGGCTAAAGACTCCCGGCCACAGTTGCACCCGTTCCTATGGACTCTGAGAGTTTAATATCATCACGCAACTCAGACTGACCGCCTGGGTCTGAGTGTTTTGCTCGTTATTAGCTGTGTGACCTAAGGCAGGTTTCTTGGCCTCTCTGAGCGTATCTTTTCTCAGCTGTTAATGGGAAGTAGGAGTATAATACCAACGTCAGAGAGAATATGTGTGCTCACTCACTCAGTTGTATCTGACTCTTTGCCATCCCATGGAACTGGAGCCTGCCAGGCTCTTCTGTCCATGGAATTTTCCAGGCAAGAATACTGGTGTGTGTGTGTGTTAAGTCGCTTCAGTTGCATCCACTCTTTGCGATCCTATGGACTGTTGCCCACCAGGCTCCTCTGTCCACGGGGATTCTTCAAGCGAGAAGACTGAAGAATCCTGGCGTGGGTTGCTATTTCCTTCTCCAGGGATCTTCCTGACCTTGGGATCGAACCTGCATCTCCTACACTGGCAGGCAGATTCTTCACCAGTGACCCACCTGGGAAACCCCTTCAGAGAAAGGCATGGTACCTGGCCAAGGCCAACCGCTCCTTCATTGGAGGCTTTTATTTTCATTGCAAACAGGAAGGCAATCCGTAGGTTATAAAGTTGCTGTATTGACAGAGGGGGTGTTGGGCTAATGGCCTTTCTGCCTCTTCTGCCCTGGTCCTGCTCAGATTCCGCTATTATTCTTGTATGTGACATTGCTTCTAAACCAGGCACATAATTAGCAAAGGCAGGTTAGCCCCAGAGGCCTGGGTTCTGCCGTCACTGGCTGATGGCCTGGTGGGGGCTCAGAGCTGTGGGAGGGGTGCCCAGGGCATCTTTGAGCTCCCACATCCCTACCTTCCCTCGTCCACAATGCTCCTCTCCCCTTTCCTGCCCACGTGGGCCCCAAAGCTGTAGCTGTTTGCTTCCAAGAGGGAAGAAACACAAGTCACAGGCCTGTCAGGCTCCCACCCACCCTGGTGAGTCTAAGAAAGCAGCAGTGTGGCCACATGCGAGTCATGAAGAAGCTGAGAACCAGGAATTCATGCCAGACCCCCTGTTGCAGGAGGCAGGGCTGGAATGCAAACTCTGATTTTTATCCCCAGAGTGAGCTCTCTTTCTCTTGCTCATCTGCCTCTTCTTTCTGTCTTTTTCTCTTGAGAGACTGAATAGAACATGGCCAACAGCCAGACCATATATGACAATAGAACTCTAACCCACATCCTCACCAGCAATTGGCTTCAGATGGTCAGAAGTTGACCAATGGCTGCTAGCTTCCATATTTTCTGCTCTGGTTTTCAACTTGGGACCAACCAGAAAAAGCCAGATATGTTCCCCAAGCCCACTGCATAAGATGACCCACTTCTTTAAAAAAAATTTTAAAAAAAATATTTAGTTTAAAAAATTTTAATTTATTTTAATTGGAGGCTAATTACTTTACAATACTGTGGTGTTTTTTGTCCTACACTGACATGGATCAGCCGTGGGTGTACATGTGTCTCCCTGTCCTGTCTCCCTCCCCCCTCCCTCCCCCTCCCATCCCTCTGGGTTGGCCCTGGGCACTGGCTTTGAGTGCCCTGTTTCATGCATCGAACTTGGACTGGTCAAGGTGACCCACCTCTAGTAGGCCTGCTTTCAGCCCCTCGGTGTCAGCATCCTCCCATCTGACCCATGTGAAGCCTTCACTTTGATTTACTGCAAGGCTTTCCCACTTCCCTGCCGGCTTCTTAGCATCTGCCAAACACGAGTGATGGTGGCTGACTCCCTTGCTAGAGCCTGCTCGGAATAAGTAGTCTCTGCGTGTTCTCCTTTGGGTGGTCTTCACTGATTTCCACAGTCCCGATCCCTGCAAATCTGCCTTCTAGCCCAGAACAGTGAAAGCAGCCACAGATCTGGACTGTCATATGAGGACTGTAGGGGTCCATCCACTGCTCACTCATCGATTTGTGTCTTTCCCAAATTCCATGATCCTGGCATTCAGTTCAGTTAAACTAAAACCCACCAGTGACAGCTCAGGGACCAAGTGCTAATTTGGGATTGGAGTAGGACATGGTCATATATGCTGGTTCTCAGGGTGGACAGCTGATTCAAATACAACAAAAGCATGTCCCCCTAAGAGCTCTGAGGGGGGTCGCAGAGGGTTGAATACCACTTAGAGACTTAAACCACCACCCCAATCAATATTCCAGACCCAATGAGCGACTAACGCATTACCATGTGACCCTAAGATCTCACTTCTCTCATTTGTCCAAGAGAAATGAAAGCATCTGTTCACACAAAAACGTGAATGCAAATGTTTATTTAAAATCCTCAGACACCACGTGTGCGCTAAGTCCCTTCAGTCATGTCCGACTCTGTACGACCCCACGGACTGCAGCCCGCCAGGCTCCTCCGTCCATGGGATGCTCCAGGCAAGAACACTGGAGTGGGTTGCCATGCCCTCCTCCAGGGGCATATCTCAACCTGGGGATTGAATTGGCATCTCTTCGTCTAACCTGCTTTGGCAGTTCTTTACCACTAGCGCCACCTGGGAAGCCCATCAAACACTGTCAACACACAAACGTTCTTTAATGGGTGAGTGGCTAAACAAACCTTGATAAAATGAAATACTGCTCAGCAGTATGAAGGAACGGACTAATGCTGGAGGTCTGCATAGGACAAAAGGCTGACCATCCCAGAAGAAAAGGGAATTCCTCCTACTTGACTGCTTTTGAGCTCAGCTGTTATTATTTCATCCTGCCGTTGGACTCCTCCTGAAATATCAGTTCTTCCTGGGTCTCAAGTCAGCCAGTCTTCTGACTGAAACTACCCCATTACTCTCCTGGGCCTCCAGCTTACAAACTGTAGCTCTTGGGACGTGTCTTCTTCCATAATCGAGTGAGCCAATTCTTTATAATAAATCTCTTTATAGCTTTGTCTACTATTGGTTCTGTTGCTCTGGAGAATCCTCACTAGTACAAATGGTTATGGGAGGAGCTTTATCTGAAAGTGCTTTGGTGTCCCTGCGGGGCTTCAGGCACAGAAAGGAGGAGTATTGTCATTCTTGTACCTGGACTTCCTCAGACTCAGTGTTCACCTCTGTGAAATGGGCTCAGGGGTGGCTGTGAGACATCTTCTGCCCACCCTAAATTATATCCCTCCCTGCTCCCTTTATCTTTCTCCTTGGCTCTGATCACTCCACATGTTGCTCATCTTGCCTATTGCTCTCTCTCTGCCTGGCATAGAAGCAGGGATTTTGCTAGCTGTTTTGGCACCAAACAGTACCTGCTCCAAAGTGCCTGGTCAAGGTGGACCGGCAGCCCAAGTTAACGGTGAATGAGGACCCAAGACATGGGAGCAACCTGAATGTCCATAGACAGAGGAATGAATAAAGAAGAGGTGGTGTATCTATATCTATACACACACCATGTATATATATATATGGTGGAGTATTACTCAGCCATAAAAAAGAATGAAATAATGCCATCTGTGGCAACTTGGATGCAACTAGAGATGATCATACTAAGTGGAGTCAGTCAGAGAAAGGCAAATACTGTATGATATGTGGAACCTAAATAAATGATACACACGAACTTATTTACAAAATGAAAACAGACACTCAGACTTAGAAAACAAACTTACGGTTATCAAAAGGGAACGGTGGGGCGGGGGATGATAAATTAGGGGGTTGGGATTAACACAGACACACTACTGTGTATAAACTAGACAATCTGTAAGGGCCTCCTGCATAGCCCAGGGAACTCCATCCAGGGCTGCGTACTAACCTGTCTGAGTAGAGAACATGAAAAGGATGGATGTGTGTGTGTGACTGCATTCCTTTGCCCGCACCTGAAAGTGACACAACGTTGTAAATCTACTGTTGCTGTTGCTAGGTCTCTTCAGTCGGGCCCAGCTCTTTGCAACCCTTCGAACTGTAGCCCTCCAGGCTCCTCTGTCCATGGGAGTCTCCAGGCAAGAATATTGGAGTGGGTTGCCATGCCCTCCTCTGGGGATCTTTCCCACCCAGGGATCGAACCAGCATCTCTTACATCTCCTGCATTGGCATTGACAGGCAGGTTCTTTACCACTAGAGTCACCTGGGAAGCCCCATCAACTCTACTCCAAGATAAAATAAAAAATTTAAAACCAAGTACCTGCTCAACACACATACCCATATGAATGGCTATGTCTTATGGATCACCTACCTGCCTGTCCAGCTACTAGCCCAGGGGTTGAGCAAGAGGAGGTGGGTGACGTGTTTGCTGGATGAAAGAACGAACACGCATGAGACCACAGACCGCCCCCCCCACCCCCCGCCACCCCAGAGGCCAAAAAGGAAAACAAAACCCTTGTTGGTGGTGGGAAGCTCTAGTTCTTGTCCAGTTTCTGATAATATTGTTCTTAAAATGTGCTTTGGGGGAACAGAATCGGGTCTCTTGCCCTTAACTCTATAGTCGCTCCTTAGGCAACTGAACTCACAGCCGTAAACGTCCTGCTCCCAGGAGGAGGGGTTGGTTTGGAGACTCGTCCGTTGTCTGCGGATCTCACAGGCCCAGTTCTGCGGGACCCTCGAGCACCTGCTCAGGGGCGCGGGCTCACCCTCTCCTGTGTGATAATCCCTTTTCGATGAGGACGGGCTGGCTGCAGCCTCGCTCTTCTCCAGTGTGTTTACTAGCTGCGTATCCAGCCTGTTTCATATGGATTAGGCTGAGGCTCGGTGCGTTTCAGAACCTTGTGAAATTACATTATAGATTCATTGTATAAACAGGGTACTGAGCACAGCTATTGTCAGGCAGCCCACAGCCCAGCGGCAGCCTTCCTGAGGCCGGCTGACGCCCAGGCTGGCTGCCTGCAGACCTTGTGCTGTCAACTGGTCACACATTTGTTTATTTAATCTCTAGCTTCTACAGGCCAATTTGATAATGAAAATAGCCTTTTTTGCACACTTCAGCTGGGAGATAATGGGAGGAGGGAGGTGACTGGCAGATGCAAGGCAGGAGGTGTTTGCTTTCAAGTCTGAAGGGGGTTTGGCAGTCAGAGGTGTTGGGGCAAAGAACATGACCTGCTGTTCATTGGCTGTGTGTCCTTGAACAAAGTACTAAACCCTTCTGAGCCTCATTTTCCTCATTACAGACAGGAATATCTATGCCATCCTGTTATAAGAGGTAGATTACACATAAATTACAAGTAAATTACATCTGTGTCACGTATGAGCCAGACCTGATGGTAGCTGGTACTGAGCACATATTAGGTTTTTTAATGCACTTCACTAGTTCACTCATTCATTCATTGCTATTAGTGTGTGAATAATTATTGGGAACATACCACATTCACACATGTAAAGGACTTGACTTTCTCAGAGTCGTGGGTTTGAACTGTTATCCTATAATTTACAGGAAGGAAACTCTCTCTGAGCCTGTTTCCAAATTTGTAAAATAAGAACTTCACCTCTATTGTGATTGCTCTTGGGATTAAATGAGATAGAGATTGTGAAGGTGGTGTAAAAATGACAAAGTATGATATTCACATCGGTTGCTATTTTAATGATAATAGCACACACTTAAAACCAGCTCTCGTAAGGATTTAATTATGTAGTAATCCATTTTCTCCTTATAACAATGCTAAAGGGTAAGTATTATTATTATTTTCATATTGCATAATGAGGAAATTTGGGCACAGCGTGTTTAAGTAACTTGCTCCAAGTCATCCAGCGGGTAAGAAATGGAGCCAGAAATGGACTCCAGGTTCTCTGAATCTAGAGTCCTGGCTTTTGACCACTTTTCCTTGCTGCCGCATCATAGCAGTCAAATAGCAGGGACCACTTAGGGCCTACTCTGGGCCTGATGCTGTTTGAGTATATATACTCATATTATCTTGAGTCCTCACAGGTCAGCATGTGCAGCTTCTAGCTGCTGCTTGATTGCAGTGATAGAAACCCATTCTGCTGAACTTAAGGAGGAAAAGGAATTTGTTGGAAGGATGTCAGAGAACTCACAAAGTTGACACGAAGGTTGGGGAACTGTGGGCAAGAGCCCAGGGAGGCAGATGCAGCCAAGATCCGCAATCAAGGCCACCTCTGAACGTCCGCCTCCGCTCGGGTCCCGTGCGCTGAGCCCTGTGTTTTGGACTTGGACAGAGAGAACGTTTCTCTCCCTCGGCTTCCAGAAGGGGAACACAGGCTTTGGCTCGTTCGGAACTTGGAAATCTCCAGCTTGGGTAGTCTGCAGCCCCAAATGACGAAAGATAAGAGTCGGTTAGCCAGCATGGAGGGTCGATGTCTTTCCCCAAGTTTTGAAGATCCTAAAGCATCTCAGTGCTGCCTGGCTGAGCATCCATGGTCCTCCCAGACCCCAGGTTGCCTTCCTGAGGACGGTGGCAAAGTTTCCTGAGGACATGGCAGAGTTCCTCCTGATGTGTCTCAATGTTATTCTCTAAAATCCAAGGATATCCCAAACACATTCATATCCTGTGGTCTGGGTGTTCTACTGCAAGTTCTTTGTGTTAGTCGCTCGGTCGTGTCCGACTCTTTGGGACCCCATAGACTGTAGCCCACCAGGCTCCTCTGTCCACGAGATTTCCCAGGCAAGAATACTTCTGTGCTGTGGTAATAATAAGTGAAGACTACTATCCACATTTACACAGAAGGCTGTGCCTGACAATCTTATTACAGGAGATACTGGTTCCAATTAAACAACTGACAGGAGGGGATTTTTAAGAAAGGTGTCCGTATAGGATGGAATATCATAAAAAACTTACAATGACTTAAGGAAATCAATAAAAGTAATGAAATAGAACTGATTATAAAATATTATCTATATTTTTTGGGAAAAGTCTTTCACATGTACAGAAAAAAGACTAGAAAGGAATATGCTTAACTTTCAGTAGGGATTATTTTTGGTTGGAGGGGGTTTGATGATTTTATTTTTTATCTTCGTTTTTATCTGCATGTTTTATAATGAACTTGTATGTCTGTTACAAACAGAAAAAGAGTCAAGGAAAATAAAGTTAGACCATCCAAGATGGCCAAACTTCGTGGTGAAAATGGCACCAGTACGCTCCACTGGGATAATGTGGACTGGGACAGTTCTTCTGGGGAAAAAAAATCACTCTGATAGGTAAGTGCTCTAATGAGCTTTATGACCTTCAATTCCAAATACCAAGTTATGGGAATTTCTCTTTTGCTCTGGGCGTACCATTCACTAGAAACCAAGAGCTCTGTGCAATGAGGATGTTCATTAGTAGCGTTATCTCTGCTAACGAATACTATATAAAAGCTCAATGTCCAACAATTGGTGAAGAGTTTTGGAGATTATGGTGCCTTGACACAAAGGGGTATTATGACGCTGTTAAAATGATAATTATGAAGATGGTAGCAACACGGAATGCATTTATGATAAGATGCTCTTACACAATGCAGAGCGTCAAGTCTGCAACCATTTCACATGTGTCAGTGTCCGGAGCCCAGGGCAGAAGTTCAAAACATGAAAAGGAAAATAATTACCGTGGTGGTGTGGATGGGATTCAGGGAGATTATGACCAGCTTGTGGTCTTTTTTTTTTTTTAATTTTTTTTTTATTTTTTTACAGCTTGTGTTCTTAAAACTTTATTTAAATGTTGTTGATACTTCATTTTCTTGCTGAAACTGGCATTTCTCTGAACAGAGCCCTTTGAGATATCGGCGTGAAGCAGGGAGGGTGCTGCGTGGGTGCTACAAAATCCAAAGAGCTGAGTAACGGGCTCTTGAGGAGGAGGAAATGCCAACCCACTCCAGTACTCTTGCCTGGGAAATCCCATGGACAGAGGAGCCTGGTGGGTTAGAGTCCATGTGGTCAGAACAGAGTCAGACACGACTTAATGACTAAACAACAAGGACAAAGGGGCAGTGGAGGAGCTGCAGGATGGTTTTCACGGTGCTCTGCAGCCTCTGGGACCCTGGGCTTGAGGTTTATTTCTGGGAAATGGGGGAAGGTCAGACTCCATCCCTGCGAATCCCTAGCTCTGCGGTTCCCGAGTCTGCGATGCTTATGGAACTCAGCTGCCAGGTGCTTGGTCATGGGCTTTGCTAACAACCACTCTCTGGGCTTGGTCTGATCGCTGGCATCATTTTAAAGACATGGAAAGTCAGATTCAGAACAGGGAAATGGTTTCCACAAGACAAAGAGCCCCTAGTGGTAAGGCAAAAGATGCATGTTTCTCATGTTTAATTTTCCTGGCCAGCTTCACTTTGGCCCGTGAGGTCCATCGTGCTCTGGTCTTATTCACTCTTGCCTCCTCTCCGACCCTCTGGAGATTCTGTACCCAGCCGGCTTGTCAAAGTTGACTTTGGACCTCACAGAGCCTACAAGTCCACCAACAGGAGAATATTCCTTGTCTGGGGATGGATATGGAGAAGGTATCAGAGATTCGCCTTTGAGTTGTGGGATTTAAAAAGATGGATTAGGAAATCATTGGTTCCTTATTTCTTTAGAAGGTGCATCTTTTCCTAAAAGTGGGCGGGTCATGGAAATCAACTCTGGGTAAACAAGGCCACATTCAGTTTACGGCTGATCTAATTTCCGGTCATTGATAATGCCATTTGTACTGATGGGTGAATTAAACAACCACATAGGTCCTAAGGGTCTACTGTGTGCTATGGGTGAGAGAGATGAGGTCTCTGCCCTCAAGGGTCTCAGTGATGAGTGTCCTAGCACATGTTCCTACTAGGGGAGAGGCCAGGAGGATCTGATACAGAGAAATCCATGCACACAATGTTAAGCCCTTAACAGTATGCCTAAACTTGTGAGGTTCATAGAAAGAAATCATCATTTTTTGTAAATAAAAAAGAAGAGGGAACGGCAGAATAGGAGTTTAGGGATTACTCGTTACCGAAATCCATTTGCCATGGTAATCAGAGTTCTACAGCTTTCCTGAGGAATCGCCCTCACGGAGAAGAGGTGCTCACTGCTGGCGGGAAGCGCCCTGGGTTTAAGGAACTGGCTCTGGGCCCAGTGCTGCCTCCTACTGATCCTGAGCACGGCACAGAAGCCCAGAGCTCTTGGCTGGGTGAGTCTTAAAGGGTAACCAATTTGGTTCAGTTCAGTCGCTCAGTCGTGTCCGACTCTTTGCGACCCCATGAACCCCAGCGCGCCAGGCCTCCCTGTCCATCACCAACTCCTGGAGTCCACCCAAATCCATGTCCATTGAGTCAGTGATGCCATCCAACCATCTCATCCTCTGTTGTCCCCTTCTCCTCCTGCCCCCAATCCCTCCCAGCATCAGTAACCAGTTCAACTCTATCCCATTATGAACCTGAAATCCCTTTACACCATTAGAGAAAGACAATGAAAGGATGGCTAATGTGGTGGTCACTCCCGTCTGAGGGCCCACCATGTGCCTCTCTACATAGAAAGCTGAGCACCGAAGAATTGTTGCTTTTCAGTTGTGGTGTTGGAGAAGACACTTGAGAGTCCCTTGGTCAGCAAGAAGATCAAACCAGTCAATCCTAAAGGAAATCAGTCCTAAATGTTCATTGGAAGGGCTGATGTTGAAGTTGAAGCTACAATACTTTGGCTACCTGATGCAAAGAACTGACTCCTTGGAAAACACCCTGATGCTGGGAAAGATTGAAGGCAGGAGGAGAAGGGGATGACAGAAGATGAGATGGTTGGATGGCATCACTGACTCATGTACATAAGTTTGAGCAAGTTCCGGGAGTTGGCGAAGGACAGGGAAGCCTGGCGTGCTGTAGTCCATGGGGTCACAAAGAGTCAGACATGACTGAACGACTGAACTGAACTATGTGCCTCTCCAGTCAGCCTGCATTCAAGCATCATGGCAGTACCGTGTGGTTATTAACCAGATTTTAGAATCTTATTGCAGCGCCCAAGAATCTGAGACCCAAAAGGAGAGAAGAGAGACAGAGACAGAGACACATACACACAAAGAGAGAGAAAGATTGAGAGAGAGAGTGTGTGCTGTTTATCTTAGGGTAGGTTTATCTTGGGGCAGGTTTATCTTGGGGTAGGTTCCGGGTCCACCTAAAAGTTCTGTGGCATAAATAAAAGAAGAGAAGGTCAGAGAGAGCAAGCTTTCTGGGCTTCCTGCCATGCAAGAAAAGAGCTCTGGGACAGAATGTCAGCAGACAAGGGTATGTGTCCCCATGGTGTGGCCTCTGGCACATAGCGGCCCTTCCCGTCTAGAAGCTTGGCCCCGCCGCAGTCCTGGCACTGGACCACACGCCACTTACAACCCTTTTGGAGGAGGGGGTTGGGGAGGACGGTGGTGGTGGTTGTGGTCAGTGTGTGGAAGGAAGCGTGTTGAGGCTTCTCATGGAAATCTGCTTCCCGGATCAAGCAGGGGTAAGAGCATCTCTCTAACTGTTGCAGCGAGGCCTCCGTGAGCTATTGCACAGGAAGAAATTCTTTAAGCTGGAGAGTGTCGCGTTCATGGACGGGGTGGCTAAGCGTCTCACGGCCAAGGCTACACCTTAGGCTGGGTGCCCCAAACGAGTTTCCCAGCCCGGGGCAGTTGCCGCTGGGTCTCATTTGCTCCTCTGCCCCTTGTCACAGAGAGCGGAGACGCACTGCCGAGTCCGCTGGTCCTCCAACCACTGGCCGCAGCCCAGCTATGGACCCTGCATCTGTTGGCCCCTCTGTGCCTTCTCCAGGCCTGTCCCCCCATCCTTCTCTTCCTCTCCCTATATGTGCCTGTCCAGGTCCCTCAGTTCTGGGAGTGTTGACTGAGGATGATCTCAGCTGTCTCTTTTCTCCAGAGAGATGCTGTTGGCCGAGGGAAGCCATCTCAGCCAGTAGACTATGCCCCCCACTTACCCCTAACTAGGTCAAAGCTGGACGTTAACTGAGTCCACATCCTTACTCCTTCCTCAGCCTCTGAGGCCCAGTCTCCGCTTGCAAGGAACTAAGACACAGCTCCAGGGAGAACCCACTGGCTGTCTCTCTGGGGTCCCTCACCTTGGGCCAGACTCTGACCCAGGTCTCGGAGACTGATGTCTGAGACGTGCTCTGTCCCGTCAGGAAGTTTCCAGACACCTGGCTTTTAATCTTGAGTTTGTCCCTAATTGGCTGCCTGACTTCAGAAGGGCCCTCCCTTCTCTGGAGCTCTGTCTTCCCATTCCTAAATCAAGGCGTCAGGCTGCTGGGTGATGGCTAAAGGTCTCCGCCCGCTTCCTGTCTCAAGGACTGAGTCTCCCTTTCAGACAGGCTGTCTGATTTTCACGGCATCAATATTTCTCTAATCATCACCTCCCTTCATTTTCTCTGGGTACTGAAATGAAAGTTAACTGGTTTTTCCAGATAATACTTTCAACACTGTCACAGTCGATACCTGTGGATCAAACCCTGGTGGGGAAGAGGGCTGGAGGCCCCCTGCCATGTATTCCCTGCGGGTGAGACCAGTGCGTGTCCCACAGAGTCCGGTTACCGTCCCCGCACCTCCAACTAACTCCTCTGAGCTGTGGATGCCCGTGACCAGCGCCCCAGTGCATCCTGCCTCCTGCTCCCGAGGCGTGCTAATGAACGCATCGATTTTCCTATTCTGGACCACAACAGTTATTTCAGAGATAAACGCCTCCTGTTTGTGGTTATTAAATCTGCCTCGTGGTGGACCGCTGGGGATGGGTGGGTGGATGGGCAGACTGCTCTGGGCCAGAGTCGGGTGAGGGGAAATCAGCGATGGATCTCAATGCAGTTTTCAACAGGCTGCAGGACCTGGGACCAACCAGTCCTCTCTGGGTTTCAGTTCCCCATCTGTGACATGCAAAGTGTTGTGTTGGGTCTGAGGTTCCAAAAAAAGTCTTTCGAAAGCGGCAGAATGTTTTGATCACAGGAAATGTTATGGATAAGACAATGTAAAACAGAGGAAAAGCAGGGGCTCTGTTTGCGATGGGGCTGGGGGTGGGGGGCTCCTGATCCGCCTCCTCCCTGCTCCCTGTGGAGACGTGGGTACCTCCAGGGAGCCCTAAGGCTCTGAGGAGCGTATTTTGAAGACTGCCAGCCTAGATGGATGCAACCAGAATGCTCAGTGACAGGTGAGGCGGAGGGGGGCAGGGAAGTGGCGAAAAGAAGGAGGGACATTCTTGGCTGGACTGGTAGCTCAGCTGCCCCTAAGGAAGCGGCCCAGTTGCCTGCCCTTCACGGAGCACTCCCTCCCCGAAGTCTGAATATTGCTGCCTTTTGCCCAAAGCCCTCCTCCCCTGTCCAATCCCAAGAGCGAAGCAACCTGGACCCCGTGGGTGGTGAGGGGCACCGACTCTCGGGCCAGGCAGATCTGGGTTTGAATCCCAGCCCAGGGAAGGAGTCTCTTTACCTCTCTGAGCCTCAGTCTCCTCATCTGTAAAATGGAGATAATGACACCGAGCTAATGAGAGTTTCCCAGAGGCACCCCTCGGTTCTCTGATTCAAGGCAACTGCATGCCTTTAACTCTTTAGAAACAGTAAGAACAGAACTCGGACACTTTATGGACCACTCACAAACGAAGCACAGTGCTTCTGTCTGGTCTCCACAGTTTCCCAGCAAGAGCGGGGCCAGTGCGTTTACTGTGCGGATGCACCAAGAGAAGAAGCTAAAAGCAGCTGAAGGACTGGAACCCGGGTTTGTACGAGCTTGCTTCCGCAGTGGGATGCGAAACTCTCCCCACCACGCTTTTCTGGTTGGGAAGTGCTGAATCACTTTTTTGTTCTTTGTGAAAACAGAGGTCTGGATCCCTGGCCTGGAAAAAGAGGTTTGAGGGTTGTCATTTGCATCTTTCTGCATATGCATCACATTGCTTTGAAATTCCTGCAAACACTGGAGGCCCATCTTGTTCTTGCCTTTGTGGGCTGTCTCTGGCCCCTGTGGCTGGTGAATTACTCCCACTCCCTCAACAACCGAACCCCTCATCTGTAGCAGTTCCTGGGCTGTGTGCTGAGGTTGAGGACGTCTACAGAACGCAATCCCTGGCCTCGAGGAACTCGTGGTCTAATAGAGGAGACACTGGAGGGTTAGACGAAGACGTGCAGATTGCTTCCGGTCCTGGCTCCTGGAAATGGTGCTGCCGTGGGCAGTGGGTGCGTGCGTCTTTTTGGATGATGGTGTTCTCGGGGTACATGCTCAGTGGTGGGATTGCCGGGTCACACGGTCTCTTAAGGAACCTTCATACTGTTCCCCACAGTGACTGATCAGTTTACATTTCTGCCAACAGTGCAAGAGGGTTCCCTTTTCTCCACAGCCTCTCCAGCATTTGTCGTTTGTAGATGTTTTTGATGATGGCCATATTGACTAGTGTCAGGTGACACCGCATTGTAATTGATTCACTTTGCTGGACAGTAGAAGCTAATACAACATTGTAAAGCAATTATATTAAAAAAATCACATAGAAACAGAAAATGACCTTGAGCAGTGGGAGTTGTCGTGACCAGGGGGCTCAGAGAGCCCAGAAAAGCCTGGAAGGCTTCCTGCAGGAGGTGGAGTCTCATCCTCATACTGAAGGACAGGCACTAGCCAACGGCAGCAGAGGAAAGGAGCAGGCAGGACTTTAGAGGCTGAGAGCAGCATGTAATAAGGTCTGTGGAGGATGGGGTAGAGGCATTTGGGGAACTGGCAACAGATCAGATGAGTAGAGGAGAAGCAAAGAGGGAGAGCGATGAGGAGTTGTCGGGGAGGCAGCGGCGTCCTGATCCTGGGGAGCCAGGGGGCTGCAGGGTGACCTAGAGGATGGCTTTAGCCACGGAAGCGTCTGTAACAGAATTCTGGAAAGGCCCTTCAGAGCGCTCTCTGTGGGCTGCATGGGAGCAGGGGCCCAGAGGAGAAGCTGGGGGTCAGGGATGGCCCCAGAGGGAGATAGTGGGGCTGGACCGGGGTGGTGGCCGAGGAGGTAGAGTAGGGGTGCATTTAGTACAGTCGGGGAGTTGGGTCTCCGGGATGTGGGGTTCACTGGCAGTGGGGTACAGCTTGAGTGCAGGTTTTTCTGGTCTGTGTGATGGGATGGGTAGTGACACTTTTGGCCAAGGTGTGAATCCTGGAGGAGCAGGGGGGTGAGGGGCAGGTAACGAGCTTGGCGTGGGATGTGGTGACTTTGAAGGGTCGGGGGCAGTCAGGTGGAGGTGTCCAGGAAGCTCTGGGACCTGGGGGTCTCGAGCTCTGGAGAGTGAGTCAGACATGGCAATTTGGAATCATCAGCTCACACACTGAGAGAGTTTAGAATCCCTGGAGGAAGAAGTAGAGAAAGAGAAGCAGGCACAAGGAAGCTAGAATGGGACTTCCCGAGTGATCCAGAGGTTAAGACTCTGAGCTTCCACTGCAAGGGGCATGGGTTTGATCCCTGGTCAGGGAAATTCTGCATGCAATGTAAGATGGGAGAAAAAAAAAGGAAGCCTCCATGCGCTTGATTGAATCAATTCATAAAAATGGTAAGAAGACTCTCAGGGAGACAGAACCCTTTTCCCGGAGTTTGTAATATACTTCCCTAACCTGCTGCATTTTTACAGAGCAGCATCTAAAGACACTTCCGTTTCAGAACGCAAGCATCGCCTTCCCAGATATTCTTTGAGGACTGTTACTAAATCCATATCGCATCCAATTTCTTCATTTTACAGAGGGTAAAAAAAAAATAAAGAAAATAACTGTTCATTTCGGTTACTATTTCTTTCTAACTATATTCCCTTAATGAGGCATTTGCCTGCAACACGGCCTGTTATGTATTCTGTGTTTTATAAAAGATCTCTTGGGGAAAATAACCCAGGAAACACAATTTTTCGGCACCATCTCCTTTTATTAAGAATAATGAAAAGGAAACAAGAATCATTCTCCCAGTCAAACACGCTACTGCTCCCTCTTATTGGGATTTTTATGATCACTGCCAGGTAGTAGGGGATCCATGCCGCTGCCCCCACCCAGATGTGCATTCACTTTACGGCTGTTCTAACGATCCAGTTGTGAGTACATTAAGGTGGTGTGTGTGTACATAAATATACTGGGTATGTATATTTTTATATCATCCCATATCTGGTTAAGGGTTTGGGATGGTGTGAGACCTTAAAATCACACAGACACAGACACACACACACACAATAGGCTCTTTGCTCAGAAAAACCAATCATCCTTCAAAATGGGCAGAAAAAGCAAATAAGGAAATTAACCCAGGGGTGGGGGAGAATATAAAAGAAAACGGCCGAGGCATGAGCTCCTTAATTGGGAACGCAGCTTGGGTTTGCAGACGGAGCTGTGGGTTCTCCACACTCTCGCTCTGGGTGACTTTGGAGACGTTCATGATGACTGCTGCCTGAGTGCATGCAGGATGCTCCTGCCCGTGGCTCCAGTCTAGACCTCCCAGCATCACTTCAGACGTGTTGATTCAGCCACCAGCTGGGTGCCCTCCCTGGGGCGTTCCACAGGCACCTAAGCTCAGCCAGTGTGAATCCGCACAATGCTTTTCCTGCCTCCTCTTTTCCAGTTATTATCTCCGGACATGGTTATCTGAGTTAGTAGTTAATGGTTCCAGGCGATGGCCAGCCCTGATTGCCTTCCCTTCCACTCCCCTTTAACCAGTGGGGCGGGAGGGCTCTGCTAGGCAGGCACCGTGTGTAACTGTATACGTACCATGTAGGTAAGGCAGGATCTGTGCCTCGAGGGGGCTCACTGTTCCATCAAGAGGTAGAATCACCCCGTGCTTAAGCCAGTGGGGTCCAAAGTCAGAATCAGCCACAGCTAGATCCCTGCTATTCCCTGGGTTTGTTGTCTGACTGTGGGCTCTTAAGCGTCAGTTTATTCATTTCTAAAATGGGGACAATTTTAACGGCACCTCCCTCACTGGGGTGGGAGTTATCATCAGGTTTCAGTGCAGTGATTTACGTAAACCCCAGTCACAAAGCTCGAACAGAGTAGGAGTTTAATAAGTGTGATTCTTTTTTAGCATCGGCTAGGCTGGATGACGGTGAAAAAGGAGAGTGAAAAAGCTGGCTTAAAACTCAACGTTCAAAAAACTAAGATCATGACTTCTGGTCCCATCAATTCAGGGCAAATGAAAAAAAATGGGGAAAAAATGGAAACAGAGGCAGATTTTATTTTCCTGGACTCCAAAATCACTGCGGATGGTGACTGCAGCCATGAAATTGAAAGATGCTTGCTCCTTGGAAGAAAAGCTATGACAAATCTAGATAACGTATTCAAAAGCAGAGACATCACTTTGCTGACAAAGGTCGGTATAGTCAAAGCTATGGTTTTTCTAGTAGTCATGTACAGCTGTGACCATAATGAAGGCTGAGTGCTGAAAAATTGATGCTTTCAAACTGTGGTGCTGAAGAAGGCTCTTGAGAGTCCCTGGGACAGCAAAGAGATCAAATCAGTCAATTCTAAAAGAAATCAACCCTGACTCTTCATTGGAAGGACTGATGCTGAGGCTGAAGCTCCAATACTTTGGCCACCTGATATGAAGAGCCAACTCCCTGGACGAGACACTGATTCTGGGAAAGATTCTGGGCAGGAGAAGGGAGTGACAGAAATGGTCGGATGGCATCATTGACTCAATGAACATAAGTTTGAGCAAAGTCTGGGAGATGGTGAAGGGAAATCTGGCGTGCTGTAGTCCATGGGGTTGCAAAAGTTGGACGCGACTTGGTGGCTGGACAACAAAGGCTGGATGACAGAGACGGCCCCATCTCCCCATCTAGTCTCCCCCTTTACCAGAGTAGCCTTTAGTGGTAGACGTGGCTTCCCAGAATAAAGGTATATTTTTCAGCCTCCTTAGTGGCTTGATATGGCCAAAGTGACTTCTGGAAAGCCCTCATAAGATGACAGCTTTTTCACCCACTTCTTTAACCTGCTGCCTGGATTGTGGATGTAATGGCTGAAGCTGGGGCAGCCATCTCAGGTAGAGCAGAAATGGAGATGGAGTTTAATGTGCAGCAGATGTACTGGGGAATGGCATTGGTGATAACACTCACGGAAGAGAGGCAAGAAGCAAGACTGGGCAGAGGTGGGGATCAGTTTTGATGCAGGCGGGCCTCTGTACCCTTCTATACCTTTGCTACAATCAGTCACTGGATGCGGGCCACCCAGATGGGGCAATGCCTTGAGCCGGCTGCTCTCTCAGCTGGCTCAGGGAGATTCTTAAAGGGCTGACCACTGAGAGCTCTGTGCTGACAGCATCCCCATGAACTGGGCAAAAAACCTTTCTTGGAGGAGGGGCTTGGAGCGGACAACTCTGTGTCCCTCTTAGTAAGTCACCACTAAAACAGCCCAACACAGTAAAGGCGTCCGCCTTGCTCATGTGACAGTCACAGGTATTCTCGGTCTAGCTGTGACTCAGCTCCTTCCATCCTGTGGGCTCCTTCCATCCTGTGACTCTATCTTCTTCCAGCTCTTCAGAATCCTTTCGTCAACAGGCAGGTGAGAAGAGAAGAGAGGGCTGTCCTGGATGGTCCTACGGCCAGATCTGGCAGGGACACGTCTGTCAATTTCCTCTGGCCAGAATTCATCCTTATGCCCTCATCAAAGGTCTGCACTTAATGGCAAGGGAGCCTGGGAAATGTAATTTAGCTGTACTTTTGGGAAGACAGAGGGTTTGGAGAAGGCCGAGGCAGTCTATGGGCTTCCCTGATAGCTCAGTTGGTAAAGAATCTGCCTGCAGTGCCGGAGTCCCGGATTCAATCCCTGGGTTAGGAAGATCCCCTGGAAAGGGAAAGGCTACCCACTCCAGTATTCTGGCCTGGAGAATTCCATGGTCTGTATAGTCCATGGGGTTGCAAAGAGTTTGACACAACAGTAGGTCAGAGATATGAAGAGGAGGGTCACATCCTGGGAAAAGCAGAGTGGTGGCCTAGAAGGAACCTGAGTCTGGGGGGACACCAATACACCCACCTTGAAAAACTTACTTCTAGGCTTGGTTTATGTGGATTAGACACAGATGTCTACCTTTGCTAAGCCTCTGTTTTGTTTACGGTCTAATCCTAACTAAACAGAGAGAAAGAAAAGTGAGCAATACAGGGTAATGGGTCCTGAGACAGAGCAAGCACAAAGAAAGAAGAGCTGCCTCAGCCCATGGGATCATGG
Source organism: Muntiacus reevesi (assembly GCF_963930625.1). NCBI lineage: Eukaryota > Metazoa > Chordata > Mammalia > Artiodactyla > Cervidae > Muntiacus > Muntiacus reevesi. Next base: position 39,924,225 of record NC_089258.1, on the reverse strand, counting down.
AGGGCTTGTTGGAGCTGGTGATGTCAGACCCGAGAGTTGAAGAATGAACATGGTTGACCAGTTGGCAGAGCTGATGGTGCGACGCTGCAGTTCCAATCAGTGGTCCAGAATGAAGGCATAGGTGTTATCTTGCAAGAGTCTAAAGACTGAGAAAGAAATGCTTTCTTGATGGAACATCAGGAGAAAAGAATGTCCTAATGAGATGGGGAGGATGACCATTTTGCTCACCTGGCACAGAAAAGAAATGATTAAATGAAATGAAAGGAAGAACATGACAGTGTGGGAAAACTTCTCAAACAACCCCCCAAGCATTTTGGCAACCCACCCTTCCCCTCAGGGCCCGTAATCTTGCCTTCCATGCCTGTTTTAGCAATGTATGATGCTGCATTCTAATTGCCACTTGATGTATCTGACTCTTCCCTTGACTTCAAGGTCAAGGAGTTTGCACCATTCATCCTTATGCCCTCAGCATCTAGCTCAGCCTGGCATGTAGAGTCCTAAACATATGTTTGCCCAGTGAGTGAACAGACGTATTTAGTCCGTTGTGTCACAGAGGGCTAGAAAAGTCCTTCTGTGGCTGAACTGAAACCTTTCTCCTTCCATCTTCTGCTAGCCCAGCTCGGTTCCTCAGATATTTAGGGGGTGCCTGTGATAGTCCTGGCTCCTTGTTAATATGGAGGGGAGGCTATGGAAACAAGCCCCGCACTTCTCTGGCCTTTGAAGCTTCCCCAACCAGCTGTCTCCTTTCAAAACAGCCCTCAAGGGATGAAAGATGAGATCTAATTCAGTGGATTCCCACCGCTTCCAAGTATGAGCCTGAACTTGCCCGGCCCTCACACGTGGGATGCGGTGCCAGGGGTGGTCCAGCCCAGGCCGAGCGAAGCATCCTGTCCCCCCCAGGTGCCGCTGGGACAAGCGCTGCTCCTAAGCTTTTGAATTGGAAGTTTCAGATCCGCTTTTACCAGTGTACAACAGCTCTGATCCAGGTACCACTTCATTCATTCATTCCATTTTGTAAGCTCTAGACCAGGCATTGGCTGGTTGAGGGGCGGGGTTCAGGGCTTTAGAGACAAGCAGGGGAGAGTAAGGAGCACCAGATGCTCCGTCCATGGTGGCTCTCGCTCTTGCCATATGTGATGGTGTCCTACTAAAAGCACCTGTGATGCTCGGGCTGTGGGCTGGCTCTGGGTGCTGGAGCAGCTGCGTCCACGGGTGGCAGGGCTGGGCAGTCCCCAAGTGCAGATATGTAACTACCCCGACTTTCTCTCCCATCACATGGTACCCTTCTGGGGCAGATCCTTCACTGGCTTCCAGGATCCCCAGGGGAAATAAGCCTGAGTTGCCCACAGTGTCACCCTGCTTATCGGTGTAATTTCTTCTCACTCTTTCCCTGTGGCCTGTCCCCATTCCCCCATGGGTACCTCCTGGAAAAAATTGGCTTCTGAACCAACTCCTTGCACTCAAATCCTTGTCTCAAGGTTTGCTTCTGGGGGAACCCACCCCACCTAAGTTACGGAATATCTGTCTTGCTGAGTTGGTCCTCTAACGAGGGTGCAGGGGGTTAGTTACAGGACAGTGAAGCAGGTACTGGGAGAGGGGACGCCCAGGAACCAAGAGCACACGTAGCGTGGGGGCGACTTTGGTCCCAGGGAGGTCTGTCACAGGAAGGGGCTTTAAGCTGAATCCATAGATTTGCTCTTTTTTTTTTTTTTCCTTCTGATCTGGCTGCTGCACCTAGCTCTGCAGGAATAGAGGCAAATAGCTCCCCCTAGAGTTGTCCTGCACATTCTCTGGGATTCCTTCTGAATTATTTGGCTCAAAAAGGGGGTGAGGGGAGAACCAGAGCTTTTGGAGGGCCCTCTGGGTTGCAGGTGCTGGCTACAAAATTGATGGATGGAAGCTTGTCTCATCTGATCTTCAATTCAGTCCTTGGGGGTTGATGTCATGGTCCACATTTCAGATGTGAAGAAATGGGCTCAGATGGAACATTCTTGCCCATGAGCACACAGTCAGGCAGGGCCAGGGTTCTGCTCAGGCTGACCCTAAGCTTGGAGAAGACCTAGAGGGGGCAGAATTCTTCCAATTTTACTGTGATGACCACAGAGGCTCAGGGAGCAGGAGTGATGGGTGAACTGGGCTCTGAACACACCCCACCTGACTGCAGGTCCTTTGCCTTCTCCTCACATCAGGCTGTGAATCAGATGGAAGACCACAACACCACTCTGGGGAGCGCCCACCAAGGGCAGCCCCCCACACAGCTGGGACGTTCTCAGGGCGTGAGTGACTCGGCAGTGTAGATTCATGGCCAGAGCGCAGCCCTGGACTTGAACTTCCTACATTCAAATCTTCGCTCCTAAATTGACAATACGCTCTGAAGAAGACACTTACCTTCTCTGCACCTCCGTTTTCTCATCCATGAAATGGGGGACAATAATAGTAACTACCTCATGGGGTTGTTGTGAGGATTAAATAAGATAATATAAGAAATGCGACCAGTGGCAAGTCCAAAACCTTATGCAATCAGTAAGGCACTGTGGCTGCAATTTGCTTACTATTTGGGAGGAATGGACACTGGACTGAGAGAGTGACAAGATTCCACTCCACCCTCAGGAGCCGGTGAGGTTGGTATCATGCCCCTGTTTTGCAAAGGGAACGCACAGAGCACAGAGACGTTAAGTAACTTGGTTAGCGTTGCACAGCCAGTGTCAGGGCTGAGCAGCCTGACCTGTAAGCTGGAACTCCTGACCACCGTGCATCCTCCTTCTCAGTCCTGCACGGCCTGCAGCCGCCACTGAGAGCCTGATTCAGTGAACACCAGGCTGGTCTTCATCCTGTGCATCAGCGCCTGGCCCAGCATCCTCCAGGCATCTGAGGACAGCTAGGCGATTTTCCTAAGCAGCATCCCTGGCTCCCGCAGCAGACTGCTTCTCTCGTCTCATCCTGGGCTGCCGACAGGACCGGCCGGAGCCGGAATCGTGCTATATCCATCCCGAGTCCCAGACGGCACAATCTGCTCCTCATCTCCTCGGCTGCCTGTCTGCGGGGACCCCCACAAACCCTCCAAGGGTGCCCACCCACACCCCAGACCCATCTTCCCATCTCACCAGTGCTTCATAACACACCCGTCTTTTAAACTCTGGGTCCTGCTGTAATATTAAGGCAGTAATTTATACACTTGGCTCCCGAGCTCCTGCCTGTTTCAAAGGCATTGATCACCCCGGAGCACTCATACATGATTCAGGCTTACTCCTCCAACTCCTCTGCCAGCTATTGATTCCAATGACATTATTTATCAATTACGAAAGGTTTATTCCTCACTCGCTCCCGCACAAAAGAATCCGCGCATTTATTTTACAGCATGATTTATTGACACGTCACCATGCATTACATGGAAAATTGAATTTTTGGAGGTTGGAGAACCTTAGGAAATTTCACAGGTTCAATTAGACAGGAGAATATCAAAAAGTTTAATGATATAATTTTTCTTCCATTTGCTGCAGGGATGGGAGGGGAGAGAACTGGGGGCCAGGTCACGGAGCCCCAAACCGCACAGGAGTGACCCTAAAGATGAAGACCTCCCGGCTGGAGCCCTCCGCAGAGACTTGGCTCTGGCCTTCTATTTATGACTCTTGAGGTCAGAATGTTTCTTTAAGGTAGGTTAACCCTTTGTCCCCAGAACAATAAACCTTTCCTTGGGCAGATCTTTCCTTGGCTCTTCTTGGTAGAAGGAAGCAGTGCTGCCCGTGGCGGTGAGTCAGAATATAGGAAGAAATGTAATATTTAGGACCCATTTGCATCATCTTCCTGCCCATCAGACCCTAGCTAGTAGCAAATTCCCAGGGGAAGCCTCCCCATACCCCCCACCACAGGCCCTCATGACGCTTTTCACTGCTTGTGTGTTTACTGCCATGATTATTTGATTAACATCTCCTCTCAGGCCGGGGCTCCCCAAGGGCAGGCCGCAGCCCCGTTCCTTGTCATCTCAGCACCACCATTTCCTTCCACGCCGGGAACTTTGTTTTCCAGAATTCCTCTTACTGTAAGGTTGGGGCTAGTGTTTGCCAATAGGAGGAAGTTGTAGGCGCCCTGGACGGTGCAGTAAAACCAAAGCCACAGCTGTCGCGGCGGGGGGAGGTGGTGGTTTCCCGCACGCCCCCCCACTTGGTCCACTGACGTCGTGGCTAGTTAGACCTCCCACGAACTCTGGCTTCTCCACCTGTTCCAGTATTGGGGCTGAAATTTTCCGTGCCTACTCCTCTGCTCCTCCTTCTTCAGCCTTCTATACCTCCACTCCCCCAGCTCCTCCCACATGTGTGTGAATCCGAATACCCACACTAAACCCTTTATACCTCTCATACTGGCGGTAGTTCCATTTTCCTGATGGGGCTTCAGACTGACCCAGTGGCAGAAGGTGTCTGCTCTGCTTTCCTTGCATTCTTTAAGGTCAGGTGTATGATAGACGTCGTGTGCAATCATGTATGTTGCCTTTAGCTGATGAACAGACTCTCCCTCTTCTCTGAGTGGCTAACTCCTACTTGGCTCTTAAAGTTCACCTCCTCCAAGAAGGTTTCCTTGATTGCAAGTGTGGGTCAAGGGCACCCCCTCTGGGCTCCTACTATGGGAGAACACACATTGTGCTGGGTTAGAGGCATCTGTTTACTTGTTTATCGACTGCACTAGATGATGAGCTCTTAAGGCTACAGGTAAATCTTAACAGCCCCTGTTTCTCCTCTTCTAGAGTGTCTGGCGCATGAAGAATCCTCAATAGAGGTTCATGGATGGACTTCATCATTCATTTTTCTCTCCATCACTGTTGTGTGTAAGAATGGTATGTCTGGGTGACTAGAGCCGTTCACATCCGTCCTCTTCATTGACCCACACAATAAGTCCTTAGGCTGGGTAGGTGGTGACTGCCCTGGGGAGGAAGTGAAAGAAAGTGGAAGTGGCTCAGTCATGTCTGGCTCTTTGCAGCTCCATGGACATAGGATTTCCCAGGCAAGAATATGGGAGCGGGTTGCCATTCCCTTCTGCAGGGAATCTTCCTGACACAGGGATCGAACCCAGGTCTCCTGCATTGCAGGCAGATTCTTAACCATCTGAGCCATCAGCTGGCTTCGCTGGGAAGGAAGATGATACAGCATCAAGAGTGTGGCCCATCTGAAAGGCAAAGCACTCAGAGCCGGAGATGAGGAGTCCTTGTTCAAAAACCAGACAGACTGGAAAGAGCATTAGAAAAAAAATCAAAAGAGGAACTATCCTAAGTTATGTATTTGGAACTAATATAGTGATAATCAGGCAAATTGAGTATTAAATAGGCAAATGGAATCTCCAGTTTTAGAATGCTAGAATTCAGGATTAAAATCAGATATCTGAGATGCTTGAAAATGACAGATCATTTGCATCACTAGAGCCACCATTTATTTAATCAACTCTCTGTTTCCTAAAACGGTCTAGAGATTAATTTATATCCCTTTGTTACTGTGACAAAGACACACGTCGCTTGCTGCAGATACACTTTGAGGAACAGATTCATTCCCAGAAGGCTAGTCTGAAAGCACATTTCTCTAAAGTGAATTAGATTTTTCCCATTGATTTACATGATTAAATTAAAGATGTGTTCTCCTGGGAAAAGTTGACCAATAAATGAAATTAAAAATTTTTTTTTAACACAAGAAAAGATTAGGGGGAGTAACTGCAGGATATTGTGGATGTGGTGGTCCATTGCCAGCATCATGCTGGCTGGGGGCTACTGTCCTCACCATCTCAGTTACTTTCTTTGTGACATACTTCTTCATAGTGCAGAAAGCATTGCTTTCCAAAACATTATAATTTGGGCAAAGTCAGCCAGAAAGGGTAGCCAACATTTACTGAGTCCTTATTCTGGGCTGGCTACTAAATGAGGCACTTTTTAATGTTCACACCCACTTTCTGATGGCACTCTCAGGCTTATTTTAGAGACAGCAGCTCTGAAGTTCAGAGATATGAAGCCATGTGCCCAGGCTTCTACAGAGGAGTCTGTCTGACTCCAAAGCCCATGCTTTATGAGCTTCATAAGGATGGGAAGCAGAAGGAAACATAATCCAAAGCCACAGACAAAGAATCGATTGATTTTCTGTTCCTCTTTTGTGTGGGATCTTGCTCCCATATTTAAATTTGGGGATATCAGTTGCCTGTAAATTCTCTTGAAGTAAATGAAGTTATTGCTTTGTGGGTACCTGGTCCCACAGGCCTGACGGCTGTCTGCTGGGAATGCCCCTGTTTCCACCTCTAAGTGCTGTGGTCTTCCTGACACATTCCAAACGCTGTCAGTTCTCCTGAGATGCAAGGGAGCAGTGCACATGGGCTCAGAGAGGCAGCAGAAGTCCTGGGTTTCTATCTGGGGCCTGCCTCTCCCTAGCTCTGTAGTCTTGGGTAAAACTCTTTCCCTCTCTGGGCCTCAGTTTCCCTTCTGTAGAATAAAGGGCTGCACTGGAGATGTTCTTTAAGGCCGCCTCCATCCCTGATCTGATTCTCTTTACTCCTTTGAGTTCTTTCTGACTGCTCTCAGCATTCACACAAAACCAAGAATTGACCGTATGCATGGAGAAAAATTGATTGGCCATTTTGTGTATTTAACTGTTGGCATTTAAGCTGAGAGATATTTCAGGTTACAGAATGTTGTTTGCAAACATAAAAAAATGCCATAAAATCAAATATATGCAGCCCGTACACACAGCAGCACCAAATCCAGTGAACAAACTGTTGTCAGGTTGCATCGTTACACACTCTTGATTGAGAACAAAGCCTCAACAGTTTCAAAGGCAATTTTCATATAAAAATTGATTCCCTTCATGCTTTTCTCGTGGTTCAAATTAGAGAGGATGATGGCTTTTTTTTTTTTTTTTAGTGAAATAAGTTCTTTAGGAACATGAATTTTGATGTTTAAGCTCAGATTGAAATTTCTGAATTGAATGCACCAATGGCAAATGTGAATTGGTCTAGAAAACCCCAGAGATGGAGGCAGAGCCTTAAGTCTTTTATTGTACAAAGTTAGTTTATAAAATGCTTTCACATACTGTTTCAGTTGATCTTTCCCATGACCTTGGCAAGTAAAGTAATATAACCCCATTCTATAAAGGGGGAAACTGAGGTTCTCAGAGGAGAAGTGGCTTCTTTAAGGTTATAAAGAGCTGTTAATATTAATTGGCAAACTTGCAACGTGACTCAGAGACATCTGACTCCAAATGCAGTGTTTTTTCAAATGAAACAATATCTATTTAATAAAGTTTTATTGAGTGTCTACCATATGCTGGGTATTGTTTCAGGTTCTAAGCCATAGAGTTGCTGCTCTAATTAAATTTACACATGAATACTTTAAATAAGCAACTCCATCCTTGCCAACTGATGCCCTGATATCCTTAAATTTTTTGAAATCCCTTCTAGGAAACAGAATTCACATACTGCTTTTGTTCTTAGCTGTATTTCTATCCCAACAGTGGCCAAATCTTTCTAGTTTTCAATGGATTGAGTTAACTAACTTCTCTAAGTTAGTTTCAATTCCTTTGTCTAAGAGGCAGCATGGTGTATGCACTGTTGTGATAGAGTTAAGTGTGATGTGTGGTGAATGAGAGGAGCTTTGGGGTGGGGCTGCTTCATGCAGACTTGTGAGCCCCCCTGGGATTTGGGGTTCACCTTAGATAATGAACAGCTGTGGCCCTGGCTTCACTCTGGAAGGATCCTTCTGGGCAGTGTGGTGGGTAAAAGAGGGAAAAAGAGGGGTGAGACAGAGGCAGGGAGGCTGGAGGGATGCTGTTGAAATAATCAAGGTGAGGGATGAGGAGCCCAGAGCAGGCATTCATGATTGAGGTGGAGAGGAGCGGGAAGACTCAAAACTATTTCCAAGTTCAACTCCTTGGGACTCACTGACACATCTGATGGGAAGGGAAGGAGAATCTGGGGAGATAGCCAGCTATTGGGAATTTGAGGAGGCTCAAGAAATAGCATATTTCCTCCTGCTCTGGTTGTGAATCAGTTGGGAAGTAAAGCAAGAGGTAAGCCATGTGGAAATGAAAACCTGGCTTTCATTACTGCTAAAGCTGGAGCTGAAGACTGTGGCTTGCATCTCAGGCAGAGAGATGGGGCCTGCAACTTAGAATCAGGCAGTCCTTCCTTGTGCAGCGATGGCGTGCCTCATTTCTGGAGGCAGCTTGCTTCTGAGAGGAGGGAGAGAGGCGTCTGGGCTCCAGGTACCCCTGTGCCCCGGGAGCGGGGTCAGTGACGCGTGGAGAGCAGCCGGGAGATTGCACTGTGGGGCTTCTCCCTCATGGCAGCAAACATCAGGAGCGGGAAAAGCTTGGGTTTCCATCCACATCATTTACTCAGGTGGCAGACGCAGGGTGAGGGGGGCATTTGGGGGAACTCTGGGTTTGTGGGACTGTTTCACTCACCGGAGATGGCTGGTGGCCTGTGTAGAGTCCAAGGCTTGGGCTCGATTGGAGTAGAAGCTGTGGACAGACAATAGTGGCCGGAGTTGTGATATAAAGGAGGGCAGCTGGACCGAGAAATGACACTGATGAAGACGGAGAGAAGGCGGAGGGCAGAGTGGGAGGGAATGGAGGCCGAGCAGAGGAAAGGCGGCCCAAGAAGGAGGCTGAGGAAATGCAGAGAGGGGATAAGCGGAGCACAGGAGGACGCGGGGCCAGCAAAGCAAACGCAAAAGCAAAAGAGAGAGAGCTTGAAGGAGGAGCAAAAACAGATCAGAAGCTCTAGATCCTGACTGGTTTGAATCTGCAACCTGTTTTTATCATTTTCTAGCTATGCGCCCTACAGTTTGGCGCTTAATAAGCGGTAACCATAATGATGATGGTAGTGGTGGTGATTAGGATGATGTAGACTGATAGGCGTGGTTGCAAGTGTTGTTAAGAGGAATGTCAAGCTGGGCGAAGTCCAAAAACGTAGGAGAGAAGAGTTTACTCCTGCATGATCCATTTTGGGGAACAAGACTAACATTTAAACAATTAGATTTCTTTCCCACAGCCTCACATTTTACTTCCCTTACACTCTTGTTCTGATAAGAAAGTTGTTTTTTTTTTTAAAAAAATCCCCAAACTAATATTAGAGACATGGAGGCGGATGCCTATGTAAGGAAGTTATTAAAACTGCCTTGATTTTAATAAATTTACCACCAGGTAGCAATCTCTCAATGTCGCCTCTTTCCAATTTGCATGTGTAACTGGCGTCTCGTTAAAACATCATTAAGAAGTTGAAAACCAGGAAGACATAAACAGACACAGAGAAGACAGAGAGGGGGCCGGGGGATGAGGCTGCGGGTAGCGGAGGAGAGGGCTTCCATGCATAAAACACAGCAAGGTATTCAACCTGTTTATTCAAACCCAACCTGATTAGCAAGTGAAGGGAAGCAGAGTATACATAGATCCTGTTTACAAATTGGCAGTTACAAGGCTTGTGCGAAAGTTTCATTTTCCTGGAATGACTGGAAATTGCAATAAAAGCTACTGTCATTTCCCCTCAGCTGGTCCATTGTTTATGTCAGCAGGAGAGATTTTCTTCAAAGGATCATTGCAAGGGGACAAGTCCCCCGGTGCCTGGACTTATCACTAATCTGGTTTCTCTCCTGTGGCTGGATTAACTTTTGGTTTAAATTTTTCTGGTGTGTGTATGTACTTTTCATTATTATAAAAGTGATACATAGCCATTGTTGGGAAAAAAACTATTTGAAAATACATTGGGTCAAATGAATCTCTTTTTTAAATGATCAAAGATTATAATTGAAAAAAAAATTATAATTGCACAATATCGAGAAGCATAGAACAGAATACATTTCTTAGAGGACAATTGCTATACGATATCACTAGCCTCTGCCTCATGTCAACACGGATCAGTCACGGGTGCACCCCTGTCCCCTTCCTCCCGAATCCCCTCCCCACCTCCCCCCCCCCCCCAGCCCTCTCGGTTGTCTCGGGTTGAACTCTGTGTTTCATGGCAAATCCTCACGTGTTACCTATTTTGCACATGGTCATGTGTATGCGTCCATGCTATTCTCTCCGTTCGGCCCACTCTCTCCTTGCCCCACTGTGTCCACAAGTCTGCTCCTATGCCTGTGTCTCCATTGCTGCCCTGCAAAGAGATTCGTCAGCGCCATCTTTCTAACTGAGCTGTTTTAACGAAAAGGGCTCGAGCTTTGGAGCTAGGCTGGTGTGGATCTGCCTCTTGGTTGGCTGCATAACTGCGGTGCGACGTGGGAGCCACCAGTGTGGCTAAAAAAGACAGGAGACCCTCCCCGTGTGATCGTGGGTGAGAGGATCAGCTTAACGACTTGGGTTTCCTTCATTGTTAAAATGGGGGCTAATTCTACCTACATAGCTACAGCCTGGCTATGGGGCATAAGAGAAATATTACATGTGAGAAGGTCAAAAGAAATCTATTCAGTCATTGCCAGTATTCAACAAAGACTTCATGGAGGAAGCAGAATGTCTGGAGTTTGGAGGAATCGTGGGCACAGCGAGAGTGTGCAGAGTGGGAGAGCGCATCCCAAGCTACAGATGGGGTGGAGAGGGGCCTGCTGAGCTGGGCAAAGATTAGACATGAGGAAGACACTCCTTTCATGGGCTTCAGCCCACAGTGCTGGATCTTCCCATCTCTTTTGGTTGCCCTGTCCCTCTCAAGACAAGAATTTGGAATCCAGGTCAGGAGGTCCTGCCTGAATGCCATGACTCCATCTTTTCATGGGCAGTTGGCAGGGCCAGTTTCTGAGGGTCTGTAAACTAGGGAGTAGGACTGTTGCTTGCCTGGAGATCAGTGTAAATTTGACTTCTTAAGGAATCTCCCTCTTCACACACACACACACACACACACACACACACATGTCAGAAGCAGATGCTCAGCCTTTGTGGTCTAAGGAGTGGGAGGACTATTCCAATTATTTGGGGGAAGGGGCATAGACTTCCAGGAACTGGGCCACCACCCACTTTTTGGTCTTTGTGGCTGGCCTCAGAACTCTCATGGCGTTGGTGGGTGTGCTATTTAGATGCTAACATATTATAACGAGTGTATGATGGCTCTCAGGGTCCACTGGAAGACACATATTCCACTGTCTTGGACATAGTTGGTCCTAGCCAATTTTTGTCATGTCCTGTGGCTATGTCATTCTTTTAAAGGTTGTGCCCTGCCCGCTTCCCTCCTGTTTCACCCCTGACTGGTTTCAGCATCAGTTGCTGCAAATTCTTACCATCTATTGATTGACCAAAAACTGATAATTGCTTCCACCCAACCATCTCAATGAGAGAGTTGCAAAGGCTCCTGTGTTACAAAGACTAAAATTATATTCACCCAGGCTAAGGGTCCCGTGGAATCAGCTGGTGACAGATTTCTTTTAATCCTGGTATTTATTGAGCATATACTGTGTGCTAGGTACTGGCTTGAATACTCTCTGCGTTTTAGTCTGTACACAAAGCTTCAAAGGAGTTATCATCACTCCTCAGCTCAGAGAGGGTGGGTGACTTGCTTAGCGCTGCCCAGCTGGTGAAGGATCGTGCTATGATCAGCACCCAGGCCTCCTGTCACTAGGCCGAGACCTGCTTCCATAGCATCACTGCGCTTGGGGTTGCGGGGGGCGGTGGGGAGCTTGGAAAGAGAAAGAGGTGGGCACCAGGGTAAAAGCACATAGCTGTTGTGCAAGTTAGAAAAAAAAATCACAGGTAACTTTATTGACTCCAAATACTTCTTTCTTTTATTTGTCTTTAATGTATTTAGAATTAGAGACAAGCTTGAAAGATGCCAGCAGGGCCTGCTAAAAGCCAGCAAAAATGACAGGGGAAGATTACACAGCTGGAAAAAACCGTTTCAACTTTTTTTTTTGGTAACATAAAGGAGCAAAATCCAAAACAACAACAACAGAAAACCTCGAAGTGAGAAATGACAGCATCTGTGGAAGATCAGTGGGTGGAAGTTGTGAGAATCTGGGCTCTAAACCCAGATAAAGAGGACTCTCCAGCAGCTAGAGTTGTTCAACAATAAGCTAGTTTACTGGGGAGGAAGTGAGCTCCCCATTCCTAAAGATACACAAAGGCTGCTTATCAGGTGCCACAGAGGCAAGGGAAGAAGGGATGCAGACATCTACGAGTCTGACTGAATCAGCCCCTGAAACTGATGCCAGCTTCATCCTGTTGTTTAGACTTGTCGTTGTTCAGTCGCTAAGTCATGTCCAACTCTTTGTGACCTATGGGTTACAGCACACCAGGCTTCCCTGTCCTTCACTGTCTCCCAGAGTTTGCCCAAATTCATGTCCACTGAGTCGGTGATGCCATCCAGCCACCTCATCCTCTGTCTCCATGCCCTCTCCTCCTGCCCTCAGTCTTTCCCAGCATCAGGGTCTTTTCCAAGGCTTACAAGTGAGCACTTCCATGCAATGGGCAGATTTTATGTGCCAAGCTCCATGCTAAACATATTCCTCATTCAATTCAATTGTTGGCTGGCCTGTTCTTGGGCACGTGCCACTGGTCCTTCCACCTTACAGAGTGGAGTGTCTGTTCTCTGGCTCCTTGCTTCTCTTCTCTCCCCACCCGCCTTCCCGATCCAGCAAGTAGCCAAGTGACCACCCAGTCCATGTGCAAAACTGATCAGTCAGCCAGCCACCCCACCAGGTGACCAACTAACCAGCCGGTCAGTCAGCCCATCAAATGCCTATCATTTTCAAAATGATATGCCAGGTCAAACTCCAAAATTGGAACGGAAGAAGGAAGGGAGGACAAACATAGAGGAAAAGCAGTTTCTCCCTTACGATGGAGAGACATTCTATGCTCCTTCGGCCAAGAACTCCAGACCTGCCTTCAGGTTGCATCACACCTAAGTAGTTCATCAAGGTCTTTTTTGAAAATTCTCATTCACGCCTAGTGAGAACCCTCTGTCTAGGTGCCAGGCACTCTCGGACACTTTGTTTTTAAACCTGTGGCATTTTCTTTAACCCTTACCATGCCCCTTTATGTAAGTATGGCTAGGATCCTGATTTTTTTTTTTGTAAGTAAGAAAAATCAAGCTGGAAGAAGGGAAGTCACTTGTCCAAGTTTGCATGGCTGTTGAGGAGAACCATGAGGGGCCTGGGGTAGGTTGACCATATAGGTTGATCAGAAAGACCACAGCTCCCAGGGCCTCCAAAATCTGGTGACGATTTTTAAAATGGCATTTAAAAAACTCAAGCAAGCCTGCATTGTCTCTTTTTCTCCTGAGACAAACCCTTCACATAAGTATTTCCCATTTCACAGTCCCGCATTTCACAGTCCCACAAAACCAGGACTCAGGGAGGTGGCTTGCCCAGGGCCCCGGCTCCTAGGACGTGCTGTAACCTGGGACCTGAACCCAAGTCCCCTTGACTCTAAAATCCTGCTCTTCATCTCTCTGTGAGGTGTGCCTCTCTGTCTGCTGTGCCTGCCTTCTTGGAAACAGAGGTTAACGCACAGATCCAGAGGAGCTGGCGTCAGGTGGGGCAATTAGCCGTGGAAGTGGATATTCACAGTGATGGATTCTACCACCAGCCTCCTTGGCACGGAAGTATCATGAGGAGGTGTGGCTAGCTCGGAAGCCTCCCGGAAGAGGTAACCCTGGACCAAGGTTCGGAAGAGTGACTAGGGGTTCACCACACGGACACCTATAGGAAAGAAAGTCATTCCAGGCAGAGTGGATCCCCTGGGGATGCCACAGCCTCATGAAATAGTCATGTTTGGAAGGATGGCTGCCTAGTCGGAGAAGGGAGTGGTACAAAGGAGGCTGAAGAGGTCATCAGGGACCAACTGTGAAAGATTTTGGATGCTAGGACAAGGATTTAAACCAGACCCTGAGGGTAACGGGGAGTCACAGAGGCTTCTAAGCAGAGGAGTGACCCATGTGCTTTCAGCAGGGTGCCAGGATTGTCGTGGGCGCCACACACATAGGCAGGCATGCGCCTTGTCTCTCTGCCACATTCATCTTCTTTTCAGGACCAGGTACTGGAGGTTTAATGAACTCATTACTCATTCCACTGTCAGGTGAGTCCGATTGCACGGAGGTCGAGCAGAGGGCTCGGTCCTGCTGAGGCTGCGTGGCTGCTCTCTCATCAGCAGCCAGCAGAGCCCTGTCCCTGGCAGAAGCTCAGCCAACCTGTTCCACGGCCGCCCTGCCCACCTGCCTTCCCCCAGCCCCACGCTCTGCTGCCTCCTGAACTCGCCAGCGTCCATTTCAACGGGCGCGATCCGAATCCTGTCTTCCTGGAACTTGCTGCCATCTGTCTCTCCCCACGCCCTTGTCTTGGTTGGTGCCTCTGCGTCTCTATCTCACAGCTGGGCTGTGGGATGCTCCTGTTTGTGCCCCGGATGGGCAGCCTGTCTGTCTGTCTTTCCTCCTGGCATTCTTAGCCCCAGCTTGAACCTGCCGATGCAGCCTCACTTCCTTCCTGCCCCTCTCCACCTGGGACTTCTTACCTTACTCGCTTTTCCTTGTCTTGAAGTTGTTTGAACTTCTGTCGCTTTGCCCGTCTTTTCTCATTAAGTCCCTTTGATTGTTCACCTTTTCCTCCTCTCTTCCTCTCTGCCTTTTCTCAGGAATTCTCTGGAAACAGATCTTCTAAAATCTATTCAACACAAGGGCACAGGATCTTACAAATTCCTAACCATTCTGACTGTTGTTAGTCGCTAAGTCGTGTATGACTTCTTGCAACCCCATGGACTATAGCCCACCAGGCTCCTCTGTCCATGGGATTTCCCAGGCAAGAATACTGGAGTGGGTTGTCATTCCTTCTCCAGGGGATATTCCCGACCCAGGGATATAACCCATGTCTCCTTCATTGGCAGGTGAATTCTTTACCACTGAGCCACCAGGGAAGCCCAGCCACTCCGATTAGGCCCCATAAACTAGTGGAAGGGGCTTGGGGGAGGAAAGGGAGCCCTCCTGTGGAAACAAGGGTGAGGCTGTTGGAGGCACACGCATGGCACACCTAGGTACCCCCTTCTTCCTCCAGTCCTGAGCTGCGTGGCCTTTTCCGTAGGCAAGAGCTGCCAAGCCAGCCTCAAGCCTCAAGCCAGCTGGAGGGCAGGGAGCTGGAATCATGGGCTTATATCACGGAAGCTTGAACTTTTATGGGTGAAGAGACCCTCCGAGTTTCAACTGTTACCATCTTTTCCTCCCAAGATGCAGGGAACGTGGCCCAGAAAAGGCAAAGCTCTGGTGACTGGCTAAGGTCACTCAAGGAGAGTCAGATTAGACCTCCATGCCTGGAGACCTGTGGAAGAGGCCTCTTTTTTAAACCCAGGGAAGCAGAGAACATGGTAAGTTCCCCTCCAGGACCTCAGGCCACACGGTGTGTAGTTAGCGGTCTTCTGTGTCCTCGCGGAGGCCAACTTCATTCATGCACATCGCTATAACGACCATGTGAACCTCTCTTCCTTTGGTGTTGCTGGCAGAGATGCCCGGCTGCTGATCCGAACACGTGTTCCTCTTCTTGTGTAGGGCTGTTCCTTCAGAGATGGCTGCCCAGCTGTGGACTACATTTCCCAGATCTCCTTGCACATACATGGGAACATGTGACTAGTTCTTGCCCCCAGACTGTGGGTGGAAACCGTGTCTGCCCTTCTGGGTAAAGGTGTTTAAGAAGAGGACGTGCCTTCTCCACACACTTTGTTTCCCCTTCCATGAGCCAGAGGCAGAGGACTCTGAGGGTGTGGGGGATGGGAACGTCATAGGATGGAAGGACCCTGGGTCGGTGAATCAGGGAGACATCAGCTAACCAGAACACCAGGATTACACTGTTACACTGATGAGGAAGGGCTTATTTGCTACAGCAGCTGGTACCACCCTGAAAAACACAGGATTGATCATGGATTATTTGTATGAATTCATCAAATCTGCATGTAAAGGTACTGTCATTTTCATTATTCTCACTCCAGTTTCATTGGTGAAGAAGACCTGTCCTGGAATTTCTGGGGTTCCGAAGATCTGTGCTTTCTTGTTGTCTGTCTCACCTGTCTCTCCCTTGCTCATCATTTTCTCCCACCACTGGCCTTTTCAGTTGGTTCCCCAACATGGAGGCATAGTCCCACCTAAAGTCCTCCATAGCTTCTCTGCTCTCTTCTTGGATTGCTCCACCCCACGATCTTCTAAGTTTGTCTTTTTCTTGTTTATTGAATCTTACTACAAACAGCTGCTCCCTAGAGAAGTCTTCTGTGACCCAGTCATGTGCAGTTGACCCCAACTCTCTGGAACCTATCATTCTACCCTTATCACATCGCTGTGGTTTAGTTCTCCCATAGCTCTGGCCACTGTCTAAATACTGTCTCCACCACTTATAAACATTCATCTGTTTATCCTGTTGTTGTCACAGCCTACTTCCCCTTATTTTTTTTTTTTTCATTTATTTTTATTAGTTGGAGACTAATTACTTTACAATATTGTAGTGGTTTTTGTCATACATTGACATGAATCAGCCATGGATTTACATGTGTTCCTCATCCTGATAGCCTACTTCCCTTTAGTTTCTCCTCTATTTTAGGAAAAAGAAATTCATCAAGGGCACTATACTTTCTAAAACCACTAAACGGTGGACTAGGATTTGACCCCAGGTTCAACTGATTCTGCAGCCCATGTTCATTCCATAATACCACAGTCGTTCTCCTGACAAAGTAGAAATTGGTGGGTTATGCTTATTTTATCAGGATACAGCTTTAATCGTGGATCCCAAGGCAGGGTGGTGTAGGGAGAGAAGCAGAAGTTCTGGGGTTTGCAAGCCTAAGCTCAGATCCTGGCATTGATATTTTCCATTATTTAGCATCTCTGATCACAAAGTAGAATTCGCATACTTACCTCCAATAATTACCATGAGGATAGAGTAGATAATGGCTAAAGCCGGTGACACAGAGCTTGCCCACAGTGGAGGCTAAGGTACCCTCAGTTTGTTTTCTAGTAAAAATATCAACATTTATCCTTAGAGTTCCACCTTCATCTCAGACCAGGTAATTTATCAGTGGAAAGAGAAAAAAACAATGCAGATTGGAATGAAAGCACAAAAGATTCTGAAGAGAGTCTGATTCATCCCTAACCTCTCTCCCGGGCTTTGTTGGGAAACTAAGTTTAAATCCAAGTCAGACACTCAGACCTCATCACAGTTACTGTGCTGAAAGCAAACAGAATTTGGGATTTTACATTTTTTCTCATCCCCCTCTCCCCCACAAAGCCCAAATGTCATGGACAAGGGGCAAACTCATTACAGCTGGGTTTCTATCTGCCTAGTCCAGATGCAAGTGCTAAAACGGGAGACCAGCCCCAATGGACAATGTCCAGGACTGTGTGCGCCATGACTAATGTGTGTAAAACACACACAAGGCTCCTCTCTCCAGCATCTGAACCCCAAAGCAAAAGCTAACCGCGGAGAGATTCTAAGCGAACTCTCCAAAGTCTGCACTGCTTTTCAAGTTTTTGGAGGCAGTGAGTCTGGCTTAAAGCAAAAGAGCCCTTGATCGGGTCTAAGGATTATTCTATTTTTATGGCTGTTACTGTCTGGATGGTGCTTATAAATGCCTGACTAAAAATTTCACTTTTAATCAATCAGGAGAGACCAAGCTGTGCTCTGATAACAAATAACCCCAAATTCTCAGAGGTTTGAAGCTCAAAGGTTTATTTCTTGTTCATACAGCATGATTGCATGATTGTTCATACAGTCTGTGCAGATTGTTGGGGGCTATGGTCAATGTGAACACTCGGAGTCAGAGGTCAGTGGGAGAGTTGCCATCGGACACTTGGCTGATTGCTGGGCCAGAGAGAAAAGAGATCTCAGAAGGGTGTCAGACTCATCACTAACTGCTCAGCTCAGAGGTGATACATGACATTTCCAGTCCGACCAGAGCCAGTCACATGCTCCATCAACTGCAAGGCGGGCAGACCATACATTCCATCTCTGTGCTCAGAAAAGGGGAGCCAAAACTATTGGTTAGGCCAAAATTTTGTTGGAATTTTTTCATCTTATCCGAGTTAGCTTTTTGGCCAACCCAATATTTGCCCACAGCACCTTATTTCTGTTCCTCACACTTCCCGGATGGGTTATCAAGTCCATGTGAGTCATCACTTCCCTGACCAAACAAAGCCCTTTCCTTTGGCTCCCTGGTTCCAGTTCCCTCTTCAGCTCCAGTTTCAAAATCTCCCACTGCATTTTTACATCCACCTCCATTCTTGACTCTTTGCCAGCCTTGCTCCTTACATTTCATCCTCGGCATCTCGGTCACAGTGATTGTCCTGGTGTCCCAATCCACTTGGGTCATCCCCTTCCAGATATAAAGCTTGGGGCCACTGGTAACACCTTTCCTGCAATCCAGCCAAGATCTGTAGAGAGGAAGATAAAGGATATGTGCTTGTTTGTTTCCAGGAAAAGGCTATTCAGGCTTCTCCTGAAGCTGTGAGTCTAGGACTCAATTATTATTCTCATCCATGAAGCTGCAGACATACACCTCCTGTAGGGGGTCCAACCCAGGCGCTTAATTAGCAAAGACAATTAAACTCCAAGAAGCCAGGATCTGCAGTTAGCAGGAGACTTCCTGTGTGACCTCTGCCCAGGCAGTGGGAGGCATGAAGGCATCCGGGTCTCAGTGTTGGAGCACAAGGCTCCTTTTGCGCCTCACCGCCGATCAGCCTCAGCTTGCCATGGGGCTGTCTTGTCCCCAGGGACATCTCCCTGGCCCTCCTGTACATCCCACCCACTCTCCCTCTGGGGGCTGTTATTATTCTCTTCCAACAGTGAAACACCAGGAGACAAAATTGCTATCTCAGTCCACCCAAAATATTGTAACCCTCCCCCCCACCAATACTGGCCTGTCTGATTGACAGCGCACGCTTATCAACATTGGTTAATTGCATTATCTTAGCCACACTGAAGTGATAGTTATCACCTGCATTGGCTGATGTGGAAACTGAGGCTCTAGGGGGAGGTGAGGTCGCTGGTCAGTAAGTGACAAAGACAGGGCTGGAATCAGGCCTTGGAGCGCCGCACTCCGGGACCTTGAGCTCCACCCCCAGAGTTCAGAGATGCTGGCTTGCACGCTGCACAGGCAGGGTGTGGGGAAGTCCATGGCCAGACTCAGTTTCCCCATCTTGCTGGCGTGGCCTGGAGCTGTGGCCACACCGGGAACCACAGACCCAGAGACGGCCAGGCCTGTTCCTTGTCTTGTCGCATCAGCGATGATGGACCAATTAAAGCAATTACTGCTGGTTTATGTAACAGGACACAGGATCACAGCGCTAAACTCCGAAAATCGCCTATAAAAGCGCTAATAATACATTAATGTATTAATCCCCTTAATCCTGTCAAATTAGCACGGACTCATCCTCGGAGCTGACGGTGGATCTCCGCTCTCCTCGTGAGATGCCGGGCAGTTTCTTCCGGTCTCCCCGCCTACCGGAGCGCTTGTGGGAATGCAGGGACGGGAATGCAAGGATGGGGTCGCCGTAGGTGACCTTGGGCAGCGCACATTAAAGAGACAGGGAGTGACATGCTAACAAGAGATTCTTTCTGGAGTCTCTCTGAGCAAGGGGAGGCAGCCCAGCAAGTCAGCCATGCCCTGGGCTGCCCACTCTGCACCTGCTGTGTGACCTCAGGTGATTGTCCAACTTCTCGGAGTCTCTGAGTTGAAGGCGGGAGGAGAAGGGGACGACAGAGGATGAGGTGGCTGGATGGCATCACCGACTCAATGGACATGAGTTTGAGTAAACGCGGGGAGTTGGTGATGGACAGGGAGGCCTGGCGTGCTGCAGTCCATGGGGTCGCAGAGAGTTGGACACGACTGAGCGACTGAACTGAACTGAAGATGAGGATAATAATTCCCCACTGCAGAGTTGTTAGGAAGAGTCCATGAAAGTGAAGTGGACGTGTTAGTCACTCAGTTATGTCTGACTCTTTGTGACCCCACAGACTGTAGCCTGCCAGGCTCCTTCCTCTGTCCATAGAATTCTCCAGCAAGAACACTGGAGTGGGTAGCCATTCCCTTCTCCAGGGGAATCTTTCTGACCCAGGGATCAAAGCCGGGTGTCCTGCATTCCAGGCAGATTCTTTATCAGCTGAGCTACCAGGGAAGATCATAGCTGAAGGCAAATGCCTGACACAGAGAAAACATCTGATAAACCCTCAGTCCCTCTTCCATCTGCAAAATGGGAATAAGAATTCCCTTCTTGAGGATCAGATGAGATCACACACATCAATTTCCTGGCCACAGCAAGGCCAATATCAGTTCTTTTCTCTCCTCACTCCTGCCTTTTTTGTTTGTTTGTCTGTTTAATTAAAATGCTGATTGAATTTCAAGACAGCTTATGAACAAGGACCAGGGAGCTGAATGAGCTGTTCAGACATTTTATTTGTTCTGAAGGGAATTACACCTTTTCACTGAGCCCCACTTTCTGAGGTAGAAAGGATTTCTATTGCAGGTCAATGTGCAGAGGAGACTCCTATTCTCCCTTGTCTATTAGGATGGGCAGGGTGGGGGCTTACATGGGCCCTGGATGCCTAGAAGTGGGGAAGGGGCTTTAGACTCAGATGGCCTCAGAGGCCCTGGAGAAGCTTTGACATCAGGGTACCGTGGCTGGGCCTGGTCTGCTGTCTGGTGGGCCCTTGGGCTCCTAGGCGGGCTTCTCCAGGGCCTTTCGGGGGCCTCTCAGGGGCCTCTCAGTGGATGGTGGGCTGTGTTGCAGGAACTCCCACTGTTACCCCAACGCCTCAGGCAATTCTCAGCCCCCATGGTTTCCAAGTGGTGCTGGCGGCTGTTGGGCGTCTCCCAGGATGAGTAGGAATCAGCCAGGCGAAGAGGAGCTTGCGGAAGTGTCCCAGGCAGAGGAGCTGCAAGTGCAGAGAGCTTGGTGGTGACGGAGCAGCTTGTCTTTCAGTAGCAAATTGTTTCGGTGTGGTCAAAGCTCAGGGGTGTGTGTACGCGTGCACGTGTGTATGCAAGGGTGAGAGGTGAACAGGGAGAACTGTGACAACAGGTAAACAGACCTAAAGACGAGGAGGAAGGAATCAGCTCAAATCTTAGCACGTCCTAGGGGTGTGGGTTTGGACAGGTCACCTCACCTGTTTGAGCTTTGGCTTCCTGGTTTCTGGAATGCAAATTCACCCAGTAAGTCATTTAACAAGGATCTAACCCTAGGCCAGGCTCCAGGCTACGGGGACGGTAACCGGAGCAACTAGCCTCCAGGAGTTTAGAGTCAGGCGTAGACCGAGGTGTGTCGTGTCTTCACTCTGGGCCAGGCCTCGGTCAGCGCTCAGCGCGTTGGCCCACACCCTCCGCAACCCTCCACAACCTCCGGGGCTGTGTCTTCTTCTTTCATCTCCAGGGCCGAGGACAGGCCTGAGATGGTCGCTAACGTGCCTGCGTGTCGCCTAGTGGCTGTGCCTTGAGTTCAAAAGGACCCCGTGCCCTGAGTCTGGTTATAAATCTGGGTTCCGGGGTCACGGCCTGGGTCGATATTTCACCTCGAGCATTTACTTGCCGGATGTGTGACGCTGAGCCACTTGCCTCTTCATCTCTCTGAGCCTGTTTCTCTTACACTGGCTGATCATGCGGGTATTTTTGTGTTTGGTTCCAGACCACCGCAATAAAGTGGCTATTGCAGTGAAGTGAGCCACACGAAATTTTTGTTTCCCTAGTGCATATACTAGGAAATGGAGAAGGAAACGGCAGCCCACTCCAGTGTTCTTGCCTGGAGAATCGCAGGGACGGCGGAGCCTGGTGGGCTGCCGTCTGTGGGGTCGCAGAGTCGGACACGACTGACGTGACTTAGCAGCAGCAGCAATGCATATGCAGTTACATTTACAGTCTTCTGTAGTCTCTTAAGAGGGCAAAGCATTATGTCTACAAAACCCAATGTACGCACCTTAATTAAAAAATACTTCATTGCTAAAAAATGCTACCCATCATCTGAGCTTTCAGAGAGTCATAGGAGTCACACCAAAGATCACTGAGCACAGATCATCACAACTAATATGATAATGATGAAAAAGTTTGCACTGTTTTGAGAATTACCAAAATGCGACACAGAGACATGAAGTGAGCCAACGCTGTTGGAAAAATGGTGCCGTTAGAGCTGCTCAGTGCAGGGTTGCCACAAACTTTCAATTTGTAAAAAACAAAACAAAACAAAAAACGCAGTATCTGTGAAGCTGAATAAAGCAAAGTGCAATAAGATGAGGTACGCCTGTATAAAAACGGGAGCATGTAATAACTTCTATGTCAAAGGGTTTCTGCGGGGATTATGTGTGATAATACAAGTTCTTAAGACGCTCCGTGACTGCTCAATAGGTGAATCCGTGAATATTTGTTAGCTGAAAAACTTGATGCCTATAGGATCCTGGTTACCTGCTGGGACGCCGAAGACTGATGGCTGATTTCAAATCCCAGTTCTTTTATTTAACAGCTGTATGACCTTGGGCAAACATTTAATTTCTCTTTGCCTCTCAACCTCCTTATCTGAAAAATGGGAATACTAAGAGAAGCTACCTCAAAAGGCCGCTGTAACTGTCGAATGAGTGAATGTACATGCGGTGCTTAGTACAGTGCCTGTCAATCAGCAGATGCTGCCTAAGTGTAAGCTGTTGTTTTTATCTGATGCTATCTTATTCTTTGCAGTTTGCAAGGAGCAGGCAAGTGCCAAAAGCAGAATCGAGCCGTGTTCTTCATGCAGCAGAGTGGAGGGCCTTTATCAACCCTCAGAGGGCAGCAGCACGAGGAGAGCAGTCCTCCGTGTCTGTTCCAGCCGAGTGATCCAGGCTGTGCTCTGCCTAGGGTCTCTCCAGGGCTGCCCCTCCTGTGGTCCAGGGAACCCAGAATGCACCGCGGCACAGAGCTCATCCCTCTGGCAAGAGCCTCCTCTCCGCCTAGTACCAGGAACTCAGGCATGATGCGTGTGCTGGGTCAGCAGGACTCGGGGGTGAGCTGGGGAGAATAGGCGCCTGCCATTCCCTCTCCTGCCCCCCTGCCAGAGGTGGGCTGGTGATGCAGACAGACCCTGGGCTTAATTGGCAAATGGATTCTCTGGGGCTAATTTTATTGACATGCGTCATGGGAGGGCCTGCAGGCTGTAATGACCAGCTCAGTCGGCTAAATGTATTTACCAAAAAAATAAGGTTATTGATTCCACCAACAATTTTTTCCCCCTTGCCATCAGCCTATTACTGCGAGTTTTATGTAACAGGACAAACAGATCATGGTGTAAAGTCTTTTGAAAATCCCTTGTGAATGCTGTAATAATGCTTTAATGTATTAATCCCCTTAATCCTGTCAAACTTCCAAAAGAATTTCAGGACATGCTGACAGAAGATCCCGCTCCCAGCGCTGGCAGCCGCGGCTGCACGTGGCGGCTGTAACTTCTAGCCTCTTTGTGGGTGGAGAGGTGGCCCTGTGAGCCCTGGGCGTAGGGTTCTGAGCCCAGACTGGAGACAGTGGGGACTGATGGAAGGGAGCCTGATTCTGGCTCAAGAGAAGGAAAGAGAGCGGCAAGAAGGAAGCAGCCTCCAGGGGCTTAAAACAGAGCTGGAAGTGGCCGGGCTGGAAGTCAATGTGTCTGGCATTTGTCGATTTCTCTGCCTCTCCCTGCCTCTCTCTTCTCTGTTGGGCAGGAGCCAAGTTAAGCACTTTGTTATCTCCAGGATAGCCCTGTGATGTGGTACTGTTACCCCACCCCTGTTACAGATGTAAATGTTCCCTTTGTGCTAGGCCATCTAATTGTATTAGTTGGTGTTCAGTTGCCAAGTTATGTCCAAGTCTACAACCCCATGGACTGCAGCACACCAGGCTTCCCTGTTGTTCACTATCTCCCAGAGTTTGCTCAAATTCATGTCCATTGAGTTGGCCTACTCTATTCCAGGATAATTCCGTTAAAATTTTTTGAAAAAATTGAAGTATAGTTGATTTACAATATTGCATTAATTTCTGATGGACAGCAAAGTAACTTAGTCACACATAGGTATTCTTTATCATGTTCTCTCCTCCTTATGGTTTATTACAGGGTATTGAATGTAGCTCCCTGGGCTGTATGCACAGCTGTTTATCTATTTTATATATGGCAGTTTGTATCTGCTAAACCCAAACTAATTTATCCCTCCTCCTCTTTCCCCATTGGCAAGCATAAGTTTAATTTCTTTGTCTGTGAATCTGTTTCAACTTTGTAAATAAGTCATTTGTGTCATATTTTAGAAGCCACATGTAAGTGATATCATATATTTGTCTTTCTCTGTCTGACTTCACCTAGTGTGATCATCTGTAGGACCATCTGTGTTGCTGCAAATGGCATTACTCCATTATTTTTCATGACTGAGTAATATTCCATCGTATACGTACACCATATCCTCTTTATCCATTTATCTGTAATGGACATTTAGGTTGTTTCTATGTCTTGGCTATTGTAAATAGCGCTGCTATAAACACAGATGTGCGCTTATCTTTTTGAATTACAATTTCCTCCATAGTATGACTCCACTTTAACTTAACTAAGGGCTTGTCTATACTGGCACGTGGCAGAGGTTGGGTTCAAAGCTCTGACTGACCCAGAAGCCCAAGCTGCCTTCTTTTTCATGGGCCAGGAGTCAGCAAATGCTTTCCGTAAAGGGCCAGAGAGTAACATTTTTGCCTTCATGGGCCACATGGTATCTATTGCAAACACCCAGCTCTGCCTTTTGGCATGAAATCAACCAAGCAAAATACATAAATGGGAAAACTGATTGCAGCTTAAGTGATGGTTCAATCTGGGTCCTGCTCCTTCTTGGGCTCTGGGTGGAGGTGCAGAGGGCCTGGCTTGGGCTGCTGTGTCGACTCGAGTACCTGGGTGGAGCCCACCTTCCCGGGCGGCTCTGGGAAAGACTTTTCCCTCTTCTGGCCTCGTTAGTGAGGAAAGACACCTGGCTTGCTGGTTTTCACAGCTCATCCAGGTTGGAGAGCTTACAACTGTCTGAACAACTGCCTCCAACTTTTGATCAATTCAGTACAAGGGAGCATCTGCTGGGTCCCCTTCAATGGCACCTTTCCGAGGCCTGGGTCTGCATTTGTTTCTCTGAGATGCTTTATACCAGCAATACTGGAGATATATGTATATATATATATCTCAGCAGCTCTTAGTAACTGCTGGCAGCTTTGAATGTTCACCTTCAGGGATGGTTACCGTGGACACCCAGTCTGGGAACCTGGGTGATGTAAGCCTCCATGCACCTCCACCCTCCCGCATCCAAGTGGCAGGCCATAGAATCATCTCATCTCTCAGTATTTTGAGAATCCCTCCACACAGCTCCCAATTTTTTCAAATCACAGATGTGACAGTCCCTCTTTTATTTCTTCTTCCTCTCTTCCTTTCTTCCTTTATCAGGGCCAGGCATTGCCTGACCTGGATCGGGGGGCCCACAGGAAATCAGGTGGACAGGCCTCTCTGGGCCTCACGGTTTCTGCCACATCAGCGTGAAGCAAGCAATGAGAGCAGTCTGTGATCAGACAGGAGCGGCGGAGCTGGTCCAGGGGAGGGGTGGGCAGGGCCTCCTGGGGAAGGGGTGGTGCCTTTGAGTCTGTGGGAGGACAGTGACGAGTTAGTTATCCAGTGAGAAGGGAGGGGAAGAGTGTTCCACTCGAAGGGAACAGCACATGCCAAGACACGGAGAGAAAGAGGCACCCTTGGAAGTGGAAACCGGCTCGTGATGCTCCTGATACTGAGAGGATAAAAGTGACCTTCCTGAGAATGGCATTCGAGGTTCTCCAAGTTCAGGCTCCAGGTTCTCCTCCAGATTCCCGCCCTGACACTCATCACGCAGCGGTAACTGAGCCTATGAACTCTCTGCTTTATGTCATCCTCTCTCTTGCCTCCTGTTCCGTCTGGTGGAGGATCCATTCCAGGATCCAAAGATGAACAACTCAACCAATTCCTGACCTCAAGGAGCTCACAGCTTAGTTGAGAGACATGCATCATCTCCATACTCCTAACGGCACATGGGAGAAGCTCCGTCCTATTGGACCAGTGAGAGAATAAGTGATTAGGATCCAAACCAGAAGCTGGGGGAGCCTGGAAGATGGAGTTACCCGCCACGAACTACGTGTGAGGAGCTGGCCATTCTGGATGATGGGAACGGTATGACGGGAAGTGTGAGGGCATATGGTGTGTTCAGGGGAATGAGCTGAGGCTAGAGAGATGGCGAAGCATGTGTGGGCAGCGTGGGCAGCGGGTGGAGGGGCAGATGGCAAGAGACACCAGGAGGAAGTGGCGTCAGGCCAGCTCAGGGCTGTCAAATGCCAGGCGGCAGAAGTTAGGTTTCTGCTGTCAACGAGGGACAATTGGGAGAGTGATGCGGTTGGACTCCGTGCTTTGGGAAGACTGACCTGTGGACACATGGTGGACACAGAGGCCAGATGGGATGGGAATGGCCTTGAGGTTCACCTTGGAATGGCCCTTGAGCTGTGGTCCAGGCCTAGGAGCCTGGTGGATGGGAGGTGGGAGTTGAGATGCAGTTCAAAATCTGTGAATAACAAACTGACTGATGTTAACAGAACCAGGCAGGTTTCAGGTGCCTGGGGAGATGTCTAACCTGAGCCTCGTGGTCCGCGTGAGCTCTGTGAGGAGGGAGGGGACAGAGACCCCCAAGAGGAGTGGTGGGTGTTGCAGAGTGAACTGTGTGCCCGGCATCCCACACCCGCCGGCTGATCCAGCCTTCGCGGTTTCCCAGAGTGGCAGCGCTTCCTGTGCCCATTTGGCAGATGGATAACTGGGGCCCAGAGGAGTTGAGCAACGTGCCTGGGTTCTTGCAAATAGTCCTGGGTGGGAGTATAACTCCTGTCGGGTTGGTGGGCCTCCCAGGGCCTGGAGGACGGTCTGCAGGGCTCTGCAGGGCCAGACTTCCAGTGGGACCCAAGGACCGAGGTCAAGAGATGAGACCAGTGAAAGGAATGCGGGCCTCCCATCAGAGCCCAGCAGAGCCTCACTCTGGCCCAGACAAGAACGGAAAATGGGCCTTCAGATGCCGCAGTGGTCAGGCCAAGCAAGGCTCTGAGGATGGTGACAGCTGGCGGCCTGGGTCCTCGGGCGCTGGGCATCCTGGGGGCTCACCGAGGCACAGAGAGGTTAAGAGTCTCGCTTGGCATCACCCAAAAGGAATGTGGCAGAAAGGGGATTCGAACTCACAGCTGTCTGATGCCTCAACCTGTCCTTCTGAGCTCGCTGGTCTCCAGGCAGACTCCTTTGGATGGGGGAGTCCTTAGAGAAGCCTCACCGAGCCCCTCAGTTTGGGGGCAAACCCCCAGGCAGGCCCTGGCGGTGGTGATGGAGGGTTCCTCTGTTACAAGGGCTTGTGCCCCGCCCCCAAGCGGGGAGGGGAGGGGCCCAGGCCGCCTCCTGGATCAGTCCCAGACTCCCTCCTCCACCTCTGGTCCTCCTCCACCTGCTCCTCCTCCTCTGCATGGACGCTGCAGGCTACTGCCCTGGCCCCTCTCCCCTCCTGGCTCCCGTTTCTACACACACACACACACACACACACACACACACACACTTATTTCCTTTAATCTTTCAACTGAGATCAATTTCTCCATTCCCCTAATCATTTTTTTCTTGTTCACTTTTGAACTCTCTCCAATTTGTCTGCTTTGGCCTGGTAATGAGGTGCCCCCAGACAAGATGCTATATTCTGCATGCGACTTGGCCAGGGTGGTATAGATTTTCTTGCTAACTATCTTCTCAGACCCTGGGTGACATGCTTTCTTAGGGCAGCAACTCTATTAGTAATTGGGCTCTTCTAAAGATGCTGTTGGAGTCACAGAATTGTAGACTATCCAGCCAAAAGAATGTTAGTGGCCTTTCTGATCCATATCTGCCATCCATCTGGGTCGTGTCCCACCCCCATTCTTTGGAGTTTTTGATTCCCCAACGCCTCCCCGGGTCCTATGCCCTCAGCCAGCGCTGCCTTCTTCGCCTGCTTTCCCCGCCGAGCACGTGGGCCAGGGCGTCACCGTATCTAAGACTTGGCCCCTGTGTTAACGGCTCCTCGAAGCCTCCCCTTGCTTCTCTGGCAGAATTCAAGCGCTTCTGCGCCGTGTTCCTCTGACACATGGTGTGGGACTCCAGTGGATGGTGAGTATCCGGCCCATAACCGCTGAGCTGTCTGCCTCTCCTGGGCGGTTGTCAGCATCTTGGGGGACCGGGGCAGGACTCATGTCAAGTTTTCTTCTTGATAAGCCAACTCTTCAAGAACATGGGAAGGTAAACCAGCTGTTATGCTGTGTACTGGGAATTTCCCCCTGGACTGTGATCTTTCCTTCTTGTAGGAAATGGGGCATGCATTTGCTGGTTTGCCCTTTACCCAAACTCTGATGGAGCGCTTTCTGCTTGTCAGAGGTTGTGCCAGGAACTGGGACCCATTGGTAAGCAAAATGGACATGGTCTCTACCTCGGAGCTTTAGTCTCATGGGTAGACAGATGAAAATAAAATAAAGGTACAAACATGCAATTAAAAACTGTAGAAAGGCAAAGTACAGGAGGTCCGAGAGTTCATAAAAAATAGGTTCAGATCTGACCTGGGAGGATCAACAAAAGCTTCCTTCAAGAAGTCTCCCTGGGTTGTGGTATGATGGAATATTGATTGGTTTTTGCTTTTGGTGGTGGTTTAAGTCTCTAAGTGGTATTCAACTCTTTGTGATCCCATAGGCTGTAGCCCTCCAGGCTCCTCTCTCCATGGGATTTCACAGGCAAGAATACTGGAGTTGGTCACTATTTTCTTCTCTAGGGGCTCTTCCTAAACCAGTGATTGAACTCAAATCTCCTGCACTGCAGGCAGATTCTTTACCAGCTGAGCAACCAGGGAAGCCAAGTGGAATACTACTCAGTCATAAAAAGGAGTCCATTTGAGTCCATTCTAATAAGGTGGATGAATCTAGAGCCTATCATACAGAGTGAAATAAATCAGAAAGAGAAAAACAAATATCCTCTATCAGCACCTATGCATGGAATCTGGAAAGACGGTGCTGAAGAACCTGTTTGCAGGGCAGCGATGGAGGCCCAGACACAGAGGACAGACGCGTGGCCACGGGGGAGCGGAAGGAGAGGGTGGGGCGAACTGAGAGAGTAGTGAAAGGTTGTTGTTGAACGATGAGACGTGGGATTCTTGGCCTCCGGAGGAGATGAATTCAATCCGGGGCCAGAGACGAGGCTGGATCGCTCAGAGCTTTTGTGTAATAAAGTTTTATTGAAGTGTAAAGGAGATAGAGAAAGCTTCTGACATAGGCATCAGAAGGGGGCAAAACAGTACCCCATTTGCTAGTGTTAGCAATGGAGTTATATACTCTCCAATGAATCCAAAGAATGTCTGGAGGTTGCAAAGACCTCACCAGACCCACTCCCATAATTTACATTTTAAGATAACAGAGTCGGCCAGAAGGTTTAATCCAAAGATTGTCCTCAGGCAGGATACATCCTTGTAAAGACCAGACCCACTCCCATAATTTACATTTTAAAATAACAGAATTAGCCAGAGGATTTAATCCAAAGACTGTCCTCAGGCAGGAGACATCATTGTTATATAATCCTAAGGAATGTAGAGGAAAAAAAGTAAAAGTTTGTCCTTTCTTCCTCCTTGAATATCCCAGACCTCTCTCTCCTTGGGGACCCCTAGACTTCTTATCAACCTGCCTAGGAAATGACTCTCTCAGTAGCACTGAAAAATATACATTTCCACGTGTAAAGCAGGTGGCCAGTGGGAATGCGCCGTATGCCTTAGGGAGCTCAAACCCCCTGCTCCGTGACAACCTAGAGGGCCGGGATGGGGTGGGAGGTGGGCGGGATGTTCCAGAGCCGGGGATATATGTGTATTTATGACTGACTCACGGTGATGTGTGGCAGAAACCAACACAACATTGTAAAGCAATTATCCTTCAATTAAAGATAAATACATTATAAAAAAAGAAGTCTTCCTGACACTGAACATTGAAGAGTGAGTAGATATGAAGTGGTGGGAGAGGGTCGGGGGCAGGGAAAAGCATTTTGGTGAATGAGAACAGTGTGTGCAGAGGATCTGAGCAGGGAAGAGCTGAGCCTGTTCACAAACTTGAAAGAGTTTCAGTACGTCCGGAGCGTGGAGTGGTGAAAGCCAGACCAGGGGAGGTGAATGGTGAAGAGTCTGGGGAATGCCCAGTGCAAAACCACTGGTGGGGTTTAAGCAGGGGAGGGCAGAGATGATCGTAGGGGCATTCTGAAGCGGCCACTCTGACGGTAGCTTGGACTACAAGCAGCGGAGCGGTTGTGGATGTTGTGAGGTCTGATTGAAGATTTTTGTCACGTGAGAGATGATGAGAGCTTAGACTCATGTGGTGGTGGTGAAGATGTTGAGAAAAGGATGCATTCAAGGAGGTGATGTCAAATCACCAAGTCTTGGAGGTCGCTGGATGTGGGGTTTGTGGGAGAGATGTCAAGATATCTCCTAGGTTTCCAGTTTATAAGGAAGATGGCAGAAGGTGGCAGTGGGACTCAGTAATTAGGTGGATAGATTCTGGAGACAGCTGTACCACTGAGTGGTCCTGGGCAAGGCACTTGTGTATTTTAGGTGAAAAATGGAACCATGATTGGTACCTGCCTCTGGGTGTGTGGATTTAAAGAATTGACCCAGGTTGAGGCTTGGAATCATTTCTGGCATTAGCACGTAATCATTATTATTTTTTTGGCCAGACCCCTCATTGAATAAGAAACACCATGAAGAATCAGTATTTTTTGATGAGGATCGTATGCTGGGCTTTGGACACGTGGTGGTGCTCAGATGTCCCAGTGGGAATCTGGAGTGGTCAGCTGGAGAAATGGCTCTGTTTCTCAGGAGAGTGGCCTGGGTGGGAGGTTTAAACTTGCCAGTCATCAATTTTTCCCATGGAGTACCAGGGAGGAGCAGTTATACTAACCCTGTGTAGGGTTCAGGTTTTTGCATGTGTTTTTTTGGCTTTGAATGTCAGTTGAATGAGACAACTTCATGCTGGTCAGCAAATTATAGGTTGAATAATGTTTGAATTTCTACTAATAACAGCACTGTCTTTTCCAAAGTAAGAGGAACCATCCATGAGAGATGGCACTTCTTTTTTTTTTTTTTTTTGACTTTAAAGAGCCTTGAGACCTTGTTTAGAAAAGCTTGTCTTCTCTTGATGGACATAGCTGCTGCAAAGGTGGTGGTGAGGGGTCGCCTCAAGGGAGCTAAGCCCCAGAATATAGAGTTTCTATGATGCGTGTTTTCATTGCAGACTAGAGACCCAATTCAACTCTGCATCTTCCCACAGAAGAATAAGCCAGACAACCCAACATGGGTCCTTCAGAGGCAAGTAATAGTCTGAGAGTGCAGATTATCATCAGATTCAACATCAACTGTAATAATCATGTAGAATAAGCCACCTTCCCCTGCATTCTGCTTTGAGGATGGGAGATGGGTTGTGTTTCTCTCTTGACTTTTCTCCTCCTTTCCCCCCCCTGTCTGCAAGGAGATATCTTTTGAAACAGAGAGTTCTCTTTTGCTTTTTTTCAGTGTCCGGAACTGCATGTTCAGTTTGGTTGAAGCATGTGAGAGGAATAGAATGATTTATACCCATGGTCCTTAATTTCCCAAAGAGATTCAGAAGCTACTGATCAAAGAAATCTTAGTTACCATATTATGAAGTGCGATGTCTAATCCTTAGCTAGCACTCAGAAGTGTTGAGTGTTTTGCTTGAGAAACATGTTTTCACTGAAAGAATCAGTGGATCTAATATTAACTACTGCCCAGTAGAGAAATCTGCTTTACAATAAGCCAGAGAGATGATTACCTAGGTTTTCCTTGAATTCCTCAAGTGATCAAGAGCTCCGTGTCTCACAAGGTTTCCTAGTCCAATTTCAGATCACTGGTTGTTGGGAAGGTCTTTCCCTATGTCGAGCAGAACCTGTTGACCTCTTGGTTTAACCCTCTGGAGTCACACAAGCTTGGTCTGTCCTTTCTGCTCCCTGAAAGAGCTTCAGAGATGGGAAGTCAATAAGTCAATGATCAGGCTTCATGTGCCTTTTATCCTTTCATTTGTAAGAGAATCTGATGGAGAAGCAAATGGCAACCCACTCCCGTGTTCTTGCCTGGAGAATCCCAGGGACGGGGGAGCCTGGTGGGCTGCCGTCTATGGGGTCGCACAGAGTTGGACACGACTGAAGCGACTTAGCAGCAGCAGCAGCATGATTACAGAACCGTGAGCAGTCTTGGTCGCTCTTCCATGCATGAGTTTTAGTTAGAGAGAGAGAGAGAGAGCGAGAGGGAGGGAGACAGAGAGAGAAAATAATGCATAAAAATATGGACAAAGTGATCAATAGATGCTGGAGTTAGTTACCAGTGATAGTCAGAGTGTGATTGATCCATCACGAAATTGACGGCAGATAATGGTGTTTACAAATGTATCAACAGATCCTTTAAATTTTTATTTTTATTGTAATTCTTTTTGAGAGGTTGGGCCTGTAGAAAGGCAAAATCATCTCCAACCAAAATATCTGCTTTGCTAAATGCTATTCAGAGATGGAAAACGCATTTCCTTTGTGTTGTCTCTCCCTGTCTCTCTGCCCATGGTATATATCACCAATCCATTATGATACTCTTCTCTACTTAGCCTGGATATGAATCTTTCTTAGCATAAAACTCCAGACAGCCATGGCTAATGGATCAATATCAGTGTGTGTCTTGTTATTTATTGCCACGATAATAATGCCATACAACAGGCAGCTATAAAACTTTGGTGGCAAATAAGACTTTATTGCTACTGTGCTGGGGTGGTTGAGGTTTGGCTGATCTTGGCTGGGCGTGGCAGGCACTGGCTGGGCTGTCTCCTGCTTCTGGGGTTGATTGCCGTCTCTGCTTTACCTGGGCTGAGCTGCCTCTGTTTTACGGCAGCAGTTCAGCTTGCAGGGCCTCTCATCCTTTTAGTGGAGCCAGCAAAACTGCCTGAGCATGTTCTCATAAGAATGGCAGAGATCCAAGAGTGAGTGGAAATACACATGTCTTCTTGGGGCCTGAATTCAGAATGGGCACATTGGTACTTGGACCTTATTCTAAGAAATGCACATGGCTGGGTTCAGATTTAAGGGGAGGAACATAGACTCCACCTCTACAGTATAAGGGGCAGCAAAGTCATGTCACTATGTGTGGATATAGGGAATGGTGAAAAACGAGTTTTTAATATCATCTACCACAGTGTGTGAGATGGATCTTAATCGCTGTGCTGTACGTGCTAATTACAGGTTTATTTGTCTGTATTACTATATCCATTCTCAAGTGGCAGTCTGCATAGCATGATTCCAAAATGGCCAAGTGGGGGTGGTAGTTTAGTTGTTAGTAGCGTCTGACTTTGCAGCACTCTGGACTGTGACCCACCAGGCTCCTCTGCCCATGGGATTCTTCAGGCAAGAATACTGGAGTCAGTTGCCATTCTCTTCTCCAGGGGATCTTCCCGACTCAGAGACTGAACCCAGGTCTCCTGCATTGCAGGCGGATTAGCTCCCCAACACCTTGACTGACTTCATCAGGGTCAATAAGCTTTCATTCCATAAATACAGATGAGGCCTACCATGCAGGTGTCTCAGGAGGGGGCTATAGAGTCAACCATTCTCAGATTGAACACCTGACTGATCACCACCATCTTCGTAATCATCACTGATCCTGCTTATTGAGCCCTTACTATGCACTAGGAACCCTTACATCCGGAGAATTTCATTCTGCAAGATAATCCAGGCAGGTAGGTCTTTTTTTTCTTTAATTGAAGGATAACTGGTTTCCAATATTGTGTTGGATTCTGCTGTACCCCACCAGGAGTCAGCCCTAAGTCTACACACATCCCCTCCCTCTTGAGCTTCCCTTCGACCCCCACTCCCCATCCCACACCTCCGGGTCTTCATAGAGCCCTTTACTGGCCTCCCTGAGTTACGGAGCAGCGTCCCACCGTGGCGGTGGTTTAGTCGCTAAGTCATGCTCGACTCTGCGATCCCATGGACTATATTCGAACCGGCTCCTCTGTCCATGGGATTCTCCAGGCAAGAATGGGTTGCCATTTTCTTCTCCAGAGGATCTTCCCAACCTAGGGATTGAACGTGGGTCTCTTGCATTGCAGGCAGTCTCTTTCCTGACTGAACCACATGTCTTTTTACACATGGTAGTGTATATACGCCAGTGAAACTCTCTCAACTTGTTCCACCCCTCCTTCCCTGCTGTGGCCACAAGTCCACTCTCTACACCTGCGTCTCTTTTCCAGGGAGGCATTCTGACACCCTCTCCCAGGTTTATAGCTTTTGCTCTGTTCACCTCTCAGGCTGAGGTCTCCCTGTACCACTTTTATTTCTCCTTGGCTGTCTGGGGGGCTCTGCTTCCTTCTCTCCTTCATCTTCTCTTTCTCTCCTACTTCTCTGCCCCTAAGCTTGGCCATCCTCTCAAATCCCCACACTCTGATCTTCTCTCAGTGTTTCTCGGTGAGAGGAACCAAAGGGTTATCTATCAAGAAGTAGCAGATGAGATCTCACTGAATTGTCTGGTTGGAGAAACTGGTCAGTGGCTCTTCATATCTGTTGAGAGGGTTCTTTAAAGCAGCTTGGGCCAAACAACTTTGGAGGAGGAACTGACCCCCCTGGTGAGGTGGGCTTTAAGGAAGCAAGAATTTAAGGCTTTGGAGTCCAGCATCCCTGGGTTCAAATCCCATTTTCTCATGTCCACCACTTATGCAGATCATGTGTGTGATCTAGGACAGACTGGCCTATCCATCTTTGACCCAGCTCTTCTTTCATAACTTGGGGATGATCATAAAACCAACTTCAAAGGATTGTTGTAAGAATAAAATGTGATTATGCAAATAAAGAGTTCAACATAGAGTCTGACTGATATTCCCTTTACTTGAAAATTCTCATCTCATTTTTCTCTGTGCACTCCCACTAATCTTTTTTCCTAGTTAACTTTTTTCAGTTTTATGGAGATATAATTGACAAATAAAATTGTAATATCTTTAAAGTATACAACCTGAAGATTTGATATACATAGGGAAGAGATTCCCACAGTTGAGTTAATTAACACATTCATCATCTCACACATTTATCTTTTTTTGGTGTGTGTGTGAGAGAGAATATTTAAGTTCTACTCTCATGAAATTTCAATTATACAATATCAACTAGTTACCAGAATATGCCTTAGATCTTCATACCTTAATTTTCTTATAAATAAAAAATAAATATTTGTATCCTTTTATCAACCTCTTCCTATTTCTTCTGCCTTCCAGCCTCTGGTGACCACCATTCAATATGAAATGAAATAAACATAGATTTTATAGGATATGTAATTACAAGTTTAATCCCAATCTCTCCTGGCAGGCTGTACATGCTGAGAGGGCTGGAGCCATGTCTGTACTAAGAACAGTGTGTGGCACCTAGTAGGAGCTTGAAAGATGAATAAAATCAATTACTCCAGATATGTAGCAGTGATTACGATCATTCTTATCCTGCATACCTTCCTTTGCTCTTTGCATGATGCACTGGGGACTGGATTTATTTAATTTTTTTAAAAATGTGGAGCATTTTTGAAGTCTTTATTGAATTTTTTACAGTATCGAATGTGAGCTCTTAACTCCCTAACCAGGGATCAAACCCGCACCCTCTGCATTGGAAGGTGAAGTCTTAACCACTGGACAACCAAGGAAGTCCCAGGAGGTTTACCTATTTATTTGTTTGGCTGCATAGAGTCCAAGCAGCACACAGAACTCTCTAGTTGTGGTACATGGGCTCAGCTCGTGGGCTTATTTGCTCCATGGTATGAGGGGCCTTAGTTCCCTGGTCAGGGATCCAACCCGAGGGACTGGGTTGATGTAGAGGGTTTGGGTAAGTGCTGGCAGACCTGGGACTCGAATTCAGGTCTCCCTGTTTCCAGGTGTCCTCTGCTCCCCGCGCCGTCCCCTGCTCTGCCCTTCCAGGGCACCGTTTACACGACGGGCTTGGAAGCCTGCCTCCCTGCCCGAGAGGATTAGCCAGCAACCCATCCCCAGCCTCACATTCACCCACCAGCGGATGGAAACACGCTCCCTTGGTATCTGACACTTCAGCTAGCGTCTCGTTTTAACTTTTCTATGCACACTGTCTGGCATGCCCAAATTGGCCTTTGTGGGGAAATCCATAGCAGCTCATGGCTGCAGGGCCCATATTCCTTCCACAGGACATTAGGCTGGCTATTGAAGTAGCTCTGGCTAGGAAGGAAAGGTCTGTCTGTAACTGGAGGAAGCACAGGCAAACCGATGCTTTCACATTGCATTGGGGTAGATCACACTGGTTTTCCCTTCCCTGTCTCTGCTGCTGGCAGCCTGTCTGTCTCCTAAGACCTGTCTGCACCAGTAGTTTTCTTTCAGGAATTCTTACTCATTCATACACTGGAAACGAGGGAAGAGGGGGTAATTGTCTTCTTGGACTGCTATGGTCTAACCCAGAGGCCCCCGAAGTCAGGAGACCTGAATCTCCATCCAAGTTTATCCGGGGCCTCCGTGAGTGAGCCGACATGAAACAGTTTTCTTTTTCAGGTTGTTGTTTCCCCAATATATTGGGTGTCCCACGTTTTGCCTAGTCGCTCAGTCATGTCTGACTCTTTGCAACCCCATGGACTGCAGCCCGCCAGGCTCCTCTGTCCAAGGGGACTCTCCAGGCAAGAATACTGGAGTGGGCTGCCATGCTCTTCTGCAGGGGATCTCCCCAACCCAGGGATCAAACCCAGGTCTCCTGCATTGCGGGCAGATTCTTTACCATCTGAGCTACTACGGAAGCCCAAGAATACTGGAGTAGGTAGCCTATCCCATCTCCAGGGGATCTTCCAGACCCAGGAATTGAACCAGAGTCTCCTGCATTGCAGATGGATTCTTTACCAGCTAAGCTACCAGGGAAGCCCTATATTAATGCTGTCTTAATAGAGTATTGATGGGACACAACATGGATATTCATGAAGTACCTTCAATATGCCAAGCACTTCGCATCCATGATCTCATTGAATAATCACAGTGGCATTATGATCCCCTTTTCTATACAAGGAAACAGGTTCAGAGAGGGAAGGTAACTCACCTGGAATCACAGAGCTTGGGAAGATTCAATACTACATTTTCCCCAGCAGTCTGGGGCAACAAGATGCTGAGATTGCAACTGTGTCACAGGAGTCAAGGTCTGACTTTAGGGAAACATTCCTGGGAAATCAGGTTGTAGGTAGATCAGAGAAGACCCAGAATCATATTAATGAGAGTAGATATCCTCATGCTTAGTATTGATAGGCTTTTTTCCTCATTGAGTTTTCTAATTTGAGTTTCACACATTATCCAGATGAGGAAACTGGAACTTAAAGAGATTAAGTGACTTTTGGAATCTTTATAAGGATACATGGACAGTTAGTGATAAAATTGGAATTCAAATTTATGTGTTTGACCCTCAGGCTGAGTGCTCTTTTTTTAGCCATAGTTCACAGTGTCAGAGTTCCTCAGAAGTGGTTCGTGTGGATGGTGATGATGATGATAATGATGATGATGGTGATGATAAGAATTGTGGTGACATTGATGATGGTGATGATGGCGATGGTAGCAATGATGATGTAATAATGATAAGGGTGATGAAGATGATGTTGATGACGTTGATGGTGAGTATCACTTGGAGCTAGGTCTAGGACAGGTCAAGGGCACTTCGGACATGAGGCATCGTTCTGGTAGCTTCTTAAATGATCAATGAGTTAACTCCAACTTATCTTTCCAGTTTTGTCTCTACTCATCTTTCTTAACCCTCTGCTTTAGAGGAACTGGCTTACTCTTTTCAAAAATGTATTATCAAGTCCAGATCCTTTTCAACAGCCCTCTGTAGGAAGCAATCCTGCTGAGACCTTGATCTTGGACTTCTAGTCCAGAGCTGTGAGACAATAAATTTCTGTTGTTTAAGCAGCCCAGCCTGTGATACTTTGTTAAGGGAGCCCTAGCAAAGGAATTAAACCACATGCGGCTATTTAAATTTAAATTCATCAACATTAAACATTTAGTTCCTCAGTCACACTAGTCACCTTTCAACAGCTTAATGGCTACATGCAGCTATTAAGGGTAGTGGCTACCATATTATAAATGCAGATGGAACAGTTCCAGCATCACAGAAATTTCTCTTGGGTGATATTGGGCTGGGGTGATCATTCTTAACACTGACTGCATATTAAACTATCCAAGGAGAGTTTAAAAATCAAATGTTTTATTTTGAGATGGAGATTCACACGAAGTTAAAAAGAAATAGCCCTCCTGTGTACCCTTTACCCCCTGCCCCCCAATGGCACCTCCTATACTATGTCAGTGATCACAGTTAACATACTGATATTGATAGACTCAGATCAGAACTCTTCATTGCCACTAGGATCCCTCCTGATGCCCGCCCCTTCCTTTTTGAAAGTGAAGTCACTCAGTCATGTCCAACTCTTTGTGACCCCATGGACTATAGCATACCAGGCTCCTCCGTTCGTGGGGTTTTCCAGGCAAGAGTACTGGAGTAGGTTGCTATTTTCTTCTCCAGGGGATCTTCCCGACCCAGGGATCAAACCTGGGTCTCCCCCATTGTAGGCAGATGCTTTACCATCTGAGCCACCAGGGAAGTCTTTCAACTCTCCTGGTCAAAAAGAGAAGAGAGTCATATTCCAGGCATAGCAAGTGGCATGTATATAACCGGAGAACAAAGAGGACTTTCTGGGTCCTGAAGTTAATCCATCATAAACAATGCAGAAGACAAAAACATGAAATTAAAAGACACTTGCTCCTTGGAAGGAAAGTTATGACCAACCTAGACAGCATATTAAAAAGCAGAGACATTACTTTGTCAACAAATGTCCATCTAGTCAAGGCTATGGTTTTTCCGGTGGTCATGTATAGATGTGAGAGTTGGACTATAAAGAAAGCTGAGCGCCTAAGAATTGATGCTTTTGAACTGTGGTGTTGGAGAAGACTCTTGAGAGTCCCTTGTACTGCAAGGAGATTCAACCAGTCCATCCTAAAGGAGATCAGTCCTGGGTGTTCATTGGAAGGACTGATGCTGAAGCTGAAACTCCAAGACTTTGACCACCTGATGTGAAGAGTTGACTCATTTGAAAAGACCCTGATGCTGGGAGGGATTGGGGACAGGAGGAGAAGGGGATGACAGAGGATGAGATGGCTGGATGGCATCACCGATACAATGGACATGAGTTTGGGTAAACTCCAGGAGCTCGTGATGGACAGGGAGGCCTGGCGTGCTGCGGTTCATGAGGTCACAAAGAGTCAGACATGACTGAGCGACTGAACTGAACTGAACTAAAACAATGCACAAGAGGTGGGAATACGGCAGAATTATTTCCCTGAGAGATGAGGACTAATCTGGACCAAGACAGTACCTTCTTTAATACCCAGAAGAAGGCATACATACAAAGAGAAGTATTCTATCTTAGAAAAAAGATGTAACCATTGAATTCACTTGGGTCCTGGTTCTCTTGGAAAAACTTGGTTAGCAACTTCTTGTAGCTAAAAAATCTTGTAACATGTGATATTTCAGTTACTTTCTACTTGGAGAAGTTTATGACCAATTGGGCAAACAGGGAAGCCATTGGGGTGCTGAAATCTTTCCCGTACTTGGAGGCATCCTAAATGGGAGGGTTGAATGCAAGCGTTCCTCTCCCCTCCTGCCCCTGGAAGTTTTCCTCCTATGATCTCACTTCCCAGAGGGAAGAAAAAGCAGAGAAATGAGCTGTGAATCCCATTTATATTCATTAATACCCTAAAGATGAAAAATACCTTTCCATTTTCCCTGAGATAATTCAAGCCCATTGCCTAGGAAAATGTTATAGATCTTTGTCACTGCAATCTCAGGGGTAAGAGAGTAGGACTTACGGTGTAGACAAACCCAGCATGGTCTTGTGGTCTTGCCAGGAACCTCTCAGGCCCATTCATGAGCTGGGTTTCAGACCAATATTAAGGCACTTGGAGAACAATCTTTCCAAATGGGTTACAGAGAAGTATCAGGGTTCCTGAGATTAGCGGAGGCCACCAGAGACACTCAAAGAGGCAAGGAAGGGACTTCTTCCTGAAGCTCACCCTTAGTTTCCTGAAAGCCACGGGATAATAATGAAATATACTGAGCACATACTGAATTCTTACTCTGTGCTGAGAATTGTGCTGACCTAACCACACAGGTCTCCACTTCACCTTCGCTGCTGTATTCATCTATTTAAAATAAATTTGGAATGAAGGTGCATCATATATAATATATATGGTAAAGTGCACTTATTAGACCGATGTCAGGTGTACACTTGAGTGAGTGTTTGATAAGTGCACTCTCTATGACCATCACCCAAATTGAGACACAGAATATTCCCAGCACCCCCAGAGGTTCCTCTGGCCCTTCCTAGTTAGTATCTGTCTCAGGGAATTACTCTTCTGACTTTAATCACCATCCTTTAGTTTTGCCTTTTTGTTATTCATGTAATTGAACTAGTCCAAAGTCACCCCATCAAGGAGTGGTGTACAGTCAAAAAATCGTTTAAGTCCAACCATTGTAAGTCAAGGACAGTATGTAGTTATTTAGGAAAGTTTTTTTTTTTTTTTTTTTTTTTAGTTATTACTACTTGTGTCCTTTCCTTTAAATTGTTTAAATTTTAGTTTTAGCACTTTGTGTTCAAACAATGTGGTCTTTATTACCTCTATTTTTTTTTTGGAATTTGTTTTCTTTAAGGATCCAGTTTGTGATCAGTTTTGTAAATGTAAAAAGGATGGTTGGAAGTAATATATATTATCTGTAGCCTTTTAAGTTTGTTATGACAGCCTGATTAATATTTAAATCATTTATTGTTCTTTCTATTTAGTATAACACAAAAGGGGAGGATTAAAGATTTCCACTTCAAAAAAAGAAGAAGTGAAGCTGAGACTCAGGGCCTGGTCTACTGGCTCCCAGGATGAGGGAGTATGAAACTGCTAGTTGCTCAGCTGTGTCCAACGCTTTGCAACCCCACCGACTGTAGCTCGCCAGGCTCCTTTGTCCATGGAATCCTCCAGGAAAGAATACCGGAGTGGGTTGCCGTTTTCTTCTCCAGGGGATCTTTCTGACCCGGGGATCAAACTCGTGTCTCCCACATCGCAGGAATATTCTTTACTGTCTGAGTCAGCAGGGAAAACCCCCAGGATGAGAAGACCCTCCTGAAACAAGGACAAGGTACATCTGTTAAGCAGGGAAATCTGAGACTTCAAGGATGGAGGAGTTTATAATTAGTTTCCCAAGCCTGCTGTGATAAATTACCACAAAATTGCACTTAAAACAACTGAATTTATTCTCTCCCAGTTCTTGAGGGCAGACATCTAAAATCAAGGTGTTCGCAGGACCACTTTCCCTTCGAAAACTTTCGGGAAAAATCTTTGCTCACCTCCCTCTTCCAGCTTCTCATG
The DNA here is from genome assembly GCF_963930625.1 of Muntiacus reevesi. Classification (NCBI taxonomy): domain Eukaryota; kingdom Metazoa; phylum Chordata; class Mammalia; order Artiodactyla; family Cervidae; genus Muntiacus; species Muntiacus reevesi. The sequence continues at coordinate 39,882,799 of NC_089258.1, read as the reverse complement.
GCTCCAGGCACCCCTTGGCTTGTAGCAGCATCACTCCAATCTCTGTTTGGTAGCTGGTCAGTGAGTTGCTCCGTCTGACCTGGCCCAGATCAGGGGTCCTCGCTCCCCCAGCTTCTAGGACAGTTTCCTCATCTTTTGGTCAGCACTGTCTCACCATCAAGTTCAGGTACCAACTCACGGGGAAGGAAGAGAGTACAGAAGAGGCCCAGCTGAGGTCTCAAGCCCAGACCCGGGCACAGCACGGCTTGGGGGTGATGATGCAGTCCCCCAGGCCTGATGACAAGGGAGGCTGAGAAATGAAGCACGTGCCCAACTCCAGCGCAATCACGGTGGACAGAGGGGAGAAGGGATTCGGGCTGACACTCACCAGTCTCTGGGCTTCTCTGGTGGCTCAGCGGTAAAGAATCTGCCTGCGATACAGGAGACCCGGTTTCGATCCCTGGGTTGGGGAGATCCCCTGGAGGAGGGCATGGCAACCCACTCCAGTGTTCTTGCCTGGAGACTCCCATGGACGGAGGAGCCTGGTGGGCTAGAGTTCACAGGGTTGCACAGACACCTAGTGGTTACAGAAGTGAAAGTCACTAAGCTGTGTCTGACTTTTAGGGACCCCGTGGGCTGTAACCCACCAGTCCATGGAATTCTCCAGGCAAGAATGCTGGAGTGGGTAACTATTCCCTTCTCCAGGGGATCTTCCTGACCCAAGGATTGAACCTGGGTCTCCTGCTTTGAGGACAAATTCTTTAACTTATGAGCCACCATCGAAGCCCAAGTGGTAAACAAGAGGATGTCACTACCTTGCCCACAGATCACCGTGATTTGATGAATGGAAACGCCTGGCCCCAGCCTGGTTCACATGGATGTCTTACAATTGCTTTTATTTTTATCATCACCAAAGAAAACTTTCTGAAATGCACCTGCCTCTCAGTCAACTGTAAAGGTATTTACTGGGGATTACCAATAAAGTGTGTAACTTACCGTTTTTAAAGTGACTGCTATTATTATACCTGTTTATACTTTTTTTTTAGATGAAGAAAATGAGGCTCAGCAGGGTACTGAGTAGTCAGATTAGCAGTGCTAGAAGAAGTGAAAATTCTACCCCAGTCAGAGTCACGCCTAGTATTGTGGGAAGGGTGTATCCACATGGACATATTAGAATTACATTTTTCAAAATGTAGATTGAGCTCCTTTAGTGATCATGACCTTGGCGTAGCAGGTCTCCAATCTGAATAGAATTGAATAAGAATTACCAGATACAGTAGTGTAATGGATCTGGCTGAATTTGATCCCTGGCTGCCATTTACTGGCTCTGGGGTTGTGAGCAAATTATGCAAGGGATCTGAACCTCATTTTCTTCATCTATAAAAATGTATAAAATAGGTATAATAAAAACAGTCACTTCATAAGGATCAGTTAATGTTTAAAACATGTTTAGATTCTAGGATATTGGAATTGCTCTAGGTATTTGCAGTTATTAACACTTGCAAGGAGGGTGATATTTTGTTTACACTCCATGGGTTGTGAGATCTATTTGTATGTACACATGCACGCATAGGAGCATGATGTGAAATGTATTTCTTACTGGGAGTTTTCTGTTTCTTATTCTGATCACCCAGGTCTTGCCCTGCAGTGGGTGATGTGCAGGGTCTCATTGACTCTTTCACCTTGGTGGTCTGCATTGAGGGCCGGTGCCTGAGAGCCAACTCTGTTCCCATAGACATCTCTGGAGCTGAATCCACCTTCTCTTGGCCTCAGGCTGGACAGATGCTCCTTGGCTCCTCAGGGTTAGTGAATCAGGCTGAAAAATTGCATTTTCATTTTGGGTTTGTCTGTTGATGTGCGCATGTCTTTCACTTCTGAACCTTGGGTTGATGTCATCTTTCCTTTTTCCTTTGGGTCATAAAATCTATTCTAATTTCCACTTTGTTAACTAAAATTTTACTTCCAGGGTTGGGTCCATCAATATTGCCACTAGCTCTGGGGACCTTAGAGAGGGACTCAGACTGGCAGGGATTGTGACGGGGGGCAGGAGGGGTGTGTGTACAAAAAGACCCCAAGCCAGGGAATTGTCCTAATATTCATGCTGAAAACACATCTTGAACTGCCTGGTGATCGATACCCTTGAAGAGGGGAGGGCGGGCTGCAGCCAAGGCAGTGGGCAGAGTCAGCTCCGAGAACAAGATGCTCCCAGCTGGCCTGGGATGATAACCGTAGACTGACAGTGAAGATAAACACTGCCCCTCCCTACAGATAGCCTCTGTCTTCTCCATTCCAGACCTGTTCTGTTTTCACAGACTACTAGGCTATCAGGACACGAGGGATCCCTTGGGGTTGGGCAGAAAGGTGTGCTCCCAGATCCTGCAGAAACGGGGCCACGTTGTCCTAGTTACTCACATTACCACCTCTTGAAGGCCCATCACATGCCAGGGCTCTGAGGAGCAATTTCTAATAACTTATGCAAACATTCAGGAAGAAGTTATGTATGTAATCTCATGAAATAAAAGATGACACTGAGGCTCAGAGATGTTAATTAACTTACCCAAGTTCACACAGCTGCCAAGATCCAGAGTTGGCATTTGAACCCTGCATGCCTGACTTTAGAGATCCTTGTGTGGTCCGTGGATCAACTGAATTACTCTCACCTGGGAGGTTATTAGGAACGTAGGACTTAGGCCTCTTTCCAGACCTTGAATCAGAATCTGCATTTTAACAGGATCCCTTTGAGGTGTGTGGCACCTTGATGTTTGAGCGGGTTGAATCTAAAGAATTTTCCTTCTCATAGCTGTGTCTCATAGAGTTTGGCAGTCACTAAATAAACAGACTCATGAACTAATTAACTAATAAACAAATAGACACACTTCAAGCTGAATTCCTCGGTCAAAGAGTAATCTTCAGAAGACACTTACTTTTCACAGGAGCATCATGAAGTTTCAGTTCTTAGCGGGAGAGGAAAGTGATTTCTTCCCCTGGAGTTGGACAGAAGATGCTTAAGGGTGCAAAGACTAAGGAGCAAATGTGCTTCATTGGGCCATTTTGTTGCTGACCCGGGAAGACATGAAGGGCTGGGACAGGAGCGAGCTTCCCCTGCGAGGTAGGGCAGGGTGAGGACTCTTGCATCTTGCGTTCACTCGTGCCAGGCGTCTGGCTGAGGGCTCTACAGAAGCAGCGCCCCTGGTAAGAGTCTGCAGACTCAAGGGGGCAAAAACGGAACAGTCACTTCCTTTCCTTTTTTCCTATCTGATGTATTGCTCAGTCGCTAAGTCATGTCTGACTCTTTGCAACCCCACAGACTGCGGCACGCCAGGCTTCCCTGCTCTTCACTATCTCCTGGAACTTTGCTCAGATTCATGTCCATCGAGTCAGTGAGGCTGCTCCCCTGGTGACTCAGATGGCAAAGAATCTGCCGGCAGTGCAGGAGAACCTGCTTCAATCCTTGGTTTGGGAAAATCCCCCAGAGAAGGGAATGGCTACCTACTCTAGTATTCTTGCCTGGAGAATTGCCTGGGCAGAGGAGTCTGGCGGGCTACACAGTCCATGGTGTTGCAAAGAGTGGGACGTGACTGAGTGACTAATACACGCACATTCCTAGCTGAACTAAGCTTTTATTTTGAGCCTCTGGCCAACAGTCTGCAAGGAGCTGAGTTCTGCTAACAAAACCCAGGAGCTTAGCAGGCCCGGTTAGGTCTGGAGATGACTGCAAGCTATCTGCTACCTTATTGTGGTCCTGCAACAGAGGACCTGTGAAGCCATGCTGAGATTTCTGCTTGTCAGACACCAAAAGATAATATGGGTGGATTTAAGCTCCTAAGCTTGGGGGTAATTTGTTATAGCAGTGAAACAGATAACACCACCCTTTATTGTCAAAGCGATCACATGTCCCAGCCCAGGGCATTGTGACACTTGTGAGAGCATTGCAAAGCCACAAGAGAAATGATGTAGGTCCAGGGAGGGTTGGAGAATTGGGGTCAACAACACAGCTCAACACAAGCACCCACGACATGCCTGGAGGTGTGGAGACCTGAAGGAGACCTCAGCCTGGCCCCTGGGGAGCCCAAGAGCTCTGGAAGAGCTGGAGCAGGCTTTGAAGTTCGCTTGACCCCGAATCCATGAGGAGCTTCCTGAAAATGTCATCACCCTTCCCCAGGAATTGACAAAGGGCGTCTGACACCATCCCTGGGGCACCTTCTGGAGTGGAGCGAGCTCAGGTGCCTTGGACACTGCTTCAGCGGGCTCAGCCCTTGCCAACTCTGAGCAGAGACCTGCGGGCAATGAAAGTCATCTGTCCAATAAACAGGTCTGGGCAACCATGGAAACCAAAACCTCATCCGTCACCAATGGCAATCAAGAGAACAGGAGGTGGCTTGGCCGGGAAGGAGGCATGGAGGGAGGTGGCAGGCATTAGGAGCTTGGTATTGGCACGAGGAGAGTGTGACTAATACTGTTTACCTACTTCGTATTGTGCGCTGCGCTGGACAGCATCTCTTCTGAACATCACAGTGGGGTATTGTGATGTTCAAAGGGTAGGCTTATTATTCCCATTTGGCAGGTGGGAAAACTGAGGACCAGAAAGAGTGCAGTCACTTGCCCAAGGGCAGATCTGAACCCAGGCCATTTCAGGCCAAGCCCATGTTCTTTCCATTGGGTGACCTTTTACTCCGTCTTTCTCTTATCCTCTATTCACCTTGATTCTTTGATTTAAGAACACTGATTCTGCTGTAGGAGAAAGACCCTGGAGTCAGAGAGTCTCCCTGCCCCTGACATGACTCCCTGAATGATTCCGGCCAGTGTAACGCCCTTGTCCAAGCCTGGTTTTCCCACCTATAAAGTGAGAGATTTAGATTCTATTGGGGATGTCAAACAAGTCTTGTTTTGCATGCCAGCTCTAACTGGATGATGGTTGCCGTGAGATGTGTCATATGGATGGGGCCTGTGAAGCTGGGAAGGAATTCCGTGTGGCTCAGTGAGGTCTTCATTGAGTGTAGATTATGGGAACAGATGATCTCCAAGTTCTTTTGAAAGTCTTTGAGTGTGTGACTCTTTTTTCAACATTCCTCTTTTTGCTTTATGGGTTTTTTCCTAGGCAAAGCCAATCCAGAGAGGCCCCATCTGCCTCCGCTGAATATTAAACTGATGTATGCAAATCGCGGGCTGGCCGGACGGCCCCCGGATCTGCAGGGGGATGAGACCACACAAAGACCCATATGTTGCCGCTCTGATGGCGTTGTTTAACCGCCTTCAGTAAAACCCCATCTGTGGTGGGGTGATCCGCGAGAGCACCAAGGGTCATGCCTAACCCCTAAAACCATCAACTAAAGGGCCGTAAAGAACCCTGCTAGGACCGGTGACTCCTGGATGCCGCCCAGATTGCACCTCTCTTCCTGGAATTTGGCCTGCAGCAAATGTGAACTCATGGTTGCCAGGGTCTGGCTTTGAGCTTCCCACCTAGAATATAGATGAGGAGGCAGCTACTCTGTGGGGTGGGTGTGGGGGTGGGGGTGCGGCGGCTGGGGACAGGGGCAGCTTTCCCACAGGTCACTGGATTTGTTCTTTCTCGATCTTTGACGTCTCGGCCACAGCTGGAGAACTGTAGGTTTTTTTTATAACATTTTATTTTGTATTGGAGTGTAGCCGATTGACAAATAATGCTGTGACAGTTTCAGGTGAACAGCGAAGGGTTTCAGCCATATATATATATATATATATATATATATATATACACCTGGACTTCCCAGGTGGTGCTAATGGTAAAGAACCCACATGCCAATGCAGGTAGACATAAGAGATGCAGGTTCGATTCCTGGGTTGGTAAGATCCCCTGGAGGAGGGCATGGCAACCCACTCCAGTATTCTTGCCTGGAGAATCCCATGGACAGAGGAGCCTGGCGGGCTGTGGTCCATAGCGTTCCACGGAGTCGGACATAACTGAAATGACTTAGCATGCACACCCTCACATACAAGTATCCATTCTCTCCCAAGCTCCCCTCCCATCCAGGCTGCCACGTAACACTGGGCAGAGTTCCCTGTGCCATACAGTAGGCCCTGGTTGGTCATCCATTTTAAATATAGCAGTGTGTACCTGACCTTCCCAAGCTCCCTATTTGCCTCCGGCAGCCATTAGCTCATCCTCAAAGTCTGTGGGTCTTTTTCTGTTTTGTGAGTTCATTGGCATCCTTTCCTTTTAGATTCCACATATGAGGGATGTCGTACGATATTGGAAACCTGTAGGAGTTTTGTCCTTAGCAAGCCTGAGGGCCTGCAGGCTGCCGTGCTCCTTCCTGGTGCCGTGATAAACTGCCGCAGGGACCCTGGGCCGTGTCACCCAGTGCTCTGACCGACCGTCCCTGGCCTGGGGGGCCCCCACCCCCTCCTTCTCCCCGCGCCGGGCCCTCCAAGCTAGTAAGACACGGCAGTGGGAGGGCCAGGCGGACGCAGCAAAGTCACCGCTAGAGCAGGGCTTCCCGGGAGCAGAGCCCACCGGAGGAGCCGTCCCCTCAAGACACTTTGATGTCTCGGGAGAACACTTTCAGTGAATCAAAAATAACTCGCCAACTCCTGCCTCACGGAGTGGGTTTGAGGCATAAAATAAGTAGTGTGCTTTAGATAGAAGATTTGGGTCACCTTCATTAGGACACTTTGTCCCCTGGGGCTGAGCGGGAGGTCCCTGTAGGCGCGGGCTCAGGGCAAGGTAACTCCAGGCCGGAACACGACAGAAGGTTCCCTACCCACAGCCGCCCTCTCTTGGAGGGAGCCTGGGTCCAGTGTCCCTTTTCCTTTTCTTTTAAAAGTATTCTGTATTAATTTTCTTAGAGTAGGGCCTTAGATTAAAGAATCTGCCTGCAATGCAGGAGACCCAGGTTCAATCTCTGGGTCAGGAAGATCCCCTGGAGGAGGAAATGGCAACCCACTCCAGTACTCTTGCCTGGGAAATCCCATGGACGGAGGAGCCTGGTGGGCTACAGTCCATGGGGTCACAAAGAGTCGGACACTACTTAGCGACTCACACTTTCACTTCTTTCATCTCAAAAGTAGCATGTGTTTATTGCAGAATAACTTAGAGGTACATATAAGCTAAGAGATGAACACACACTTCCTGGATCACCTCTTGATGTGGAGGGACCACTGTTAGCACTTTAGTGATGGAATCTGAGAAGGGGGTGGCCCAGAGCCAAGGACCAGGCCCTGGGGTCCACAGATCTGCAGCAACCTCCAGTTCTTTCTCTGACCAGCTGTGGGGGCAAGTGGCTCATCTTTTCTGAGCTCCAGTTTGCCCATCTGCAATCTGGCAGTGATAATAGTTTGGTGGGAGGACTTACTGAGAGGATTCACCCTCAGTCTTCACACAGTGCTGGGCATTTAGGAAACACTCCAGAAATGATTATGTCCTTACTATTATCATCTTGGCACTGATCTCTCAAGGGGCCAAGGTCATCCAGAAAGGAAAAAGACTGCTCTTAGGAGCAGGGACACTTTTCTTCAATCTTGGTGAAATTAAGGGGCTCTATGAGAGGAAGTTGAAGGCAACGGCACCCCACTCCAGTACTCTTGCCTGGAAAATCCCATGGATGGAGGAGCCTGGTAGGCTGCAGTCCATGGGGTCGCTGCGAGTCGGACACGACTAAGCGACTTCACTTTCACTTTTCACTTTCATGCATTGGAGAGGGAAATGGCAACCCACTCCAGTGTTCTTGCCTGGAGAATCCCAGGGATGGGGGAGCCTGGTGGGCTGCCGTCTATGAGGTTGCACAGAGTCGGACACGACTGAAGCGACTTAGCAGCAGCAGGAGAGGAAGTAACATAATGTCTCAGACAGGCAGTTTTAAATGGGAAATAATGGGAGATGTGGGCTCCAGTTTTACAGGGATCAAAAGTTGAGAGCAGAAGGGAACCCTTTTTAGTTTAGGTCCATGCCCCCAGGGTCATATATACATATTTTTCAGTTGGCCAAAACTGCATGGCAAAGCTATTTTCCAATGCAGACTTCCCCTGGCTTCTGGACCAACTGAATCTCATTTTTGCAACTGCGAATGATCTGACTCTGAAGTTAGGGGTTCTGCTGGGTAGGGATAGAGTTTACGATCCTGTTAGAGGTCATAAAAATCACAGGAAGAAAGACTTGGAAAGAAACAGGAAATTTCTTAAGCAATGAGCTAGAAGCAAAGCGGAAGTCCACGTGCAGATGTTTGCCCAGTTGACTCACGGCCATTGTCAGATGCTGACGCTGAGTGGGCAAAGGAGCTCCCTCCCCCTGCCTGTCTGGCAGCTTATTCCACTCTAAACTAGCCCTGAACGCTCTGCGTTGGCCCAGATAAACACCTATACCCTTCCAGACGTTTCTGTGTATGTACACGTGTATACAGATTCTCACTGTATCTTTAATCTGACTCATTCTGCTTCATAACCGGCTTTTCCCATTTAACTCTGTGGCTGAACATTGCCCTGCTGCCTTTTGGTTCACTTTTTTTGTTGTCCCCTGGGGGGCATGCTGCAAAGATGATATGTCCAGGGCTGCCCTGAACTTGACTTCTTTCCTTCGAACCCCTGAGTCCTCCCATCTTTCTTTCCTTCCACTGATCCTGTTGCTGACTTTGGGGACTCAGAATGCAGACTTAGATTTGTGTTGGCTGGACCTGAATCCATCCAACACACTCATTTGCACACTTTTGGCTAATGACCTTCTTTCCTTTCCTACGGAGAAAGTAGGAGCACTTGCAAAAAGAAAACTTTCCCGTTTTTTCCTCTGCCGCCATCCTGTGCTGGAGTGCCTTTGCTCGGTCAGCATATTTCAGCCCGCTGTAGATTGGTCTTTCGTTAGTGAAATCGTAGCTGCAGAAGTCTCTTTAAAAAGTTGCTCCTGTGCAGATATGATCACGGCAAAGTCCATCGGTTTATATAGCACTGCATCAAGAGGTGAGAAAAAATAACTTTTAAGGTCAAATAAAGTCCCAGGGCAGCTCATGACAGCCCAGTTACCTGCGTCATCGTGGTGTGTGAGTCAGTCATGTGGCAAGAACTGGGTCATGCTGTGTTAGGGCCGTTCGATTGTACGTTTTGGGTGCTTCTTGACTGACGTTTAGTTGCCCCAGTGCTGACCACAGATAGTGTCAGCAGGGAAAGTGAAACGTAGTACTTGGCCTAAACACAAAAAAGAGATTTGAGCAATGGTATTGTTTAACATCTCCTAACGTTACAGGAGGCATTTCACGGGTGTCTTCCAAACAGTGAGGATTTTAACTGGAGGAGGGGGACTTCCCTGGTGCTGCAGTCGTTGTGACTCCACGTTCCCAGTGCGGGTGGGGTGGGGCTCTGAGATTCCACAGGCCATACCGTGAGGCCAAATAGATGAATAAATAAATACACTTTACGCGGAGGAGAGACCCATTTGCTGGTTCTTTCAAGCAGTGCTGATAGTAACAAAAGCTAACCTTTCACAGAGAGCTTTTAATGCGCCCAGGCACTGTTCTATACTGCTGCGTATTAGCTCATGTAACCTTTACTTAAGGACCTGGTGACGAGGCCAAACAGAGAGGTTAGGTGACTCGCTCAAGGTCACACAGCTTGTAAATGGCGAATCAAGGATTTGGAACCAAGTGTCTTGTCTCCTGGAGTAGGAAATGGCAACCCACTCCAGGATTCTTGCCTGGAAAACTCCATGCACAGAGGAGCCTGGTGGGCTGCAGTCCATGGGGTCCCAAAGAGTCGGACACATCTTGTCTCCAGACTCTACACCCTCGACTCCTGTCATTCTCATGCTTACAGGGCAGAACCACACCCTGGTCTTAACCAACTCCGCCTCTTCTGCGCCTGCCCCTCAAAGCAGCCGATGGGTCTGGAGAAAACCATTAAGTCGTGTTGGCTGCTTCCCGTTAGTTTTTGGAGCGTGATTCTCCCATGTGTCCTCACGCTACCTGGCAACCATCATCCATTTCCCTGGTCCAGTTACTCTCCAGAAAGCTCCATCTGAGTTTTCTTACACCTTCTCCTCTCTCCTTGAACCTTCAATACCTCATCCCCTCCCTCCCTCTCACCTGCTGACCTATTTCCCATTTCACGGAGATGACAGTAGCAATCAGAGAATCTGTTTCCGCCCCCTGCCCTGCCTCGGGATGCTCATGTTTTGCCTTCCCTCTTATTAAGACAGATGCACCATCCCCCCTCCTGAGAACAACTCTCCTCCTCTATGCTCCGAGGATGCAGCTTCAGTAATTGTCCCCTCTCTTGCCTGCTTCATAGCACACTCCTTTTCTCCTGAAATCGTTAGCATCACTGTGCAAACATGCCAATATCTCTTCTGTGTTAAAACAAACAACAGCCAACCAATGCAATCCTGCCTTCTCCTTCAGCTGCCTTTTTACTTCTCTTCTCCTTTATAACAAAAACTCTGGCAAGAGCAGTCTTCCTGTCTGTCCCAATCCTTCTCCTCTGTTTCCCTCTTTCAATAACCTGGTCAGGCTTCTGCTCCTAGCTCTGCATCCAAACAGGATTGACCAAGGTCATTCAGGCCCCATGACATCTGCTTGGCTCAAGCCAGCAGTCTAGTGTCAGGCCACCTGTAGTTGGTCCTGCGAGCATTTGACACAGCTGACTACTGCCTTGTCCTGAAAGCTTTTCCCTTACTGACTCTCCAGAATACCTCCCGCTCCTGCTCTCCACCCCCTTCTCCTTCATGCGCTGCTTTTCAGATTCCCAGTTTCTCTGTTCTCTATCCAGGACCCCCTAATGCTGGGGGGTGCCAGGCTCAGCCCTCGTGCCTCTTCTCTGCCCACATTTCGGCTTTGGTGATCCCACGTTGTCTCTCTCATGCTTTAAGCATCATCTCCAGTAGATGACTCCCCAGTTGACAGTTCCAGGTTGAACCCCGTCACTGCCCTGATCTCCAGACTCATCTGTCTGTCTCCACTTCGATGTCTAACAGGCATCTTGAAGGTGACGCAGCCCAGACGGGAGTCCTGACCCACAACCATGCCAAGCCTGCTCCTTCCTTCGTCTCCCCATCTCAGGTAGGGCGAGTGCCCCTTTCACTGGACCAGTTGTTTGGGCCAAATGCTTTGGAGTCCTCCTTGACTCCCCTCTTTCTCTCATATGCTTATCCAATCGATCAGAACTCCTTTCAGTTTTGTTTTCAAAGCAGACCCAAAGTCCAATCACTTTTCACCATTTCCACCACCACGCGATCTAATCCGCCAACCAGCCCTCTGAGATTATTATAAGTGCGTCCTTTTCTCCATGTTTCTACCCTTACTTTCTATACTCTCTTCCCAGCCCAGCCTCCCAAGTAACGATGTAAAACCATAGTGCAGACACTGCAACTCCTCTGCCTGGAAACCCCAACAGCTTCCTCACCGTCCACGGGGAAGCCAGAGTCATTGCAGTGACCTTCCAGGCCCAGTGCGACCTGTTCCAGCGCCATTCCTCACTCCCCTCTTCTCTGACCTCGTTTCCTAGTCTTCTCCCCTTGCTGTCTCTCCAGATGCTCAGCTGCAGCCTTCTTATTTTTCCTTGAGCTGGTCCAGCAGCCCGCTTGCCAGGGTGGTATCAGTGGCCGGATGCCCTTCCCCAGGCCAAGGTCAGCTCCCTCGCTCTTTCAGATGTCTGCTCAGACCTTCCAAGTTGAGGCCATCTTGACCTATTTCAAATGGAAGCACTCTCCTCCCCAGAATTCCTAGCCCCTTTCTGCTTTATTTTTTTCCACAGTGCTCATCACTATACTATACTCTACTGTGGTATTCACGGTATACATTTCACAGGGCGTTTATTTTATTGATTGTCCACCTCTCACATGCGAAAGTGCTCATCTTCAGGAGGACACAGGTGCTTTAGTTCTACTCCCTGAAGCATCTTCAGTGCTTAGAGCCATGTATAACACACGGTAGGCACTCATGGGGTATTTGTTCGGTAAATGGGTGAATGAATGAACTCTAAAAAGTGAATATGATCTGGATTAGATTCGTTGGTATAGTATCTTTGGCTTCCTTTTAAGCCTCTGGATCACTTTGAAGACTTTCCAAAGATTGCAAAGTCATCTTTACTTCATCTATCTCTCTCTCTTTTTTTAACCTGTCAGTATTTGCAGCTACTCATCTGTGTAAATAGTGTCTTCAAGAACACTGTACAACCAAAGCTAATGAAAATTATCAGGCTGTTTTGATAAACACAAAAAGTGAAGTCAGGAGGTTATGGATGACAATTGCAGTTTTGTATCAACTCAAGCATCCAATTTATTTAATCAAAACAGCCTTGTTCTTATTGACTGACTTTATAATAAGTAAAGGTTATCATCTATATTTATAAAATAAAGTCACATAGCTAAAACATTGCTTTAAACAAAATCAGTTTTGTATATTGCATTCCAGGCAAGAGTTTAAAAATAGCTAAAAATAAATGTGGAAATCATTGACTTGTAACATAACCTCTAAGAGCTCTTTCTTGCTTTGGTATTATCTCAGACCAACATGGTTGTTGCCAAACGAGGCTAGGATTGGGGTGAAGATGCAGTAGACTCCTCTTATCCACGGTTTGGCTTTCCATGGTTTCAGTTACTCAAGGTCAAAAGAGGTCTGAAAATACGAAATGAAACATTCCAAAAAATAAACAGTGCATAAATTTTAAACTGCGTGCCCTTCTGAATAGCGTAATGAAATCTCGTATCATCCCACTCCGTCCTGCATGGGCTCCTCAGCCACTGGCATCCTGACATCCAACAACGGACACCGACCTGATTTAATGGTCCGTGAGCAGCAGAAGCAGGTGACCCTTCTCCCAACTTCTCGCCAGGAGGTCCGTAGCAGCCTAAAGCTGAGTCACCATGCATATGGCATTCATGTCGCTTCACCTCATCAGATAGGCATTTTATCATCTCACATTGTCACAAGAGGAGGGGTGAGTGCCGTACGATAGATATGTTGAGAGAGAGAAAGATAACGCCTGCATAAATTTTATTCTAGTAGATTGTTAAAATTGTTTGATTGTATTATCAGTTGTTGTTGTCACTGGGCCTCATTTACTGTTTTTCCCAAATCGACTTCAGTAAATTTTCCTTGCCTCCCGTCCTGTCCTTTTCATGCCGATCTCCTCTGTGCCCTGAGTGTTCTTCTATAAAATAATCATAATAAGATTTCCCTGGCAGTCCAGTGGTGAAGGCTTCACCCTTCCAGGGCAGGAGGCGTGGGTTCCATCTCTGGTTGGGGGAGTTCCGTGTGTGACAAGGTGCGATCAAAATAAATCATAGTAATAGCTGGCCTTTATCTTCTAAACGTGGCAAGCCCTGGGTGAAGCATTTAACATGAATTTTCATATTTAAGCCTTACCACAATAACGGTCACCCTAGAGACAGATACTATGACCATTTCAGTTTCATAAGTGTTGGCAGAGAGAGAGAGAGAGAGAAAGTACCTTCCCACGGTCACATGGTCAGTGAATGTGAGAGTCTCCTCCCGAGACGTCTGAGCCATTTTTGCAAACTCAGTGGCAGACCAGAGCCGGCTACTGAGTAGGAACCCAGTGGAAGTCGGTTCCCTGACTCAGGTTCGACCCAGTCTCTCCATTTACTGAGCCCACTGGGGTGTGGAAGAGCCCACTTGGTCTTCCAAAGAATGTAAAGAGGTCTCTGTGTAATTTGCATTTTGCATCTCTTATTGACAAAGTCCTTGAAATCGGTCTGTTCCAAACAGCCTCAGAGTCCCACTCTCACAAGATCTTTCATTTTGTTCCAAAAATTGCGGCAGGAAATTTCTGAGCTGTTGCTATGTCGGGATGGAGTTTATTATCACTAGCAGATCTGACGTTGGAAGATGTATGAAAGATCTCGTGAATAATAGAACATGGGCTGGTACTCATCCCTCCTTGTGAGGCCCAGGCATGTCCAAGGCGGAACAGACAGGAGCTGGCAGCCAGGGCCAGAGGTCACTTGCATGAACGCTGCGGCCGCATCTGAAGGCTCGCCCGCACCTCCCAGGGATCAGAGGACCAGGGGATGTACTACAGCGAATGACAAGGAGATACATGGGTGAGGAGTCAGAAGAGCTGAGTTTGAGGCTTGAAGTACAACCTTAACAAAATGACTGTTGCTCTCCGAGCTCCTCTCTAAGGAGAGAATTTAAGAATCTGCCTGCAATGCAGGAGACCCAGGTTCGGTCCCTAGGTCAGGAAGATCCCCTGGAGAAGGGAAGGGCAACGCACTCCAGTATTCTTGCCTGGAGACTTTCATGGACAGAGGAGCCTGGCGCTGGGCTACAGTCCATGGGGTTCTAAAGAGTTGGACAGGACTGAGCGGTTAACATACATATACGCATACAGGCTTGTGTAAGCTATTTACTTATTTGTTTTTAATTGAAATATAGTTGATTGACAATCTTGTGTTAGTTTCTTCTGTACAGGAAAGTGACTCAATTATACGTACACCTATTTTCTTTTTTATTGTGGTTTATCACAGTGTATTGCATGTAGTTCTCTGTGCTTACAGTAGGATCTTGTTGTTTATTCACTCTCTACATGATACTTTGCATCTACTAGTCCCAAGCTCCCAATCCAACATCACCAACATCATCCAACAACCACAGGTCTGTTCTCTTTGCCTGTGAGTCTATTTCTGTTTCACAGACAAATTAGTGTCCTATTTTTGATTCGACATATAAATATGATATCACAGGGTATTTTTAGCTTTTTGACATTTCACTTAGGATAATAATCTCTAGGTCCATCAATGTTGCTGCAAATGCATTATTTCATTCTTTTTTATGGCTGAGTAATATTTCATTACATATATATATATCACACCTTCTTTAAGCATTCATCTGTTGATGGACATTTAGTTTGTTTTCATGTCTCAACTATTGTAAATAGTGTTTCTTGGACCATAGGGATGATGTATATTTTAAAATTATGAGGGAAGAAGAAATCTGAATCTAGATGGAGGGTGTGGGAGCTGATGGGTGGCGTGGAAGAGAGGCACTTGCAGATGGTGAACAGCTTAGGGGCCATAAACTCGGAGCAGGAGAGCAAACCCTGAGGAATTCCCGGAGCTGACGCACACAGCCCACTGCGGACCCAGCTCCACCGTGCTCCTTTGCTCCTCCCAAGGCCCGACTGTATGGCTTTCCCCCGGGGATGCCAATTTTTAGATGAAATCACCGAATACCTGCAGTATCAGTGAGCTTTTGTTGCCTAACATGTAACCGTGTTATTTCTCAGAAGTCTCAGGTTGGCTGGGAGGTCCCGCTGCTCCGGGCTGCACGTAGCGGCCGGCACCGAGCTAGTTGGTATGTCTGTGCTCAGCCAGCAGGAAGCTGCCGGTCATCAGGTCTGGCTCAGTGGTGGCCAACTCTTTCCTCCAAGTGCAGCTCACCCGCTCCGGCAGCTGGGTCACGGCGGTGGTGGGATCCACGTGAGGGAGAGGTGGAAAAGTGCAAGCACTTTTCTCAACGCTTCCGCTCTGGACAAGTCTGTGACTCTGCCACTGGTAGAAACAAGTCACGTGGCCCATTCCAGGATCCAAGTGGGAATGAACTCGAGAGGCTGGACACAGGGAGGCCATCACTTGGGGCCATGAATACAATAGGCCTGTTGCATCTGGGTCACTTAAAGGAATTTCTGAAGAATGCAAGTATTATTTAATAAAACAAATGTGTATTAGGCTCCTACTATGTATCCAGTGCTCTTCTAGTATTTCACATGCTGGGGATTCGGAGGTGAGCAAGGAAAAATGTGCATCAGTCCACCCTCACATGGAAGAAAGAAAGAAAGTTAGTTGCTCTGTTGTGTCCGACTCTTTGTGAGCCCACGGACTGTGGCCCACCAGGTTCCTCTGTCCATGGGATTCTCCAGGCAAGAATACTTGAGTGGGTTGCCATTTCATTCTTCAGTGGATCTTTCCTAACCAGGGATTGAACCTGGGTCTCCTGCATTGCCTACAATGCAGGGGACCCCAGTTCGATTTCTGGGTTGGGAAGATCCACTGGAGAAGGGATAGGTTGCCCACTCCAATATTCTTGGGCTTCCCTGATGGCCTAGCTGGTAAAGAATCCACCTGCAATGTGGGAGACCTGGGTTCGATTGCTGGGTTGGGAAGATCCCCTGGAGAAGGGAAAGGCTACCCACTCCAGTATTCTGGCCTGGAGAATTCCATGGATTGTATAGTCCATAGGGTGGCAAAGAGTCAGGCATGATTGAGTGACTTTCTCTTTCACATTGAAAGAGAAGTCTTAAAGGGGCCTTAAACAGCTCCCATTCCAGTTTCTTTAGATTCTCATTAGTCACCTATTTTATACATAGATGTGTGTATATTATATATATGTCAATCCCAGTCTCCCCATTCCTCCCACTGCCCCCGTCCCCCTTGATATCCATACATTTGTTCTCTGCATCTGTGTCTCTATTTCTGCTTTGCAAATGAGATCATCTATACAATTTTTCTAGAGTCCCCATGCATGCATTAATACATGATATTTTTCTCTTTCTGACTTACTTCTCTCTGTATGACATTCTCTAGGCCCATCCACATCTCTGCAAATGACATGGCTTCATTCCTTTTTATAGTTGAGTAATATTCCATTGTATATATGTACCGCATGTAGAAAAATCAGGGTGGATCCTATACTCTTGACCATTTCTAATTTCTTCATGAAGAAGTCGCTACTATGTGTGGGGATTCTATCTCAAACGGTATTTAAGGATTTTCCTGATTTCTAACAACAGAGGAATTCACTTTAGACGATCTGTTTCTTAAATTCACAGCTGCTGAGTGGGGAGAAGACTCTAGATCCAAAGGACAAACCTCAATTTGGGTGTTAAATCAGAATTAAGTGCTCTTGGAAATACTCGATTGGAAGCAATGAGCAGAGCTGGAGTGCCTAATGCCTGTGAGACACATGCTAGATTTCAGGGAAAAGAATAAGAAAATAAAGACACAGTCACTGAAAACTAAATAAATAACCCCCCCCCCCCCCGCAACTTCCATTCCAGCCCTTGATTTCCAGATGGGCACAGTGACGACCAGAGGGGGCGTGGTGGGTCTGAGCCTGGGCACAGCGTGAGGGTGGGCTGGAGCTCAGACCAGCTCCCTGGTTCTGCCTCTCCCATCTTTATTGTACATGAGCTTACAAACAAGTGACCCATTCCACTCACCTCCCTCCTGGATGCCCCCTCCAGGCCTCCTTCACTTTGACTTATAACAGACTCCAGGATTGGGTAGAAGTACCCAACGTTTGTAGAGACATGAATCTCTGAGGTTGTGGAGGGAAGGCCCCGAAGAGGAGATCCATATTCGAAAAATCGTTAATTTCACTTAAAAATCACGTCTGTGCTATCGACTGCCTCGGCTGCTTGGAATTTAGTTTACGGTTCCACTCCGTGGCTTGGATGCTTGGGCTGCGAGGAGGGAATCCAAGGAGAGAGCGCGGCTGATACATCAAAGTCATTTGTGAGATACAAACGCTGCTTGCTCTGAGGCAGTGGTTTACAGGCAGGGGCTCATATCTGAGGAGCCCCAGTGCTCCCGTGGGCGCTCTGCTCCTAGTTTAGTGGGGAGGAACCAGGCTCCAGGATCATGACTTGCCCCAGACCACAGAGCTGCAAGTGGTAGAAAAAGCCCTTTCTCCTTGAGCCACTGACCCCCGGGCACTTGGAGGACCTGTTTGGCCCTGGGACTTGCAGGCACCCACCCTCCCAGCCCCACCCTCTGCTTCCCTTTCTCTCGCTGGCAGTGCAAGGACTTTATTTTCTGAAGGCACAAACTGTTCCCGGCATAAAATCATCCCCGAGAAGATATACTTTCCTGAGTGACTTATCGTTCTTTGTGTTTCTAGTGCTTTAAGATTTTTATGTTTCCAATAACCCAAAGAAAGATGATGGATATATAATAACACTGAGCAATAACAGACTGTATTTACAAACACATATATATGCTCCATCAAATGTACATATTTTTATACCTCTCAGCCATCTTTCTGGGGCAGCTGCATTTTTTTGAATTACACGGTGTAAGCAATGAGCCTATCATCCTGTTCACACATCCATAAATTACCCAGAGGGAGCAGGGCGTCCGGAAAGCATCCCTGCTTTAAATCACCTGCGAATGTCTTTCCCCCTCCTTTTCCCGGGATGGCTCACCTGGGAGTGGGGTGGTGGGCATTTTAGAGCAGAGGGGAGGGGTCTGCGCTGGCAAACAAGAGGTTTGCTTCTAGAGGCTCTATTAACAAATTGCTGTGTGATCCGGGGAGAGTTGCTTTGCTGCTCTGGGCCTCCGTTCTCCCATCTGTGAAATGGGTAACTGAAAACAGAGAGAAGAGGCTCTTGGCCGTGGCAATGACAACAGGGAGACCCAGATCAAGACCAGTTCTTTCCAGTCCCCATTCTGCTGGGTTCCAGGGATTACATCTCTTGCAGGTAGGTTTTGAGTATCGAAAGCTCCTCCACTTTCTTCCCCTGCAGTGGTATCTGCAGACACGTTGGTCAAGCCCAGACTTTGGGAAAAGTCAGATTTGTAGTTTTGAACGTGGTGGCCTCATTCATCATTTCCTGTATTGCGTGAAATGAGTTTTCAGGCTTAATTTTAACTTCTTAAGAAGCTGTAGAGGAAATGGCACGTTGGAAGGGTAAGTTTTGAAGGCAGCAGAGTCCGGGGAAGGCGGAACACGCCTTCCAGGCAGAGGGACATGGAAACCCACGAGCAGGATCATGTGTAGCAGAACTGCCTGCTGCGGTCACAGCTGAATTCAGCCCGAGCAAGTCGGGTTTTTCATGCTCATCTTTAATTTACCCGCCTGGAGTTTTTCAGGTCACCATGCATTATTCATGAGGCCTTCGTGAATGTAGCATCCGAGGCCCTGGATAAAGAGATGCCAGAACCAATGAAACACAAAATCCTGTTCCTAAAGCTCTCAGAGGCTCAACCCGGTGAGTCTCGAACAAAGGAGCCGTGGCTGGACTCTGTGGGGCCTTCCGCTCCACTCCAGATTTCGCTGGGCTGCGTCTGCAACTGAAACTACCTTCAAGGGCTCTTCCTTTGGAAAAAAGACAAAGCCTGATGACAAGTTGAACCTTCATCCTGCAGGCTTTCAGCAGAGGCTTGCCAGCCCCACCCTGACTTGGCTCTCACCAAGGAGGAAAGTGCCCCGGATGGTTGACTGCTATGTCTGACTGCAGGTACCTATGGAACCTGAAGCAGAAGAAGAAATGGAAGAAGAGAAAAGCAAGCCGTGTGGATAGTTTATTAAAGAAGTCTTTCAGCATCGCGCTGTCCATTTCCTCAGCTCTCTCTAGTCCCTACCGGAACCCTTGTTGTCTCTTGGCACCAGGCTAAGCTAAGCAATTCACACTGAATGCTCAAGGCAAACCCGGGAGAGAAGGGGGTTATCCCCATTTTACAGAAGAGGAGACTGAGGCTCAGAGAGCTCAGGTTATTTTTCCAAGC
Organism: Muntiacus reevesi; assembly: GCF_963930625.1. Classification (NCBI taxonomy): domain Eukaryota; kingdom Metazoa; phylum Chordata; class Mammalia; order Artiodactyla; family Cervidae; genus Muntiacus; species Muntiacus reevesi. The sequence continues at coordinate 39,863,397 of NC_089258.1, read as the reverse complement.
TTTTTTTTACAGCAAAGTAGTTTATTCTGGAAAAGAAGCCCAGCAAATGTAAAACAAGGAAAACCCGTCCAAGCATGTGGGATGGACCTGGTTAGTTCTTTGGGCAACGAGGGCTTAGTTCTACTGGGGACTCTCAAAAGAGTCATGCAGGAGATGCCTGAAAATTGTCCACGTGAGATACAGAGGGGGATGTTTTTGTTCTAGTTTCTGTCCCCTTTTGGTCAAAGGATGCCTTTTTTGTTGTTTAGTCACTAAGCCAGGAGAAATATCAACAACCTCAGATATGCAGATGATACCACTCCAAGGGCAGAAAGTGAAGAGGAACTAAAGAGCCTCTTGATGAAGGTGAAAGTGGAGAGTGAAAAAGCTGGCTTAAAACTGAACATTCAAAAAATGAAGATCATGGCATCCAGTGCCATCACTTCATGGCCAATAGAAGGAGGAAACAATGGAAACAGTGAGAAATTTTATTTTCTTGGGCTCCAAAATCACTGTGGAGGGTGACTGCACCCATGAAATTAAAAGACACTTGCTCCTTGGAAGGAAAGCTATGACAAACCTAGACAGCATATTAAAAAGCAAAGATATCACTTTGCTGACAAAGGTCCATTTAGTCAAAGTGATGGTTTTTATAATAGTCATGCCCCCTTGTGAGAGGTGGACCATAAAGAAAACTGAGCGCCAAAGAATTGATGCTTTAGAATTATGGTGGTAGAGAAGACTCTTGAGAGTCCCTTGGACTGCAAGGAAATCAAACCAATCAATCCTAAAGGAAATCAACCCTGAATATCCATTGGAAGGACTGATACTGAAGATAAAGATCCAATACTTTGGCCACTGATGCAAAGAGCCAGCTCATTGGTAAAGACCCTGAGGTAGGAAAAGATGGAAGGCAAAAGGAGAGGGTGGAAGAGGATGAGATGGTTAGATAGAATCACTGACTCAATGAACATGAATTTGAGCAAGCTCCAGGAGATAGTGAAAGACAGGGAAGGCTGGCATGCTATAGTCCATGGGGTCGAAAGAGTCAGACATGACTTAACAACTGAACTACGAAGCCACTCAGTTGTGTCCAATTCTTTGTGGCCCCATAGACTGTACCCCACCAGGTTTCTTTGTTCATGGGATTTTCCAGGCAAGAATACTGCTGTGCATAGCCATTTCCTTCTCCAGGGGTCTTCCTGACCCAGGGATCAAATGTGCATCTCCTGCCTTGCAGGCAGAGTTTTCACTGCTGAGACACCAGAGACGTTCAAAGGAAGCCTTAGTGGTTTTCTAATTTCCTCACACTTGTAGGTTTGTGCATTGTGGTGGTTCATTTTACATGTCAACCTGAGTCACAGATGACTAGATATCTGGCTAAACATGATTTTGGGGTGTGTCTGTGAGAGTGCTTCCAGAAGTGATTACTATTTGAGTCAGTAAAGTAAGTAAATCAGATGGTCCTCTCCAATGAGGGCAGGCATCATCCAATGCCTTTAGGACCAATAGAACCAAATTGTGGAGAGGAAAGGAGCATTCTCTTCCCCTGTCTTACAGATTGAGTTGTGACATTAGTCTTTTCCAGCTCCTGGATTGGGACTTATACCATTGATTCTCCCGGGTCGAAGGCCTTCAGAATCAGTTGGAACTACACTACTGGCTTTCCTGGGTCTGTAGCTTGCACATGACAAATCACAGGACTTCTCAGTTTTCATCACTGTATGAACCAATTCCTTGCAACAAATCTCTTTATAAATATATGTATCTATCATCTATCTATCATATCCTATTCGTTCTGTTTCTCTGCAGAACCCTATAAATGCATGCACCAGAATGAATAAGTAGGTTTGCAAAGGCAACGTGTTAGGGCAGAGAAAACTCAGGGTAGAAAGCAAGAGACAGTGTAACTGAGATAAAGTTCTATCAGGCTACACCTGACTGCAGCTGGTTGCCACAGCAACAGCTGGGGCAAAAAAGGGCGCCAAGAGGAGGTAAGAGAGGTCATTAAATGATATCTGACCCACTCCACCTCTTGCAGTGCTGTGCCCAGCCTTAAACCCAGCCCACTCTAGAGTCTGCACAGTAGTCATTGGCTGAAATCTCAGGGAAACACTCATTATCGATGAACCAATCATATCACAGTCCCTATTGTTGCAGCAGACCCTAAGCCATAATCCCCTTGATCATCTCTTACCTCTAGCGGCCATTCTAGACTTTCTTCCTTTACCCTTGGAAGATGCTTCAGCACATCTAGGTTATTTACTTCATGAGGCAACTGAAGACTTATTCCTGAAATGTCAGACCTCTGAGTTGCTTTATTTTTGTTCATTGCAAAAGGCTGTTGCAAAACCATTTACAGCTCCCACGTGTCATGAAAACACCAAGAGGTGTCTCAGGGAGTCCCCTGGGGTCCAGGCATGCTTCTTTCTGCCACATTAGTAGAAGCATCAGGGCAGATGACACGTGTCCATACTGTTTTTCCTTTCTCAGAGTAACCGTCCTTCTCCATGCCGTAGGAATCAGAGGTAGGAATGGGAAGCAAAAGTACCATGCTCAACCCCGCTTTCAGTCTTGAGTCCAGGATCTATATATTCCAGCCATCACTGACCCAGCATCATAAACCTCAGCCAACAGGAGGGTACGCCAACTTTGCAGGTCATTGTCTCAGAGCTGGGCTGGCAGCTGTGGGCTTGGTTGGAGGAAGGGCTGGAGCTGGAGGAGTTACAGCCAGAGCCCTGAGATCTGGAGCTTCTCCCCTGGGGCCTTGGTGGTCTCCACCCTGTTAGAGGGTGCAGCTGGGGATTGAGGGGGTGGGAACTGCAGCCCCGAGCAAACTCAGCTTGTTCCCAAAGGGAATGGCAATTGCAGATGAAAGGTTGCTGCTGCGAGCCGTGTGTTACGCTGGGATTCGTGACCCCCAGAGGAGAGGATTTTGATCCGGGGTCAGAGACAAGGCTTGACTACTTGGAGCTTTTTGTGTAGCAAAGTTTTATTAAAGTTTAACAGGGATAGGGAAAGCTTCTGACATAGACATTAGGAGGGGACAGAAAGAGTGCCCGCTTGCTAGTTTTTAGTAAGGCATTTTATGTCTGTTGGTGGGCTTCCAATCAGATAAAAGAAACACCTCCAGGCTGAGCGAGTTTCACCAGGCCCCTCTCCCACAATATGCATTTTTGAGATAGGATGGCATGAGGCATGTCATCCCCAGCCATAAGATAATTGACATGAACACTGGTTTGTTGAGCCATTATCAGCCCAAGGTTTAGAAGAGAAAAAACATGATTAGTCTTGGGCAGAACAGATTTCATCAACAGAGAAGGGGAAAAAAATCTGCCATCTGTAGTTTATTTCCTCCTGCTGCTTGGGGTCCTCTGGCCTTCCTTCCTGTTACCCTCTCACTGCCTTGTCAAGAAGGTGGCTAGAGACAAATTTTAATCCTGTATCATCCTGATTCTGAAGACGCTGTCCTACTGGCAAGACCAGGATTGCTGCCCAGGACTTGAACCCTCTCCTTTAATTAGACTTTTCTGACCACGAATTTTCCCTTGATTGGAGAGGACTTAGCTGTAGGCATCCTCTATATTCTTGATTCTTGGTTTCAGCACTCATGATGAGCAAATTCATGCAACAATCATACTTTTGTGGATCCTTTATCCCAAGGTACAACACTAGAATCTTCGGTCCTGCCGTGAAGGGTGGTTCTCCAACACTAACATTGTGGCTCCCTCAGTTCTGAATCTTTCAGCAGTTATCAAATCTTATGTCTCCTTATCTCTTCAGGAGAACAAATCTTTGTTCTCCAAGGGAAGACTTTGCAGCAATGACATGATCAGATTTTTGTCACAGAACTCTTGTTTTCTAACATTTATTGGACACCCAGGGAGTACCAGGTGCCATTCTAAGCATTTTACATCTATCGACTCATTTAGTCTCTGCAAAGATCTTATGATGGAAGTAGAGTTTCTGTGCCCAATTTTCATCTGAGAAAACAGCCAAACAAAACGCAAAACCAGGTACAGAGATTTAAGTGTTTTGCCTGAAGTCCTGTACTGAGGGGTGGACAAGAAGTCCAAAACCAGAGCCTGCAATGTGACCATTATGTATTCAACCTCATTATGCATTCAGCTCATAGACTGCAGTTTGGAGAAGGATAGTAGGCTGCCAGACTGGAGTCAGGGAGACCAGTCAGTAATGATGGCAAAAAGCCACACGGTGACCTGGGCAGAGGTTGGGGACTCTAGGATGGAGAGAACCGAGAGTACTGGATGGTAGTTTAAGTGATAGACGCCCTTGGATTTGATGTTGTGGGGTTCTTTTGCTGCCCTGCCCACCTCCCCCGAGCTCTGCCATTTCCTGGCTTACTTTCGATGGCAGTTGTTGTTCAGTCACTAAATTACATCTGACTCTTTTCGATCCCCATGGACTGCAGCACGCCAGGCTTCCCTGTCCTTTGCCATCTCCCGGAGTTTGCTCAAACTCAAGTCCATTGAGTCAGTGATGCCATCCAGCCATCTCATCCTGTGTCACCCCCTTCTCCTCTTGCCCTCAATCTTTCTCAGCATCAGGGTCTTTTCCAATGAGTCAGCTCTTCACATCAGGTGGCCAAAGAATTGGCAGTATCCATATCTTTTTTGCCAGATAGAAGTATCCATATCTTTCTCTGAGGTTGGGGAACTGCCTATGGGTAAGACAGATCTAAGTGCCAAGAAATTAACACCACTCAGGAGTGTCCTCCGCCAACAAAGGATGTGATTCAGGCATGTTTCTATATCATTTCCTCAAGTTTCCATGTGGAATTAAACTTCAATTGCCCACAACACATATGGCTCGATAAACACATCCATGGCTGATTTCCTTTTCTTCCCTGTCTCACTTCCTCACTCCTTTACCCTGGATTTCCTGCACCTTCCAAAGAAACTGCTTACCTGCTGCCTAAGTTGCTTCAGTCTTGTCCGACTGTAACCCCACGGACTGCAGCCCACCAGGCTCCTCTGTCCATGAGATTCTCCAGGCAAGGATAGTGGAGTGGGTAGCCATGCTCTCTTCCAGGAGGGCTTCATGACCCAGGGATCAAACTTGTGTCTCCTGCGACTCTTGCATTACAGGTGGATTCTTTATCATTGAGGGAAGCCCTCCAAACTACTTGTATTTAAATCCTTCTCTCAGGGTTTACTTCTGGGAGAAACCCAAATGTAGACAGAAGCAGATGACTATGGACAGTAAAGGAGATGTGAAGTCAAAGATGCTTCTGAAGGATGAGGTGTCTGACTTGGGTGACATCCTATGATACCTGGAACTTTGGGACAGGGTGGAAATGGAACAGACAGTGAGCTATACTTATGACCTTTTGATCTGAGATGCCCGTGAGCTGTCTTGGAAGGGAGGCACTCCAGGCAGCTGGCTCTGTGGATCTGGTATTCAGGAGAAAGTTAAGGGTGGACGAGAACCCGTGTTAGAATCATCAGAGTCATTCATGAATCACCTCTAGGTGTGGGCGTGCCTATGTCTGCACCGTCTCCTGAATCTCATCTGATCTTTCCTCCCCAACTCCTATCCAAATGGAAGGAGAGAGAGTGTGGGGGTGTTTACGTGGGTGGAAGCCAAGGAAGTGCTATTAGAGGGGAAAGAGAGGAAGCACGTTTATACTGAGGGAGCATTTACTGAAGCTTTGTCAGTGGGTGCAAGCAAATTGCTGATACATTAAAACATGCGGAAGATTTTTCTCTGCTCTGCAGGGAGGGTCTTTTTAAGGGATGTGGTCAGGAGCGTGGTGTAATTGTTCTCAGCGGGTGCTGCAGACACTCTGAGAGTCCACTGGAGAAATGACTCGGCTTCCTGAGGCCAGTGTGGAGATGTCCCCAGGCCTTGTTTGCGTCCGACACTCTCCGCCAGGACCTGTCTCTGAGGAGGTCGGGTGTAACATCCTACCTGGCAAATTTCTAACTGGAAATTGCGTTGCTAACTGGAAGCTGTCATTGTGTTTAGATTCCCTGGGAGATAAGGAGCTCATTTCTTTATCAGGAAGACCATCTTCATGATTGGATAAGCATCCATTGTTACACAGATCTTTCCTGGAGCTCAGTTATGTCTCTCCATCATTTCCACTCGTGGGCTCTAAATGTTAACCCCCACAAATGCCGCACTGACCTGCTCTCCTCCTTGCGTGTAAAGAGCTAAATAAAGAGGCAGTGGCTTGCCAGGCTCCCTTGTCTTTTCGTTTGGACTGAACTTGCTTTTGGTCATTTTGTTCCCAGAGCTGGGGACTCAGTCCTTCCTAGGTAATGGTCAAGAGCTCAAAGGCAGGGAGCCCGACACCCTGGGACGTGTAGGCTGCTTGGGCCTCAGGGTCACCGCTCCTACTGCAGGCCTCCTGCTCCCCACGGCTGGTGGCCTGGAGGATGGGCTTCGAGCTCTTCTCCACACCTTCTCAGAAACACAGCTGTTGTTTGATAGAGAGATAGTTATGGAAAGATGGAGAGAGAGAGAGAAGGCATAGGATGTCGAAATGAATGATGCTATGTCCATCTTGTCTCTCAGGCCAAGTTGGTGGTCAACTCTAGTGCCTCTTCCTCCTCATCAAGTCCTGTTGAGCTTGCCTCCTTCTAAATGCATCCCTCACCCATCTCCGTGGCTCCATCTCCCCATCACCATTCTGTTGAGTTTACCATCATCTGGATTAGTCAACAGCCTTGCCCCTAGGCTTTCCAGTCCACGCTCTGTATAGCCACCAGAGTTATCTTCTTGAAATTCAAGCTCAGGTCTCTATCCTGTTTAGAATTCTTTATGGACTTCCCAGTGTTCTTAGGCCAAAGACCAGCATTTTCCAAAAAGCATTGCATGATCTTGGGCCCCATTCTCCTGCCAAGCTTTTTCCCCAGCAGAGAGATCACAGTGGCTGGATGGGTGCAGTAGGCATTACTGGGAGATTTTAGAACAGGCTTCCTCAACCTCAGCACTCCTGGAATTGGAGCCAGGTCATTCTTTGTTTCGAGGCATTGTTCTGTGTGCAGCTCAATGTTGACAAATCTCCCCAGGGTCTGTCGTTAGATGTCATTAGCACTCCTTGCCTTCAGAGTGACAATCAAATATGCTTCCAGGGACGTCGCTAGCAGTCCAGTGGTTAAAACCCCATGCTGCCAATGCAGGAGGCAGGGGTTCAATCCCTCGCTGGGGAGCTAAGATCTCGCATGCTGAAAGATACAGCCGAAAATTGGACGAAAAAAAGAAGGAATACATTTAAAACAAACAAACAAAAAACTATTAAAAAAAAAGTCTTCCAGACATTGTCAGAGGTGTGCTGGGGCGTAAAATAGCTCCTGAGTGAGACACATTGGTCTAGAGTGAGACTCAGATGTGAGTCCACTCCCAGCTCTGCCTCCTGATGGTGTGATCTTTGGGAGGTCACGTAACCTTTCTGTGCCTCAGTTTCCTCATCTATAAAATGGGGTTACTAATAGGCATGGGGCTACGACAATCAAATCAGAGCATTTAGTACAGTGCTTGGCCACACAGCCAAGATATACAAGAGTATACAAGTATATATATGCTTGTATATACACTATATATATACAACGTATATATAATACAAAAGTATTATAAATGTAAGTGTTCCATAAATATATGTCAGTTATTATTATTGCTTTCATTGGTTTTCTCAACATTCCCACTCCAAAATGACTTTGGCGGCAGGTTTATAGTGAAGAGAAAAGTTCTTCAGATACCTGTAACTGCCACCTGCCCATCCCCCTCCCCCGCCCCCGCTTTCCCCCATAAAAAGCAACAGCTTCTTTTTAAGCCGGGGAAGAAATCAACCTGTACATTTTTTTTTTTCCCCTGAAAAGTCAGTTTCTTGAGGCGATGAGCATAAATGGGCTCTTCTCCTTTGGGAGACCATGGCCTTTTCCAGGGGACGGTTTAATCTTTTGGAGACAGATGAATATGAGCTGCCGTAATCCTGCAATGCTACCAGGAGAGTTGGGGAGAGGGAGAGAATTTCAATAGGGCCTTAGAGACTCTTAGGGTGTTTCAACAGTAGCACTTTGAGGCTTGAACTACCCCCTGTGACACATTCCTGGAAATAACAACATGGGCTGATGGGTGGGATTTTCATGGGTGGAAAGAGGGAAGGTCATGTCCTTCCCAGGGTCATGTTCAATTCCCCCCAGCAGGCAGGTATGTGAAATTTTTCTAATTTTAGACTGGGAAATGGAGGTTCAGAGAGGGAAAGGTGTCTGCCCAAGGACTCATTGTGAGTTAGTGTTGGAGACAGAATGCTTTTTAAGAGTATTTATTTATTTGGCTGCACTGGGTCTTAGTTGCAGCATGAGGGGTCTATGTTGGACTGCCTGGACTTCTCTTGAGCTGTGGCTCGCTGGCTTGGTTGCCCTGTGGCATGTGATATCTTAGTTCCTTGACTAGGGATTGAACCCATGTCCCCTGCATCACAAGGCAGAGTCTTAATCTTTGGACGACCAGGGAAGTTCTGGAGACAGAGTTTTTAAAAATTTAAGTATCGTTTACTGACTTACAGTATCATAAAGCACGCGAAGTCACTTCAGTCATGTCCGACTCTTCATGACCCCATGGCCTGTAGCCCTCCAGGCTTCTCTGCCCATGGGACTCTCCAGGCAAGAATCCTGGAGTGGGTTCTAATGGCCATGCCCACTACGTGGTGGAGAAGCCATGTCCTTCTCCAGGGGATCTTCCCCACCCAGGGATTGTACCCATGTCTCTTGCGTCTCCTGAATTGGCAGGCAGACCTGGGAAGCCCACAATACTATAATATATTATACCATTCCTTTGTCTCCTCAAACCCTCTCTCCACTCCCCTCTTCCCCCACCACACTGTGTTCTGGGAGGCCAAACTTTAGGGATTGTATCAATGGCCCCCTTCTATTTTGGATTCTCGTTGGGTTTGGCCAACAGGGAATCAATAGCAGGAGACTGAAGGACGGGAGGAGAGAGAGGTCAGCCTGATTTCTCTTCTCTTTCCTCCCTCCCTAGAAGCTCCTACTCAGCTCCAGACACTCCTCTGGGTTTTTAGCAATTGTTCCTCCCCTCCTCCTCTCAGACCTGGGAGTGGCGACCCCAGAGCACTGCATGAGCCCTTGATGGTTTTCGCTAGCCTTGCCCTTGCCTTTGTCAATAAGAGATTTTATGAAATTCATCCCAATCACCATGTTTGAGTATGCTTTCCAGTTCCCGCTGAGCCTCTGATGCGCCAGGTCTTCGGGCAGCTCAGTGGGCACGTGAGCTAAGTCACGTCAGTCATGTCTGACTCTGCGACCGTATGCACTGTAGCCCGCCAGGCTCCTCTGTCCAAGGAGTCTCCAGGCCAGAGTACCGGAGAGGGTTGCCGTGCCCTCCTGCAGGGGATCTTCCCAGCCCAGGGATCGAACCCACGTCTCTTACGTTTCCTGCATTCTCTACCGTGAGCACCACCTGGGAAGCCCTAGGGATCTCAGATAAGAGGGTGAAATCTAGGTTTACCTTCCTCAGGTTCTGAGTTCTTACGAACCATAATCTGTTCATCTCAGAGGTCTCACTACAGCACTGGGCAGAGAGCGGGGCTCAGTGAAGGTTTACCGGCTGAAATTGATGGGATTTGTAATTAAGACCGAAAGGAGAGGTGAGGACAGTGAGCTCCACCTCCCTGGGCTTGCCAACGCCGTGGGCATTGAAAGGACAGATTGCTAAGTGGCAGGAGACTCAGATGGGTTCTGTGATCAGTTCACAGCCAAGCAGTCACACCCTCAGAGTCCTACTGGGCTTATGGAAGGTCCATCGGGGAGGCCGGTGACCTGTTGGGACATGTTTGCAAAGAGCAACTTCTCAGGGGAGACTCTGGAGACGAGGGAGTGTGGGAAGCTCAGAGAGGAGGAGCTACCTGCTCAAGGTCACAGCTCGAGGCAGAGGACGAGCCCAAAGCTTGCGACCAGTGACTGTGGCCACCCGCTGGGAACTGTGGTCCGCGGCGTTGCTTAGCTTGTCTCAGCTCTCCCAACAACCCCACGAGGAAGGTGTCGCTAGCTCTCTTCACATGTGGCGAAGCTGAGGCTCAGAGAGGGGAAGGGATTCATCCAAGGCCACACCGCTAAGAGGACACGCAGCTGGGATTCAAATCTGACTTTAGACCTATGTCTTTCTACTGCAATTTCTTCTTTGTGTCTAGATCTCCTCCCCTAAGTTTTATTTTCTTTTAAGAGTGCTTGCCAACTCTAAGCACAGGTTGGAATTCAAAGAGAAAGAAGGGGAAAAAAGTAAATTGTATAATTTGGGGGTAATTTAAAATTTTGAGACAAGTAGGCAAACTGATCAGGTCTGGACAGCTCTGGCTTCTGCCTGGTCCCCCCGTCACATCACAGTGGAGCTGGCCAGAGGGGCCCAGTGCATGGGGAGAGAAGGGGCAGACAGAGGCCACCCACATGTCCCCATCAAGGCGTGCTGTTCCTACGTGCTTTGTAGGGAGCTAGAAAGACCCTTCTTTCTGCTAAGAAGCAACAGCTCTGGGGCTACAGATCCAACAAGGGATTCTAGAGTTTTAGTCATTCATTCACTCAAGACCAAGGACCTTCTTTTTGATAGCACTGGAGAGGCCCCGGTGAGTAAAATGCCTTGGCACTTGTCCTCATGGGGTGGAGAGTCTGCAGGGGAAGGGGACGTTATTTGAGCTACCATGATTGCATGCTTTGAGTATCATAAGAGGGGAGGCAGAAGAAGTGGCCCCTAGGAAGTGGTATTTAACTTGAGACCTGAGTTCAGGATGTAAGAGCCTGTGGGAGGAGAATCTACAAAGGCAATTGGCCCAGGAGCAGGTTGAAGAACCTGGTCATCCCATCAGCAACTGGGAGCCACTGGAGGTTTTAGAGCAGCCTTGATGAGAATTGGAGGCCAGCCATGGCTGCGTGATGGAGGGCTGCTTGGGAGAGGTGGCACCGGAGGCAGATGAGTCCATGAGGACAATGCAGGGAGGACTGGGTTAGTGACGACGCCAAACTACATGAACACAGGGGAGCAATGGGGAGAACTGTACCTATGAGAGGGAGTTTTAAGGGCTGGGGTTATCAAACAGAGATTAGTAGAGAAGGACTAGTTACGCACAACCCTTTGGAACTAGTTGTGGTTTTCTATAATCTTGTACCCTAAACATCAAAGCTACACCCCAGGTTTCAGACAACAAACCAGATCCTACTATTCATTTTGCCTCTAACCCCTGTGCTCTGAGAGCCCCTCTTCCTAATCCATGGTGTGACCCTAACTTCAGCACTATTCATTCAGAAAGCATTTATTGAGCACCTACTGCATGCCAGGTCCTGTGATAACTTCTGGGAACCACAGCAGTGAACAAATTAGGCAAGATCCCTACCCTCTTGGGTAAAAGTGAAAGTGTTAGCCACTCAGTCCTGTCTGACTCTTTGAGACCCCATGGACAGAAGCCCACTAGGCTCCTCTCTCCATGGGATTCTCCAGGCAAGAATACTGGAGTGGGTTGTCATTTCCTTCTCCAGGGGATCTTCATGGCCCAGGGATCGAACCCAGATCTCCTGCACTGCAGGCAGATTCTATACTATCTGAGCCACCAGGGAAGCCCCCCACCCCTCCCCTCCTCCACTTCTACTAACATTTTAATGGGTAAGACAAACCCAACAGATGAAAGCAGAAGATAATTTCACAGATGTGCTACAAAAGCAGTAAATAAAATAGGGCGATGTGACAGAGTGACTGAGCTGGGGTGATGGAAGGAAGTGACTCCAAAGCGGCATCTTGATGTGAAGCCTCCGAGAGCGCGGAGGGTGGGGCTGTGGCGGAGGTCATTCCGGCAGGGAGAGCCAATGCATCTGAGAACTGAAGGGAGTGACACTGGCTGGGGTAGGTCAGCGAAGCCTTCCATGGCTTGAGCACATGAATTCTGCAGATCTTCATTCAGTTCAGTTCAGTCGCTCAGTCCTGTCTGACTCTTTGCAACCCCATGGACTGCAGCACGCCAGGCCTCCCTGTCCATCACCAACTCCCGGAGTTCACCCAAACTCATGTCCATTGAGTCGGTTATGCCGTCCAACCATCTCATTCTCGTGTAGATATTAGCGAGGAGTTTTATCTTAGCTACCTTTCCGCTGCAGCAGCAAGAACAGATGGTAGGGGCAAGAGCAGGAGCAGGGAGACCATTTGGGAGGCTATTGTGCTAGTCTAGGCAAGAGAGGATGGTGGCATGGACAGCCGTGAAGACCTGGGTGTGGAGAACCCAGCCGGCAGGTGAATGGATTACATATGAGGATCGTTGCGGGGAGTGAGGACGCTCTTGGTCATGGACAACCTGCTGGGCTCACCTGTCTGGAGTCCTTGGCGTTTGTTCTTTCACCCACTCTTAGGTTCCCAGACTGCCACCCCACTGTGGGCAATAGAACGGCATCACTTCTGCTGGCTGCACGGTGCTCTGCTTCTCTCTAGACCGTCTCTAGAACGGTCTCTTCTTCCGTTCAAGGGGGATGTTTTCTTCCCAAGACTGGGTCATCTTGCTCCAAGAGGGGCATCCCTAACCTGAGTGACTGAACTGAGCTGAACTGAAACTTTGTTCCCAGGATTTCCTTCTTTTTCTCCAAAGAACGGGGCAAAAATGTCCGTGGGTCTCAAGCTTTCCTTGCTGTTCCTTCACAGCCAACGTGATTAACTGGGGAAGGATGGGGAATATTATAAGTCAGACCCGGGGAGTCCTGAAGAGTCCTCCTGGCTGTTACAGTGCCCAGTCATCTGCCAGGTGCAGGAGATCCCACTATTGAGACTCTTCTTCAGGTTAATCAGAGTTCTCTTCAAATGCAAATATGGTCAGGATGGGCATCTCACATTAGTCGAAACCCACGATCAGTGGCTTTGTCATCCCTAATACAAGGAAATCAGCCAGCCCGGAAGTTTAATACCTGGGGATGGTAGAAAGGGCTCAGATTTTTGAAGCCAGAAAGAAGCACCCTGAAGTCTTATCTCTGCCACTTCCCAGCTGTATGACCTTGGAAAGTTTAGTTTCTTTGACTTTCAGCTTCCCCATTGTAAATGGGAATTCAAGAATATTGCCCCTGCTTGCTAAGTGTTTGAGTCTCTTCCTGTTCTGTAAGTTATGTTCATTTGTATCATGTCTTCTTAGATTCCACATGTGAGGGGTGTCATATGGTATTTCTCCTTCTCTGACTTATGTCACTCAGTATGCCACTCTCTAGGTCTGGGGGAGGGGAAGGGATAGTTAGGGGCTGTGGGAAGGCCAGGTACACGTTGCTATATTTAAAACGGATAACCAACAAAGGCCTATTGTATAGCACATGGAACTCTGCTCAGTGTGTGCCAGCCAGGATGGGAGGGGTTTGGGAGAGAACGGATACAATGCACATGCGTGTATGGTTGAGTCCCCCTGCTGTTTGCCTGAAACTACCACGACATCGTTAATCGCTTGTATCCCGACACAAAATGGTTTTGGTGTTAAAAAAAAAAAAAGAATATTGTCCTTGCAGTGCTACTTAAAGATTAAGGGCAATGGAATTGATGCCCCCAGCACTGGGCTCGGCTTGGGATGCTCAAAAGTCCCCTTCTTTCTCTTGTCTTGATGTTAGCCTCTTGCTCCATCCTGTCTGCCCGGCCAAGCTCTTCCTCCTCCTTCGGTCTTGCACGATTATTAAACGAGTCTTGGCTGAGATGTGGCCCAGGGCAACCTCTCCTTGCAGAGGCTGCCAAATGTCAGCCCCTCTATCATAAAACTTTCTCTCCCCTTTGGGCTTGGAGGAGGGCTGGCCGGTCTGATTGCGCCCGTCCCTCCGTGATTAAGGTCCGCAATCAACCCAGCTGCTTGATGGAATCAGAGCTGGCTGATTAGCAGGGCGCACTTTGGCTTCAGGTTAATGGATGAGCTCACGCTGTGGTGGCAGAGTAATTACCAGTTAAAAGGTCTGAGGCCAGGGCTCCGTGGTCTTGGGGAGGTCTGGCCCCATTTAAATGCAGTATGGGGAAAATCGTCTTAGACCAGCCGGCAGCACGTATTGATGCTTTCAAATGGTGGTGCTGGAGAAGACTCTTGAGAGTCCCTTGGACGGCAAGGAGATCAAGTCAGTCAATCTTAAAGGAAAGCAGCCCTGAATATTCATTGGAAGGACTGATGCTGGAGCTGAAACTCCAATACTTTGGCCACCTGATGTGAAGTGCTAACTCATTGGAAAAGGCCCTGACGCTGGGAAAGATTGAAGACAGGAGGAGAAGGGGACGACAGAGGATGAGATGGTTGGATGGCATCACCGACTCAATGGACAGGAATTTGAACAAACTCTGGGAGTTGGTGTTAGACAGGGAGGCCTGTCGTGCTGCAGTCCATGTGGTCTCAAAGAGTTGGACATGACTGAACGACAAACAAGTGTCACGTAGCGAAGTTTGGGGTCCAGGATCCTGTGAACATGGCCCGAGAGCTTCAGGCTCGGCCTCAAACAGGCCAGATGGGCTGTACTTGTCTTTAAGGAGTCAGCTCAGAGATACAGCAAGAGCAACTTTTGGGGTGGGGTCAGACAGACTTGGAGGGAATTCCAGCCGTGCCAGCTCTTCCCCGTGGGATGCTGGCCCAGGCATTTAAGCTCTGTGCTTTCACGTCCTCATCTATTAAGGTAACAATGCCTGCCTCCCAGGGAACACCACGCTCAGTGTGGGCTGGTGGCCCGTGGTGTCAGCACGCACGCTCTCCTCCTCTTCCTGGGAGTGTGGCCCTGGTCGGTCACGGAGTCTCTGCCAGACTCTTCCTGAGTTGACTGACTTTACAAGTCTTTACTGGGTACCTATTGTGTGTAAAGTGTGGTGCCCAGTGAAGGGACGAGACACTGTCCCCTAAACTCAAGGAGCTCCTGGTCCTGGGCGGGGAGGATCAGTCTAAGACACCAGCTGCTGGAACAATAAGACAGAAACACAAGGAGGGCAGAGAGCCTGACCTGGAGCCTTTAACCTAGAGGGCAAAGCAAGGATGCTTCCTGGAAGGGGTGACACGACCCCGGCGCTCTGGGTGGAGGTGCGTGAAAGGAACATTTCAGGCTCTGAGAACGAGTGATGTGAAGATCCGGGAGAGACGGGGCAAGAGACATGTCTGTGCGTGGAAATGACAAGGGTTCAGTGCCCGGGACGCTGCCAGGTGAGCGAGTTCATAGCAGAGATTTAACGAATAGGGTGATCGCTGACCAGGGAACCAGTGAGTGAATCAGTGATTGAATGAACGAACGCCCAAGTGGGGGAATGGGTGTGAGTCAACAAGCAGATTGGAGAACGAGTGAATGCTTGGAGACTTTGCTGTGAGATCTCTGTTCCCTTACCGGAAACTGCAGTCTCCCCGCTCCCAACCACAGACTCCATCATGCTTTCCCTCCACTGCTTAGGGTTTTTTTTTTTTTTCATATCACTCAACCCCCTCTACATATAGTTATACTTTCCTGATTTATTATAAATATTGTTTATTGCCTGTGCCTCCCCTCATCTAGTAGGGCAAGGAGTTTTTATTGGTTTTGTTCACTGTTGTCTTTCTTATGGTGCCCTGGTGCATAGCTCGGTAAATGCTTGTGGCATGAATGAATTTCGTGAGAAGAGAATGAGGGCATGGGGGAGAGAATTCCAGAGCCTGAGTTTCTGGGTCCTCTCTGCAGGCCCCATAGCCATGCTCCAGGGAACAGATGCAGCTGGCCCCCTTCCTTCCAGATCTCCCTTTGTGGAGCTCAGCAGCCTGGATGCCTGGTTCAGAGCTGTGGCCCTGGGTCTCCAGGCCTTGCCCTGGGCTTGGGCACGTGGATGGGGCAGGTGGTGTGAAGGGAGGTGGGGGATGGAGGGAGGTCTGGGGAAGGCGGAGCTGCTGATGAAAGCCATTCTGCCTCCTCCAGCCGTCTCAGCAGTGGCCACTTGTCAGAAGAACCGGCAGGGGGAAAAAAAGACAGAAAAAAATCAGGCCCAATTTATCACCTTCAAATCGTGTTGAACAAGCGACCGGAGTTACTTGGTTTTAAAGAATGCCCCCCTGTCCCCCCCACAGAGCAAACACCACTAAATGCCTGTCTACCCGTGCAGCCGAGTGTTGGCAATGTGGATGCCAGTTACAGGTTCCCCGACCCACGGGGCCTGCTGAAGGGGGGTGGGGGGGCGGAGAATGGGATCATTAAATGGGAGAACAAAGGAGGCCAGACAAGTTCGAAAGGGATTAGGGCATAGAGAAAAAGGCTGCCTTTCTGGGGTATTTATGCCCAGGGTTGACCTGGGTGCCTCTGGCAGAACTGATTGCTGGCTCAGGCAGATGGTAGCTGCTAGATGCCAGGTAGACCTGGCATAATCTACACGGAAGGCTTTCAGGGGCACCCCAAATATCTTCATGACTGCTGAGCCTCTGTCTTCTCAGTTCACCAGCTTGTCGGGTGCAGGGGTTGCAGTGACTTCCCAACCTTGTTGATCCAAGCTTTGCCCCAATCCAGTTCTTCAATCAGCCCTTCTGCAGTCACCTAAACCGCCTGATGCCCACTGCTTGCCTGCCTCCTGTGACAGGGAGCCCTCCCCTCCTGCAGCAGCCCCTCTCCCACCCTAGTGTGACCTTGATGTCCACAGTCCTTTATGATGACAGGGATGACACAGCGTCCGAGTTTGCTGAGCACGTATTATGTGCAGGCACCATTCATTATAGAAACTGGATCATCCACTCTGTTCATCTTGCCCCACTCTCCTCTTTGTTCTCACTCTCCAGCCTTCTAACCCCTTCCCTTCAGGGCCTAAGCGTGGGCTGTCCCCTCTGTTAGGAGCACACCCTACCTCTTTCAATGAGTGCTATCAGGGGAAAGGGGATGATGAACACGGAAGGATTTAGTACCTGGCTGCCCATAGTGAGGACCCAGCAAATGACTTTTACTGTCCACCTCCAGTACCAGCTTCAACTGGCTATGAAATAAAGTACTTTTCCCTCAGAGGCTCAGGGTTGTAACATTTCCTTTACTATCCACCTGGTTATTCTCCAGCTCTCAAGGTTTTAAGAGTGTCCAAGATCTATGGGTGTGGTGAGAAGGTGTCATCCCATTCTCGCTCAATCAAAGGAGAATATTATCATCTATTTGTCATATCTGCCACCACCACCACCATCATCACTGTCACCGACACTGTCATTGTCAACATCATCCCCACCAACACCACCTCCATGATGCCACCATCATCAACACCATCACTACTATCACCACTGTCATCGTCAATGCTATCACTACCTCCAACATCGCCACCATCCTCACCGTTGTCATCACCACCACCTCCATCATCATCGTCATCAGCAGTACCACCACCGTCATCATTGTCAAGGTCACCACCGCCAACACCTCCACTAACCACTTCCATCATCACCACCATCATCACCTTCATCATCATTAAAGGCCACTATATTTTGGGCCATCTACTTCGGGCCAGACAGTCTATCAGTGACTTTATATATTTTCTCTGATCTTCCAAATGACTTTTCCAACTGAGGAGACTAAGGCTTAGAGAAATAAAATAGTTCATTCAAGATTGCACAGCAACTACAATGCCCCAGTGAGAATTTGAACCCATGTTTGAGTGACTTCAGGACTTCCCTGGGACCTCAGATGGTAAAGCATCTGCCTGCAGTGTGGGAGACCTGGGTTCAATCCTGGGGTTGGGAAGACCCTCTAGAGAAGGAAATGGCAACCCACTCCAGTATTCTTGCCTGGAAAATCCCATGGACGGAGGAGCTGGTAGGCTACAGTCCATGGGGTCGCAAAGAGTTGGACATGACTGAGCAACTAAACTCTGGGTGACTTCATAGCCCATATGCATTCAGTTTCAGTTTCCTATTCTTTCTACCAGCTCAAAAAGATGCCTCTTTGAAGTCCTAACTATACATCTGACTGTCATACCTTCTGGACAACTGTAACAAATCTAGGTTTAGTTTATAGTTGGAGTCTACAGAACTTGCAGTTATCTCTAACTTTTAAATCTTTTTCATATAAATTTCCCTTCCCCTGTATTTCTTCCATCTTGGACTTAGGCAGTTGGCTTTGTTTTCAAAGTGCAAACATTTTACATCCCTCTTTATATCTCAAGAGCTGCCCACATTCTGGGCCTTGTCTTAGTCCCAAACTGGGGCCACCTGAGCCCCACCTATGGCTTCATCCTGCCACAAGGTTAGACTGTCCTTGACATGAGGGGACCAGCTTCATGCTCCTGGATTGAGCCGCACTCCCTCCGCTTCCATTCTGGCCCGGATCTGAAGGGGTCCTGTTTTCTTTTTTTAAAAATATTTGTTTATTTGGCTGCTTTGGGTCTTAGTTGCAGCATGTGGGATCTTTCATTGCAACTCACAGACAGACTCTAGTCGCAACATGCGGCTGAGTTGCTCCAAGGCAGGTGGGGATGTTAGCTCCTTGACCAGGTAGTGAACCTGAATCCCTTGCATTGCAAGGCAGATTCTTAACCACTGGACCACCAGGGAAGTCCCGGGGTCCTGTCTTCTATTCCCATTGAAGCCTAGGTCTTGCTACTGCTGGGCTTCATGACTGTCCCACTCTACCCTAAGACTTGCTGGTGAGGTTAAGACTTAGTTGCATTCTCCTCATCGATGAAGATTTCCCTGGCCCCACGGTAGAAATGGCTCCATTCTCCTCTGTGACCTGGGATGCTGAAGAATTTCCATCATAGCACCCACATTCCACGCCTCCATTTCTCTGACTCTCCTAACAGTGAAAGGAGACAATTTCAAGCTGGCTCCTTTAAGTCCCACCTTCATCCAAGGTTGATACTTTTCTTTCAGTTCCTGATCACCCATAAGACTCCCAAGGCTTCCATCCTCTGCTCTGGGGACCTTGTAAATGTCAAAGACCTGGGACCATGAGTGGTTTTCTGGAGATGAGCCGATCAGAGGCATAGTCGGCAGGGCAGAGGCCAATGGCACTGTGAGCTGGGTGACCAGTGGCTGTTGGGACTGAGCCCTGGCCAACAGGGTTCCCTCGGGGGCTGCCGAGTTGGTTGGCATCCTGTGGACCCTGTTACCTCAGATTCAAGGCCTGTTTCTTCCTCGAAGCAATCTCCACCCACCCTCTCCGGTCCTCAGGGTCCCTGCCCTCCCTCTCTGCATGCTTCTGCCCTTAATGTGGTTGTTGCAATCAGAAAATCTAGTTGTGCTAGCGCACATCTGACTCTTTTTGCCTTTGGCAACGTTCACAGAAATCTTTGTTTTACTTTCCACGGGGGATGATCTATACTTACATGTGCCGCCTGGGGAGTGGAGAGACCCTCGGGCTCCAACTGAAAGGATTTGGGGGCCTCAGAGTCTGGGAGCAAGCACAGAGATCAATATGTGCAAGCGCTCCCGACCGCACTGACTGCGTTTCCCGTAAGAGCAGGACCGGGTCTCATTCATCTTTCTCCTCGTAACACTTAGCCTGGTGCTGGGCCCGCAGCAGGGCCTCAAGTGAGCGCTGTGAGCGAGGAGGCTAGTGCAGACCTGGTTTCCTGGCGCTGACTTCTACCTGCCTCCTTGGAGAAGGAAATGGCAACCCATTCCAGTGTTCTTGCTTTGAAAATCCCATGGATGGAGGAGCCTGGTGGGCTGCAGTCCGTGGGGTCACAAAGAGGCAGATACGACTGAGCAACTTCACTTTCACTTTCTACCTGCCACTAGTTCTAGATGATGCTTCTAGGCACCTGGGGCCTTGCCAACGCCTCTGAGAAACCACAGCTCAGAAAGTCTAAGGAATTCTCTGTCACCTGCGTAGTCTCCTGAGTCAAGATGGGTGGGCCCAGAAGTGAACTTTGACCTCCTGTTTACCAGTCATCTCTCATTTTCCCTACACACGCTATGAGAACCATCTCATTTATGGACTGTTTTGCATCCCTACTTGGATGCTTACTGGATGTAATTATTTAGGTTATTACTTAACCTCTCTGTACCTCAATTTCCTCATCTAAGAAATGAGGATAATGACAGTATCTCCCTAAAGGTTATTGTGAATTATTAGATAATTTAATACTTGTGCAATGCACTTAGTTACACGACTTGAACATAATAGCATTATGTAAGTGCTATATGTGTTAGCCATTGTTATTATTTTTTGTTAATGGAGGAGTAAGAGCTATTTTAATGTTGTACTCACTCTTTAAGGCCCTGCTGAAACGCTGCCCTTGTCCCCAGCCGCTGGTGGAGTCAGTCTCTCTCCTCCTTCCCCCACAGTCTGTTCTCCGCTGCATTTTTTCTGTGTCCATCTCTCTCATGGGCCAAAGCAACTGTATAGTGTGTCTTGCTCATCCCTGGGGCCTGACACAGACAGTGCGTGCTAAATCGCTTTAGTCGTATCCCACTGTTTGCGACTCTATGGACTATAGCCTGCCAGGCTCCTCTGCCCACGCAAAAGTACTGGAGTGGGCTGTCATTTCCTCTTCCAGGGGATCTTCCTGACCCAGGGATTGAACTCGTGTCTCTTACGTCTCCTGCATGGCAGGCAAGTTCTTTACCACTAGCGTCACCTGAGAAGGCATAGACAGTGGGTGCCCTAAAAATGCACAGTGAATTATCCAGGGCCTGGAGGAATCATATTCCTTCTCCAAACCCTGGAGGCTCCATGGACTTTCTCCAGAAAAATGAAGGTTAAGGGAACCATCCCTGGAAGATACTGGAAGGTGGGCTTTAGTTTCCAGGAAAGCCTGCCTCTTCCTCTGCTTCCAAGCTTTCGTCATTGCTCCTGCCTCGTGCCTAATGAACACTCAAAGTGATTTTCTATTGCTTGTAATTCACCAAAATTGTTCTAACATTTGGAAGGGCCCGGACGTTGACAGCCTAATACCCCAGTGTGCCTGTCTGTCTGAATGCCTTGTCAAAGGCTGAAGCTGATTGCTTTCTTGCCAAGATTATCCCAGAGCTTCAGACAACATCTGAGGACATAAACAGTTGGAAAGGTTAGAGACAGGAGCTGGAGGGGAGAAGGTAGGGAGGGGATGCAGGAAAACTTGGGCGAGCAGCTGAATTTGACGTGAGCTGGAAACGGACCTGAGAATTGGGGAGAGGAAGATGGGTGTGAGAACTATTTCCTCTTATTCTCAGAAAGTCTCAGCGACGGTTGGAAACTGAAGTGGCGCAGGAGAC
Organism: Muntiacus reevesi; assembly: GCF_963930625.1. Taxonomy (NCBI): domain Eukaryota; kingdom Metazoa; phylum Chordata; class Mammalia; order Artiodactyla; family Cervidae; genus Muntiacus; species Muntiacus reevesi. The sequence goes on along the minus strand of NC_089258.1, from coordinate 39,842,294 downwards.
AGCAGAGAAGTCCACTTGTTCTGTCGCCCAGTCGTGTCCGACTTTTTGAGACCCCGTGGGTTGCAGCAGGCCAGGCTCCCCTGCCCTTCACCATCTCCTGTAGCTCACTCAAACTCATGTCCACTGAATCGGTGATGCCATCCAAACATCTCGTCCTCTGTTGTCCCCTTCTCCTTTTGCCTTCAATCTTTCCCAGCATCAGGGTCTTTCCCAATGAATCAGTTCTTCGCATCAGGTGGCCAAAGTATTGGAGCCTCAGCTTCAGCATCAGTCCTTCCAAAGAATATTCAGGACTGATTTCTTTTAGGAAATCCCCTTAGGACCTTCTAGAATATTCTGCCCTCACCTTATCGGTTTATAGAAGAAAAAGCTGAAGCCTGTGGGGATTTCCTAGAGTGGATAGCAAAGACTGATTGAAGTCAGATCTCCTGTCATCTCTAAAATAGACTTGCAAACATCTCTGTGTTGCTGAGAAGATTATAAGTAGCATAAGTCAACCCCTAGACCTGGGCTTGGCCAGAGAAGGTGCTTAGAAGAGGCTAGGACCTCTCTATCACAGGGTCAAAGTGAGGGCTCTGCACTTGGTGAGTCCATTGTGGTGGCTGCCCAGCGTGGGTCACAGATGGAGAAGATGCAGCCCCTCTGACCTGGGTCCCTCAGCTATGGACCAAGCCCTCCTGGGGCCAGGAGCCTGTCCAGATTTGCCTGCTGTTCCATCGCAGGTCAACCCCACCAGGTAAACCTGAAGTCCAAGCCTTTCCTGAGCCCTCAAAGGACCCTGCTAGATCCTTCCTGTCACTTTATCACCAGTCCCTCTGTTCTGGGGTGCCCCTGTGTGCAGACAGGCACGCCTTTATAGCACCCTCAGTTTTCTGCCTCATGGCTCTGCTCCCTATAAACAAAGCTCTTGGAAAGTGTTGTTGGTTCTGGACGCTCCCTCATCCCCGTTTCCTCCTCAGTCCACTCCAGCCAGGCTCTGGTCCACCTGCTTCCTCTGGGCCTGCTCACATCAAGGTCACAGATGATCGATGGCTCACGGAAGCAAATGCCAACTCCAGGGGTACCTGTGCTGAGTTCTCTGCAGAAATGAGCCTGGGCACGGCCTGAGCTCTTGGAGCACCCGCTTCACTTGTACCCGTCTCTGCTGGCTGTCAGTCTGCCTCCCTATCCCACTCTTCTTTCTCTGCTGGAGGACCCCAACCTTGTCCTCAATTTCTCTTTTCTACCTGCACCTGTTCCCTAGATGATCTCATCAATGCTGTCGATTATGTGCTGAAAGACTCTTGATTTTATATCCGATTCTACATCAGATTTCCTGTTTTAAGCTTGAGCTTTGGACCTTTACGTTCAAGTGAGATTTGAACCGTTACATTCAAGTGTCCACCTGAGTCCACAAGTGTGTCCAGTGATTCCATTCCTGCCTCAAAACCTTTGCGTTGCTTATATCCTCTGCCTGGCTGTCACCTCGTCTTTCAAATTTCATTTCACATGGCACTTTTTGGAGTGCCCTTTGCCAGCACCCCAGCTGAACTAGGCTCATAGGAACTCTTTGTTATGTAAACTGACACTGTCTTCTTTTATTTAAGCTTATTTTGGATGTGGACCATTTTTAAAAATTTTACTGAATTTGTTACATTATTGCTTCTGTTTTATGTTTCAGTTTTTTGGCCTAGAAGCATGTGTGATCTCCCCAACCAGTGATTGAACCTATAGCTCCAGCATTGGAAGGCGATGTCTCAACTACTGGACTGCCAGGGAAGTCCTGACACTTCTTTATATTGTGGATCAATGTCTGAAATTTTCCTTCCCTCCTCTTCCTTCTCTCCTGTCTCTTCCACGCCTTCCTTCCTCCCTCTTTCTTCCTTCATTTTTTCCCCTACGTACTGTTTGTTCCTCCTCACTCACCTAGATAGTGTGTTGAAAAGCAGAGACATCACTTTGCTGACAAAGAGTCATATAATCGATGCTATGGTTTTTCCAGTGGTCATGTATGGCTGTGAGAGTTGGACCATAAAGAAGGCTGAGCGCCAAACAATTGATGCTTTTGAGCTGTGGTATTGGAGAAGACTCTTGGGAGTCCCTTGGGCTGCAAGGAGATCCAACCAGTCCATCCTAAAGGAGATCAACCCTGAATATTCATTGGGTGAACTGATGCTCCAAACCTTTGGCCACCTGCTGTGAAGAGCCAACTCACTGGAAAAGACCCTGATGCTGGGAAGGTCCGAAAGCAGGAGGAGAAGGGGACGACAGAGGATGAGATGTTGGATGGCATCACCGACTCAATGGACGTGGGTCTGAGCAAACTCAGGGAGACAGTGAAGGACAGGGAAGCCATGGGGTCCCAGAGAGCTGGACATGAATTAGTGATCGAACAGCTACCACCTCATAGAAACTAAGGGCAGGGATCCTGTCTCCTGTTCACAGCTGCCTCCTCAGACTTGAGGGCAGCACCTGGCTTACAGGAGTGTCTGAGTATCTTCTGCCCTACTGATGCTCTGATGTCCCTAAACTGGTTTCTGGGAAAGCTTCAGTAAAGCTTGGGTGCCCACATGTGTGCCAAGCACCAGCCCGTCCCCAGCCACCACCGTGACCGCCTGGAGCCACCAAGAGCCCAAGCATTGTCAAGGGATCTGTGTTCCAATTCTGCCTCTGCCACCTCCAGCTGGGTGAACTTGGGAGGGCCCCTTGATCTCGCTGAACTTTGATTTCTTTAATATAAAATGGGCTCCTCAATATATAGGAGATATTGATGTCTGCTGGGAGCCTTGGCATCCAGAACCAGATGCAATACCCTGGGTGTGGTTGGCTGAATCAAGCTCATATGGAGAAGGACAGTCACCTCTGTTGGTCTCAGTGCTCTGTTTGTGGGCACGAAGTTCAGTTAACATGTTCCTTCTTTTTGCCTGTCATATTACACATTGCACAATTTAATTTTAGAGAAAAAAAGGGGAACATGTCTACTCTTAGTACTCAATTCAGTTTGGGCCCCAGGAGGGAGGGACTTCTCCCCACTCAAGGCCACTCTTGGTCCTGCTCCCTCATCCTCTTACAAGGCCCTGCCTACGGTCACTTTGTAGACTGGCCATGATCTTCCACATGTTGGCTCCCTCTGTGACCATGAGCTGGGAGAGGAAGGACCTGTCCGAAGGCCAAAGCCCAGCCAGCCTCCAGCTCACTCTTAAACTGTGGCCGTGGGTGGGGCAGAGGGATCCCTCTTTCCTTGTGGCCTTTTGGGGGCTGTTTGGGCCTGGATGGAGGGAATGGAAGCTTCCCCCGCTTCCTGGCCTTAGCATCCTTCTCGAACTCATCTTTGACACACAAGTCCTGCTTTGGAGGTGGTCAGGGCCTACTTTTCTGTAATACAGCTGTTACTCGATTCTTCATTGGAATACTTCATGCACAGTTTCCTTTTCATGAAGCCTCAAAGTAGAGGGACAATGGAATTTGGATTGCATCTTACATGAATCTTAAACTGCATCTTACATGAAACCTCTCTCATCAAGTATGTTTACTGAAGGACCACTCCCGATAGATGTCATATGGGACGTTTTACATATACTTTCTTAAAACAATCTTGACAGCCTCATTGGGAAGTGGGCTTTGTTTTCTCCATTGTAGAGATGTATAAACTAAGGCTCAGGGAGAGGCTAAGTCCTTTTTCCAAAGTCACCTAGCTATTAAGCGGCAAGAGCAGGATTGAAACTCAGCAGAGTTCAGTTGTCATCTGTCACAGAAGTCTTTCCTAACCAACAGACTGAAATAGCACCCCACTAACTCTCTTCCTTACCTCCTGGGCTTATTTTCTTTATTGTCTTTGCCATTATCTAAAATAATATTTTTTTCTTATTTATTATGTCCCCTTCTAGAAAATAAATTCCATGAAGGGAAGGACTGAATCTGATTCAGAGCTATTGTCAGAGGCTAGACTTTCCATTGAGGGTGCTGAATCAATATTTTTCAATGAATGAATGAACAAATGAAACAGCTGAATAACTTTGCACAAATATCTCTGAAGACTCAGTTTCTTTTTTCTGCAAAGTGGGACCACCAAAGCAGACATTTGTGGTTGTTGATAGGATTTGGTGTAATGTATGTACAGTGGTCAGCATAGCATCAGATATGTGGTAGGTGCTAGAAGTGGAAGCTTCTGAAATATCAGCAGTAATTATTGTTGTCTAAGCCCAGGGCTTTTTCTGCTACCTGCTCCAGCCTTGAAGCTGTTCATTTCCCCCTGGGCTTCCCTGGCTGGTCTTGGCAGGCCCCATCTCCCCATCCTCCAGGAGCCGGCAAGGCCAAAAACACGGCTGCGGCAATGAAGGGAAGTGAGATTGGAAAGGATCCTTAATTCTAAAGAATTGTCCCTAAACTCAGAAACGACACGTTAAATCAGAGTCCTTCCCATAACTCATCGTCTATCTCCATGGAAATGGGCACCATATGGAGTTAATTAGTAGAACAACAAAACAATCAATTAGTTCTTTAATTAGTTTTACTAAGAAATGATAACAAACAAACACACTTTATTCCAACTAATGCCTGAGCTGCAGTGATAGTTTAATGGCCTTGGGAAGCCGGCTCAGGCACCAGGCCGCTGAGACGGAGATTTATTCCCTTGATATTGACAGGTTCCCTGGTCCCCGTCCAGCTTGTGTGTTTCATCTTTATGATCAATTATTTACAATATCTGAACACTGCCGAGGGGTCGTCTGGGAGCTTTTCTTTCTAGATAGTGGGGAAAAAAAAAATGCAATAACTCAAATCATATGAAGCCACCAGGCTCTGGAATGATCATTCCCTGAATCATTTATTTGACAAACATTTACTGAGTGTTTGCTAGATGCCAGGCATGGTGCTGAGCATGAGGGAGGGCGGTAAGAAGTGATCGCCTGAGGGGCTCACATTTTGGGGGCATGTGGGAAGGGAGGGCAGGCCAGAAGAGTAAGTTAACACAAGTGACACCCATCTCCTTACATGCTGGGAAAAGCGCTCCAAAGCACAGGCATGGGCCTGGGGGCTGTGAGAGGGCAGAGGAGGGAGCTGGGAAGACTTTAAGAGGAGGTCGGTGGTGGCTGTTCTTGCCTGGGAAATCCCGTGAGCAGAGGAGACTGGTGGGCTACTGTCTGCGGAGTTACAAGGAGTCAGACCCAGCTAAGCAATTAAACAACAAACAGTAGGTGGGGGCTGAGCCTCCCGGGGTGAATAAAGGAGATCCTGTTCCACAGGGAGACGGGCAGTGGAAGCAGCACAGGCGACTTAGACTTTCTAGGCTTGGGGCTGCATCAGGATCCTTGTGCTTCCTCACCTTTAAAATGGGGAGAACGATAACCAAGTTGCTCCTCTCAAAGGGTAAAGAGGATCAAACAGACGTGGAAGCTTCTTATGAACCACAAGGGGATTCTCAGATGCAGACAGAAGGTCTGAGCAGAAACCTGGAGGTGAGGGGGTGGGATCCTAGAGATGCTCCATCTTCCTGAAGGTTCTACAAAGGAGAGGAACACTCCGGAACACCTGGGATATTTGTCTATGTCTGCGTCTATGTCTGGCCTTCCCAGGTGGTGCTAGCCCTGAAGAACCTGTCTTTGAATGCAGGAGACGATAAGAGATTCAATTCTGGGTTGGAGATATCCCCTGGAAGAGGGCATGGCAACCCACTCCAGTATTCTTGCCTGGAGAATCCCATAGACAGAGGAGCTTGGCGGGTTACATCCCATGGGGTCGCAAAGAGTAGGACACAACTGTAGCAACTTAGCACACACATGTCTTTGTCTATATCTGTGTATCTGTCTGTGCGTGGGTATAAATTCATACGGATATGTGTGTGTATATATATACACATACATGAATACCTATCTATCCATCTATGCACCTATCATATATCAAGAAAAATTCATTTTTAAGAGATAATCCATGTTAATGATAAAAATAATTGAACCCTAGAGATTGTACACTGTGTGAAGTAAGTCAGAAAGACAAAGATCATATGATGTTGCTTACATGTGGAATCTTAAAAATAAAAGGGTACAAATGAACTTATTTACAAAACAGAACTCGAGTCACAGATGTGGAGGGGGAGGGATACATTGGAAACTTGGGATTGACATGTACACATTACGATATATGAAGTGTGGGCTTCGCAGCTTCAGTCGTGTCTGACTCTTTGCGACCCCGTGAAGTGTAGCCCTCCCGGCTCCTCTGTCCAAGGGATTCCCCAGGCAATAGCACTGGAGTGGGTTGCCATGCAACCAGGGGATCTTCTTGACCCAGGGATCAACCAAGGTCTCCTGCGTCTCCTGCATTGGCAGGCAGATTCTTTACTGCTAAGCTTCCCTCGTGGCTCAGACAGTAAAGAATCTGCCTGTGATGCAGGGGATCCAGATTCAATCCCCGGGCCGAGAAGATCACCTGGAGAAGGGAATGGCTACCCACTCTGGTATTCGTGTCTGGAGAATTCCATGGACAGAGGAGTCGCGGGCTACAGTCCGTGGGGTCACAGAGAGTCAGACACAACTGAGTTATTAACAGTTTCTCTTCCTTTCCCTTAATATATAAAATAGACAGCTAATAAGGACCGGTTGTATAGCACAGGGAACTCTACTCAATACTCTGTGATGACCTTTATGAGAAAGGATCTAAAGAAGAGTGGATATATGTCTATGCATACCTGATTCACTTGGCTGTAGACCTGAAACTGACACAACATTGTAAATCGACTACACTCCAATAAACACGAAAAGAAAGTAATTGAAGCAGTGAAAACTCAGCTGCCTCCTTCCTGTCCCTGACACAGTTTCCAGAAGCACCACTCTTGCCTGCTTTTTCCGCACTCTACAGAAACTCTCTCTGTTTAAGCAACACATTTTCATAAACTCTTTTCTCCAAAAGAAACCATTGTGTACTTGTAATTTTTCTCATATTGCTCCCTGGTCAATGGTCTATGCGGTATCTTTGGATCTACTACATTCTTTTACTATCTGGGTGCCATTGTATCCTATGGATTATCTTAGTTTACTTAATCATTCTCCTCTTGCTCGCGGGCATGTTAAGTCACTTCAGTTGTGTCTGACTCTTTGCCACCCTGTGGATTGTAGCCTACTAGGCTCCTCTGTCCATGGGATTCTCCAGGCAAGAATACTGAAGTGGGTTGCCATACCCTCTTCCAGGGGATCTTCCCAAACCAGAGATCAAACCTGCATCTCCTGCATTGGTAGGTGGGTTCTTTACCACTAGCACCAACTGGGAAGCCCCATTCTCCTCTTAGGGACATTTAAATTGTCTCCCATATCTTGAAACCCTAAGCAACGGGTTCTTCTGTTCATTATCTATCACACTTGGCATAATAGCTTTACGTAATAGATCCAGTTTTCTATTTCTTGGTGAGTCTATTGGCTCGCTTGATTTTTATTGATGGTTGAGGGTAATCGATACCCTCCTTTTATTTTTGTGCTTTTTTGTTTTGTTTTGTTTATCGCCAGTAGGGATTTGAATTGCTGTGAAATAATTGACGAAAAAATATATTAATACAAATGAAATCCAAGGTCTTTGTTGCTGGTATCTTAGCTTAACTCACTACTATAACAGGGACAGAAGCAGGCAGTGACGCACTCGAACATAAACATTGAGTAACAGTCCTCTAAAGGGCAGACACGGGGCTGCTTTCCCTCGACTTCCCCACCCCTAATCAAAACCTCATAGGTGTTTGGACCAGCGTTACGGTCTTCTGTCCGCCGGCTGGCCGGCCTGTGATTTGAACAAAGAGCATCAGTGTGAGCAGTGGAGGATGTCTTAGGAGACCGAGGCTCACAGTCATCTGGGTGAAGGGAGGCAGAGGAAACTGGTTGAAAGAGGGCCTCGGGAGAAGCAGAAGCAGGGGATCTGTAGGAATGAGACCTTCAGCTTCTAGGCAGGCACCTCCCTGCCCAGCTACTCGGAGCTGTGGAAACATTCTCGCTTGGGTTATTTCAGAGGGGGAGTCCTTTCCTTTGCTCTCAAGCAACCCCTAACTCAAGCAGTTGCTGCTGCTGCTGCTGCTAAGTCACTTCAGTCGTGTCCGACTCTGTGTGTTCCCATAGACGGCAGCCCACCAAGCTCCCCCGTCCCTGGGATTCTCCAGGCAAGAACACTGGAGTGGGTTGCCATTTCCTTCTCCAGTGCATGAAAGTGAAAAGTGAAAGCGAAGTCACTCAGTCGAGTCTGACTCTTAGAGACCCCATGGACTGCAGCCCACCAGGCTCCTCCAGCCATGGGATTCTCCAGGCAAGAGTACTGGAGTGGGGTGCCATTGCCTTCTCTGAGCTCAAGCAGTAGATAAAAATAATGCTCCTTGGACTTTCCTCTGCCCAGTGACTGAGAATCTGCCTGCCAGTGCAGGGGACAGAGGCTCAGTCCCTGGTTGGGAAGATCCCACAAGCTACAGACAGCTAAGCCTGTGTGCCCGACCACTGACCCACACACCCCAACGCCCGTGCTCCACGATGAAAAGCAGCGCCCGCTCAGCAACTGGAGACAGCCTGACCTCAGGGGCTGCTCTCTGCTTCACAACGAAGCCAAAAAAAAAAAAAAAAGTGTTATTCCTTTCCTGTACAATTGCCGAGATCCAGATAAAATGTGTTCATTTGATCACAATTCCTTAAACATGACCTCCTACGTCCGAATCAAATTCTGGTTTTCTCTCCAGACTTGAGTAATGCACACTTTTCTGCCTCCATTGGCCGCCTTTAACTGAAGACCCTTTTTAAGAGCTTGTCCTTAGGCAGTACTGTTCTTATGCCAGCGTGGGCTCAACACTTTGGAGATGCAGCTTGATGGAGCGGGGCGGCCGCCTGGATTCTGGTCCCTGGGTTCAAATCCCAGCGGTGCCTCGTACTATTGTGAGACCTTGTCGAATCCTTTTGTTTCCTTGTCCGTAAAGTGAAAAATAATGATAACACTGGGTTATTGTGAGGCTTAAACATGCTCATGTAGGGAACTGCTTGAGATAATCTCTTAGGTAGAACATTTTATGAGTGTTTCTACTATTATTAGTTTCTCAAATGTGCTAGCTTCAGGATTGTTAGAAAAAGTTCTCTTTGAACCATTAGTTTCTTAGGAGCAAAATAAATTTCCCTTCTCTGTGGATCCATTTCTCTCTGTTTTCGCTAACTTGCAGGAGATGATATTACAGAGAACGTAAAGCAAGCATCTTTTCTTCAATTCTTAGCATCTCCAATTAAACAAACAAACAAACAAAAAACCCAGTGTAATCCCAGTCTCTCTACACCTCAGGAAGGGTGAACTTCTAGCCAGACCCTCAGTTTTCCCCCAGTTTGAAGAAAGTAATTTTACCCTCTCACATCCAATCAATTTCTTTGCTGGGTCTATTGTGAGCTGATAATTTAAATACAATTGTCTCCCTAGCAACCATCCTTTCACAGTCTGCCTTCTTGCCTTTGAAAGAGCTTGCAGTTACAAAATTCAGTTTCAGCCAGAAACTTTTTTTTTCTCTCTGCAGGAACTAGCTTCTCTTCCAAAATAAACTCTTTAAAAAATGGAACAGAGTTTCTAAAGTAAAAGCTAAAAAAAATTTTTTTTTCTAATTATAAAGGTAATTGAACAGGCTTTTAAACAGAGATGGAAGAGGTTTTACTGCCTCCACTTCTTTAGCTCCAGAATGGATTGTTTGGGGCAGGGAGAAGAGGGCAGGAGAACCGAGTCACACACAGCAATGTTGGCGCTGAAGGAAGGCAGCCAGGCAGTTCAGTCTGACCTCCACTCTCCCTCCTCTGACAGCTGCAGAAACAGAAGCCCTGAGATTTAACAGTGCTCCCAAGAGCTGGAACGAGAGGCTGGATTGGGATTTCAGCCCCGTCTTTCCCCTGAGCCCACAGGATTCTTGCCCCCGTCACGTGGCCTCTGAGATTTCCCCAGGGAGGTGATGGTGTGCTGGTGCAAAGAGGCCAGAGCTGTGGAATCAGCAAGCCCACAGCAGAGGGCTTCCCCGGTGGCTCAGACGGGAAAGGCCTGCAATGCGGGAGATTCAGGTTTGATCCCAGGGTCGGGAACATCCCTCGGAAAAGGAAATGACAACCCAGTCCAGTACTCTTGCCTGGACAATTCCATGGACAGAGTTGCCTGGGGGTCTACAGTCCATGAGTTAGACACGACTGAGCGACTAACACTTTCACTTTGAAACTCACAGGGGGTCACTGGGTGTGGTGACCAGCGGACCCAGTTTGCCAACCCGGAGGGAGTTTCCAGGTCATGGGACTTTCAATGCTCAAACTAGGAAGTCTTGGGCTGGACAAGTAGTAGGTCATCTTCCTCCTAAGCCAGTCGCTAAGTGATTTGGGAAAATATGGGTCTCAATTTCCTTATCTGTAATCAATCATAAAGTCATCTCTCGGGAGTGTTGTGAGGATTTAACAAGAATGAATACTGGCTTCCTTCCTTTCTCTCCTCACTTCTTTTGTCCAATGAGAAGCTCTTGAATTTCTTCAGCTGGAAAAAGCTGTACTCAGCTTAAAAGTGATAACGATGCTTCTTCCCCAGGTTGGCCCAGGTCAGGGAAAGCAGAGGAATGAGATCTTTATTCCAGAAGGTTTGATACTCAGAGATCACAGTCCTTGGAGACTCCCCCAAATGCCACCCACAATGTGAGAACTCAAAATTAGCTTCTTGGCTGCTTTTGGCAGCTGTGATTAATCATTTCGTAACGAGACCGTCGAAGCACAGCTATTTATTTGCATGGGATCAGGAAGATTACAGAATATAACATTTTCATAAATTTGTTAGGATTCTAGATATACGTTAGTGTGATGAATAGTTCAGGCTGCAATAGATGTTTTCGTTTCAATAAAGTTATTTTGGGGTAATATTTACATGATGAAATAACCTATTATTTATCCAACTGCATTTTTATGAACTAATTTTTCTTTTTGTGCCGACTTGCAATAGTGATTCATTACTTTCTGCCCTTCAGTTTTTCTTTCCTTATAAATGGTTTCTTGTTTATTATTTTAAAGTGTATGTCTCCCTTCGGAGCCACTGGCCAGTTTCACATGGGATCTTCACCCCACAGCCAATTGCTTCCAAAAACCCAAGGCATTCAAATAAAAGGCATCATTTTATACTAATTGTGTCTGGGCTCTGCCCCTTACTGGGTCTGTGACCTTGGGCAAGCCTCTTTCTCTCTCTGAGACTCAGTTTCCCAACTAAGAGGGATTTTGGCTACAATATGTGTTCAATCAGTATTAGCTGAAGGAATAAATGGATAATGGAATGAGGCGACAATTGTTTGACTTTGGGAAGGGTTTAGGTTGGGAGGGTCTTATCAAGGCATGCTTCTTTTGATGAGGAGTTAGCTTGTTATCTAGGCTTTCCTGGTAGCTCAGCGGTAAAGAATCCACCTGCCGAGGCAGAAGAGGTTCAATCCCTGGATTGGGAAGATCCCATGGAGAAGGAAATGACAACCGACTCTAGTATTCTTGCCTGGGAAATCCCATGGACAGAGGAGCCTGGTGGGCTACGGTCCATGGGGTTGACATGACTGAAGCAGCTTAGCATGCACATTACATATGACTGGTGAAGGAACATTTAGAGGGCTGTAACTTGAAGAACCGTGTGGACCAAATGGAGCAATTTGGTCCTTTTCCTTTGGCAATGGGGAGACATGGAAGGTTTGTAAGCAAGGGAGGGACACCGTCAGATGTACGTTTTAGAAAGATCCTGTTGGCAGCTGTTTGTGTTAAGGGTAGGTTGGAGGCGGAAGAGGATGAGTTGGAGGTGATGGACATCCTTGTCCAGAGGAAAGATGGTATATGCTGGCCAGGACTGTGGCAGAGGAAGTGGGTAAAGGACTCATTGCTAGGCTGAGTGATATTTCCTAGGCAGCGCTAGAGGTAAAGAATCTGCCTGCCAATGCAGGAGACTCAGGAGGCTCAGGTTCAATTCCTGGGTCAGGAAGATCCTCTGGAGAAAGAAATGGCAACCCACTCCAGTATTCTCGCCTGGGAAATCCCATGGACATTGGATCCTGGTGGGCTACAATCTACGGGGTTGCAAAGATGAGGATACGACTGAGCAGCTGAGCCCATGAAGGGAGATTAGATATGAGGGACGGAGGAGCAGGAGACGTCCAGGAGGCACCAAGGTTCCTGGCTTAATACTGTCTGCTGAAATCAGGAGAGGAGCGGGTGGGCGAAGACGGCTTTGTGCAGGTTCATTTTGAGGTATTTGTGGGAAATCTAAAATGGAGCAAGAGTTTAGAAGGGAGACCGGGAGACTCTTCTCTTCCCTTCTGATCTCATCATGAAATCATGAAATTATTTCATAAACTTAATTTCTCACCCACATAATGGGTGAGACAGGCAGTTCCATCATTGGGACTTAGACCTGAGTTTGAATTCTCTTCCGTTAGTGACTTACTCGGGAACTTCAGGTCGGTTACATCCTCTGTTAGTCCCAATTATCTCCTTTCTGTACTGGAGGTAATAATGTCTATGTCATGTTGTGTCTGGGAAGTTTAAGGTAATGGACGTAGTAGGTGTTCCAGGAAGGGTAGTTTTCTCCAACTTGCTTTGTGTTTATACTCTCAGCTCTCTTTCCTCCTCTCATCTTCCCAGTGTAGCAGATTCTTAAAAGTCAGAACATGAATTTCTTTTTGGGAAGGTGTCGTCTTTGTTTATGAAAATACCTTCTTGGGGCATTGCAGCCAAAAGAGGTAAAGCTTTGTAAAGAGTTGCTCAAAGTGCTCTGTTTCACTTAGGAAGGAAAGGAGAGAGGGGAGGGAGGAAGGGGAGAGAAGGAAAGGGGATGCGGAGAGAGAAGCAAGAGAGCTTAAGGTGGCGAGAGGGATGGGGGGCTGGGAGATGTTGGTGAAAATTCCTTGATGGTGGTGGGAGCTGAAGACATATTAGAAACCATGATGTCTAATGTTTGCTATGAAGCTATTTGCATTCATATGATATAAATTCCTTCTCTAGACCCTTACCCCAAGTGACCAGTAAAGCTGATTATGTCCAAGAATGCACTGTGTGCATGAAATGTTTTTGGTGACAATTGTGGATGGATTTGAGTTTCTCATTGGGTCTGGGTGGTGTGAGATAAAGGTAGGGCATGACCAGAAGGGAGATATTCCTTTAATAGAGCAAATTCTACTGACGCAAGATGTCAGAGTTAGATGGATTCTGGAGGGTCCTGTGCTTCCAGGGGTGTGGGATGGAAGGCCGACCTGATTATCATCTCCCTCCTTCCCTTCCTTCTCTCCTTCCTCCCTCCCTCCTTCCCTCCCTTCCTTCCTTTCTTCCACAAATATTTATTAACCACCTACTATATGTCAGTCACCGTCATAGGCACTGGGAGTATCTCTGTAAGAGAAGCAAAGTTTTTGACTTTAGAGAACTCCCCTTCTTACTGAGGAGACCTACTAAAAATTAATAGAAAAATATCTTATATCATGTCAGATAGCAATGAGAGTTACTAACCAAACTAAAACAGAGCGAGGAAAGAAACAAGGGTGGTGATTTAGAAAGGGTGACTCAGGAAGTTCTCCTTAAGGAGGACTTCTGTCCTCACATTTGTGTAGAGACCTAAATTAAGTGGATAGGTAGATCCTGGTAGAGCTACTAGACAGACATATTGAGAGCTTTCTCTTCATCCTATTTGTGACCTTGGACAAAGGACAACTTCCCAGCCCTCAGCATTCTCATCTAAGACAGGGTCGATATCAACCTCCGGTGGCAGAGGTAAGCGTTCCAAGAGATCACGGAGGTTAGTTGGGAATAGAAAGTGAAGCATGTGTAAGCGGACTGTGGGAGACTTGGCTGAGGATGACAGTCAGTTCCTGCTGTGGACCATGCCTGGGGTGAGTTGTGTGAGCCTCTTAGGGGATTGCCGGGTGTAGGAACTGAGCTCAGAGATGAAACATGTGTTAGAATGCGAATGTCCAAACTCTGCCGAAGTGCCCTGGGAGAAGTGCCTTAATACAGACTCTTTCCAGAGGTTCATGAATTCTGTATTGCAGCGAATCGTCTCATGATTTTGCAATTGTCTTGCTGATAATACAGTCGCTGATGTATTTAACATTACAACTCAGGCAGAAAGGCCTGGTAAATCTGGGCTGCATAAGGACTGGCTACTTTGATCATTCCCTGCTTAACCCTTCACCCACCAACCAATCCCTTTTGAAGGATGACGCCGAAGAATTTAGCACTGTCTTTTCCTTTCCCTAGCCTTTTGGATATCTGTCATTCCTCCTGGCCTCTGTAGCAGACATCATTGGATGCCTACCCAGTAGCCATTATTCCTTCTCATTACTGAGGCTGACGATACCATAAACTGTTTTCCTAGCCTCCTATATAGCACGGAGCGGCACATCACTTATCTCTTTCCACACGGTGCTGTGTAACAAACTTCCCTCAAATTCAATGGCTTAAAATGGTTAGCACTGATTTAGCTCACGAGGCTGGGAGAGTCGATTTAGTCTGAGCTCAGCTGTGGGTTTCTTTTGGCCTTCACTGGGCCTACTCACATGTCCGCTGGTTGGCAGCTGGGATGACTGAGCTCATCCTCCACCAGGGTAACCTGGACATGGTCTCATAACAACTGCAGAGGTTAAGACATGCAGATGCACATGGTCTTCTTAGAACTAGCATGTCGTCACATCAGCCACATTCAGCTAGCCAAAGTAAGTTACAAATCCAGCTTGGATCCAAGGAATGGGGGAATAGACTCTGCCTCTTAGGTAAAGAAAAATACAGGGCTTTCCTGGTGCTCTAGAGGTTCAAAATCCACCTTCCAATGCAAGGGACGAGGCTTCCACTCCTAGTCCAGGAAAATCCTACATGCTGTGGAGCAGCTAAGCCAATGTGCCACAACTCCTGAGCCCACGACCTATAGCTACTAACCCCCCACATGACTCCACACAAAAGAAGCTACCGCAGTGAGAAGCCCATGCCATGCAGCGAGGAGATGTCCCCGTTTGCTGCAACGAGAGAAAGCCTGCACGCAACAATGAAGATCCAGAGCAGCCAAAAATGGATAAATAAATCTTTACAAAAGAAAAGTACAGAAGCTCATGGCAAAGGTTACAAATCAACCAGAGTGTATAACCTAATCCTAGATGACTCTTTGCCTTGCATGTGGAGGCCATCTTACAATCATGCAGGGACAAGCCTTTGAAGCAGAAAGTTAGATAGAGTCTATGTTCTTGACCATGTTGTAGTTGGTCCTCTGGACAAGCCCTAGAGTGCCCTGTTTATGGATATCATGTTATATGAAACAATACATTTTTTCTCATTGTTAAATCACTCAAAAACATTGGCTATTCTGTAACTTGCTGCCGAAGGCATTTCCAACTATGTTAACCATGGATTTTGGCTTCCCTTTGCTCTGTTTTGGGAGTTGGCTTTATGAGCAGAGATGGAAGGCTATGACAGATGCTGGGCTTGCTGGATGATCACTTTCCAGCCTCCCTTGTAGCAAGGTCATAGGCCCATTACCCAAGTGTTTACATACGCCCCGGATTTTGAATGAGAAGATGATGATATGAAGAAGTGTGATGGACCATCTGGGCAATGGTGGCTTTGATGGCAGCAGCCTCTGGTTTTCTGATGCATCACTGCCCCCTTGGAATAACCATCATGGCTGGTAAACCAGTGATGGATTGAATAAGATCCAAGAGAGGGAGACTAATTCGATCCAGAAAAGAAGGTTTATCAGAAGCCAAAGGACTCCCTTGATGCTGGGTCAGCGTCAGCCCCTGCACCTGGCAGTGGTGTGCACACCAGCTGAAGCCAAAGAAGACCTCTCTTAGTCAAACCTCATCCCAAGCTTCCCAGGGGGTGCAGTGGGAGAGAGTCCGCCTGCAATGCAGGAGCTGCCAGCTCTATCCCTGCATTGGGAGGATCCCCTGGAGAAGGAAATGGCAACCTGCTCCAGGATTCTTGCCTGGGAAATCCCGTGGACAGAGGAGCCTGGCTGGCAACAGTCCACAGGGTCACAGAAGAGCTGGACACGACCTTGCAGCTAAACAATATACGCACGTCATTGTGCAAAAGTGCCTTCTAGGAACAGGGTCCAAGAATCCCAGTCCCCGTGACCTCCTGACTCCCCTCGCTCTGCCTCCACGGATAATTTGATCCTTAGAACCTGGTCTCTGCATTTGGACTCAGACTGTGTTTAGTGTGGACCCCCTAACATTTCCAAGCAGGCTCTCTTGCTGACCCTTGGTGACCCATGGACCCCGGCTGTGGTTTCTTGTCTGTATGTTGCAACGTCTGCCTCTCCACTCTGGCCCATCCCGTCCTGCTACCCATGGCCCCAGATGGATGAGTAGAGACACTGTCTATACACGCTGCTATGGTGGGCTGCTCTCCTGTCTTCACCTCCCACCAGCCTCTACCATCGTCTTCTCCCGTCCTTGTATCCTCCCTGCCTAGAACAGCCTTTGGCATATGGCAGATGTTCCGCCCAAACAAGGTCCAAACAAAGTGATGATGAAGTCAGACTACAAAAGAAAGCAGTGATCATTCAGAGCCAAGGCAGGTTTATTCAAAATAAAACCTGTTTCTTTTTTATTGTTAGTTTCCGATAGAGAAACTAGCCTGTTTGGAGGCTGTTTCCTGACTCTTAATCTGGGTTTAAGGTGTGAAGCAAGGCAAAAACATGCAGATGATTTCTGTTTGCCATTTCCCTAAACCTTAGACATCCCCAGTGGCTCAGCGGTAAAGAAGCCCCCTGCCAATGCAGGAGCTGCGGGTTTGATCCCTGGGTCGGGAAGATCCCCTGGAGGAGGAAATAGTAACCCAGTCTAGTATTGTTGCTTGGGAAGGCCTGTGGACAGAGGGGCCTGGCGGGTTACAGTCCATGCGGTCTCAAAGAGCTGGACATGATTGAGCAACTGAACACATACACAACGAGGCCCATACTTCCTCTGTTGTGACACCTGTCTCTCTTATTTGATGCCTTTTTCAGCATTTTTTTTCACTCCACTGGTGCTCTCCAAAGCCACGGAAAGAGTCTGTCTAGCGACTGTATCCTCAGATCCCAGAAGAGGGAATGGCACAAAGTAGGCACTTAATAAAGCACAAAGGAATGAGTACACACTCTCCCTCTGGTAGAATCCCTCTCGTGTCGATGTCCGTGACCTTACTTCTAGAACCTGTGACTATGTTATTAATAGATTACACTGCAAAGTGGAATTAAGGTAGCAGATAAAATTGTGGATGCTAATCAGCTGACATTAGGAAGATTATCCTGAATTATCCGATAAACACAAAGATCCTCCAAACTGGAAAGGGAGACAGCAGATGAGATCAGAGTGATGCGTTGTGAGGAGGTCTCCTCTTGCCAGTGTTGACCTTGATGTTGTGGGAAAGAGTCAGGAGCCAAGGAATGCATGTTCCTCCAGAAGCATGGGAGAAGTTGCTACTTGGCCCCAAGTGCTGTTCTAGGCATTCAAGATACGGTGATGGGAGCTGCTGTCCTCTAGAAGCAAGAAAATAGATTCCTCCTTAGAATCTCCAGAAAAGAATATATGTACACTCTAAGCCGCTTCAGTCATGTCCAACTCTGTGCGACCCCATGGACTGAAGTTGGTCAGGCTCCTCTGTCCATGGGATTCTCCAGGCAAGAATACTGGAATGAATTGCCATGCCCTCCTCCAGGGGATCTTCCCGACCCAAGGATAGAACCCGCATCTCTTACGTCTCCTGGCATTGGCAGCCTGGTTCTTTACCACTAGTGCCACCAGGGAAGCCCTAGAAAGGAATACACCACTGCCAATATTTTGATTTCAATCCATTGTTGGACTTCAACTTACAGAATTGTAGTACAAATAAATTTGTGTTGTTTAAGCAGCTAAGTTTGAGGCAATTTGTCACATCAGCCTTAGAAAATAAATACATCTCTTGCTACGGTCTGAATGTTTGCTTCCCCCTAAAATTCATGTACTATAGTTCTAATGCCCAATGTTAAGGTATTAAGGGGTGATTAGGGCTCCCCCCTCATGGATGGGATTAGTACCCTTTCAAAAGGGACCCCGGATAACTCCCAGCTCTTTCCACAGCATGGGAATGCAATCAGAAGTCTTTGACCTGGAAGAGAGTCCTCACCTGGCCACGCTGGCACCTTGGTCTTAGACTGCCAGCCCCTAGCACCCTGAGGAATATATTTCTTTGGTTTGAAAGCCATCTGCTCTGTGGTAGCTTGTATGGCAGCCAGAATGGACTAAGCCACTTTCTCTCACCCTGTCACCTTGGTGGGATACTCCCTGATATGGGGTCAGCATGTTCACCTGTTGGAAAGCCACTGCAGGCAGGTTCCAGGCTCTGGGTTTGTCCTGCCTACTCTTTGTATCAATGACTCAATGAGGTCATTGTTGGTTTTATGGCAGATATCATGAGACCTGAAAGTGGGGAAAAAGCTGTTGGATCATAGCCAGAGTGGAATTATGAGTCCAACAGTTTAAATATGAAATCCCTTTCACTGTAAAGTGCCAAGGATGGGGAGGTTGTGAGTTTGAGAAAAGTCAGTAGAGTGATGAGGATGGTTTTGAAAATGTTTGGCCGTTGGGTGATGTGGACTATTAGAGCCAGAGGGATCAGTTGGGGCAGCCCTGATCCAGACCTTTGAATCTCAAAAGTGTTATTCTAGAGAATTTTACTAAAAAAAAAAAATCTTGACCGAGACTGAGATTCTGGGAAACTTGCTAGTGATCCCCAAGCGTGCTACTGGTCAGCTACGTGTCTAACTAACTCCTTTGGACCTTGGTTTCTCCAGCTGTGACCAAGAGCTCTTTCGGTGATGAAGGTCCCGGGTCGATCTTGTTTGCCTTCTATCCTCCCAGCCTAGTTCGAATGTCATTGTCTCCTAGTGGCTTTCGTTTGTATTTTCCCTCTTCCCCAGGCATAGCTGGTTGTACGCTGGCTTCATTCATTATCTGTCTATCCATCTACGCCTTTACTTTCTGCTATTTTATATCATAAACATGCATTTTCCAGCTTATACACTAAATGCATGGACTTATTTATCTCTGCAACCCCAATGCCTGAAAAATAATAGGTGTTGAACAAACCTTTCTAACTAGAATAGCATTCAATTTGAAATTTGTTATTTAGTATCATTTAATCGTACACATTTCAGCTAGGCTTCACACTACCTGGTCAAATCTCCTTTTACCAGCAGCAAGACCGAGACCAGCAGGGAAACGGAGAGCCCCACATAGCGCCGCTGAAGCGGAGATTAGAACTCACGTGTCCTGACGTAGGATCCCAATTTTTTCTTCTTCTACCAAGTGGCCTTTTATCTCTGTCTTCGTTCAAGTGACTTGTTGTTGTACTGAGGGGTCCTAAAGCTCGATGGCGTCACGCAGTAGAGGTTTTCTTTTTTTAAGTTCTATTTATTTATTTCTGGCTGCCCACGGCCTCCTCCGGTTGTGGCACTCGGGGACTCCTCGTCCCTGCGCTGCCCCAGGATCTCCTTGCGGTGGCCTCGCCTGTTGCAGAGCACGGGATCCAGAGCAGGGGCGCGGCAGCTGTGGTGCTCTGGCTTACTTGCCCCGTGGCGTGTGGGATCTTCCTGGCCCAGGGATCGAACCCGTGTCCCCTGCACTGGCAGGCAGACTCTCAACCACTGGGCCGCCAGGGAAGTCCCAACAGAGGTTTTAGATTGTGTTCCTATGAAGTCCTTTGGCTGTGGGATTGACAGGGACTCTGTCATCTTCAACATGTGACCTCCAAGGTCACCTTGGGCATCAGTGTCCAGCTGGCAGCTGGAGACAGAGAGGGAACAGAGACGGCATGGGGCTTTTTATGGGCCAGGCCTAGAAGGGACTCTCTGCTTTGGCCCATGTTCTATTGGCTGAAACACAGCCTGGGAGCCAGCTAGTAGCGAGGGGGCAAGCAGAGGCTGGTTTAACAGACAGCTGCCAGTCTCTGCCGTGCCAGCCAAGTTCCCAGCATGGGTTTAGATGTCTAGCATGATATGTTAGCGTCCTACATACCTACCTAAAACCCTCCCATAGGCTCTGAGTGAGCTAAAAGTATATCAAGTAGTATCGATACTATTATTATTACTATTGTTATTTACACTGGTAAGAGAGGGGACGTGGCAGACAGGGGCCAACTCGAATGACTTTGCAGTGCTTAACCCAAAACACGTTTTGCCAGGCAATTTCCCCTTACTCTTGAAACCTCTGAATATTTCAAGGGAAATTTAATCCTTGTGTTTCTGATTCATTTGCACTTAACTCATCAGAATGTTGCTTTGTAAGGTGTGTTTGATGTACAAGAAGGCTCATAAGCCCTTTCATAAGCCTTTCAAACGCCTTTTCTCTTTGAAGCAGAAGTTTGCGTTTTTCCAGCGCTAAACAGAACTAAAACCAAAAAAGGCTTCAGTTGCTTTTCCACCCCAGAGGCCACAGATTAGGGTGGTTTGTATAGGTCAGATGTGGACTCTGGTGAAGTGCCCGTGGGGAGTGAGGACGCACGGCTGTTTCATGCTCTTTTGCCTCTAGGCCTTGGCTGCTCCAAAGCCTGAGCTTTTTTCCTCATTGCTTACTTACAGCCAATACCTCCCCCTCCTTCAATCTCAGGTTTTAGCTCCCCTCAAGACCTGTTAGAAAGAACTAAGCCCTCCTTCCTTTGTAACTCATTATCCTACCATAAGAGCAGCAATAATAATAGCTAACCCGAATTGAACTCTTCTTAAGTGCCAGGCATTCTGCTAAGTGTCTTCCTTTTGTTAACAAATTTCATCCTCCCAACAGCCCCAGGACGGAGGAGGAAATGGCATCCCACTCCAGTATTCCTGCCTGGAAAATCCCCTGACCAGAGGAGCCTGGAGGGCTACAGTTCAAAGGGTTGCAAAGAGTCAGAGATGAGTGAGCAGGAGACCAGAACAGCCCCATGAAGTAGGTGTCATGTTCCGCCTCCTTTCACAGATGAGGAAACTGTAGACCGGAGTGTGGAGGTTACTTGCCCGAGGCCCCCAGCGGGAAAGCCAGCGTGGCATCTGCAGCTGGGCTGGCGTGTAACCGGGGCACCCCCGGGAGGCGATGGTTTCTCTGCCGTCAGAAGGTCTCCCAGCACACCTGAGCGGCTGGACAGGGTGCTGCTGACAGGCCGAAGCCGAGTCCCGCCTCTGTCACTTTACGTGGTGGGATCCTGGAGGAGATACTGGACGACGCCTTGTTTTTTCATCTGTCCGCTGAGGATGCTGAGAGCACTGTCTCTTACACGTTGTGAGCACCAAATGAGCTCACACTCGCCAAGCTCTTTAAATGAAACGTGCCATGCGTTAGATGTTTCCAAGGGAGAAAACGAGGTGTGGACGGTGTACGTTTCTAGGTTTTCCAGGGACAAAATAATGGAAGGCCAGTGAATGTTGTGGGAGACAGGCTCAGACGCAGAAAAGGCCCCGGCAGCTCGCACCTTGAGCTGGAATCCTATAGAACGTAACACGGGGGATCGCTAGCCATCCTGGGCTTAGGTCTGTGACATCAGCCGCGCAGGCTTTGGATAGTGAGCTACGTAAGACCCAGCCTATGTCAATCCTAGGCAGGTGCTGTGTTGACAGCGAGCCCAACTCTGGGATGTTATGTCCACTTAAACCTTGTCAGCAGGGATGTGTTGTCCGTAAAGGGGAGGATGCTGTCCTCTTCTCTAATGCATTCAGTCCCTGTCGGGAGAAATGTACACACATATGGCATCCCATGGTTTTCACTTCTAATATTTTATTATTATGAATATATTCATTGTTGACCATTTAGAAACTTTAGAGAAAAATGAGGAAGGAAAAAAGATTATCCTAATTGTCCCCCCCCCTCCCCTTGATAGTTTGGGTATATTTCATTCTCTGTAGTCTTTCATAGGCATATTCTAACCACAGATGATGATTGGAATTTCTTGGCCCCTGAGACTGGATACATTTGGCTCAAATCTTTATTCCACACTTTGTAGAAGCACCGATATCTCAATATTTCTGCAGATACCACAGGACCATACCTTTTCATCACTATCTCTGACTCAGATTTCTTGTCTCACCCAAATTCTTGTTCTTGAATTTATTTTTGGTCTTTCATCTTTGGAAGAAGTCATCCCATCATAGAGAGAGGGTTCTTCTCACTTGTCCCAGTCAATACAGATGTGTGTCTGGCGGTGGCCGGGCGTAGAGAGGAACTTCCACTGAAGGACAGAGGGCTATAGGGAGGAGGAATTGCATTAAACGGCTTTCAGCAAACAACCCAAGCAAATAGCCAGAAAGTCACTCGAAATCCACGGATTGCTTTTTTTTTTTAAATTGAAGTCTAGTTTATTTACATTGTTTTACTTTCAGGTGTATAGCAAAGTGATTCAGACGTATGTGCGTATATTCAGTTACGGGGCTCTCCTGGGGGCTCAGGCGGTGAAGAATCTGCCTGCAAAGCAAGAGACCCAGGTTCAATCCCTAGGTCTGGAAGATCCCCTGCAGAAGGGAATGGCCACCCCCTCCAGCATTCTCACCTGCAGGATTCCATGGACAGAGGGCTTCAGAGAGTAGGACATGACTGAGGGACTAACATGTATAGACTATATATATATAACTGCATATTCAGTTATACACACATTCAGTTATATATATATATATATATATTTATACATGTTGTGCTGTGCTGAGTCACTCAGTCAAGTCCAACTATTTTCCACCCCATGGATTATAGCCCGCCAGGCTCCTCTGCCCATGGGGATTTTCTCGGTAAGAATACTGGAGTGGGTTGCCATGCCCTCTTGCAGGAGATCTTCCCAACCCAGGGATCAAATCCAGGTCTCCCTCATTGCAGGCAGGTTCTTTATGGTCTGAGCCACCAGGGCAGCCCATGAATACTGGAGTGGGTGACCTATGCCTTCTTCAGGGGATCTTCCCAATCCAGGAATCAAACCAGAGTCTTCTGCATTGCAGGCAGATTCTTTACTAGCTGAGCTACCAGGGAAGCCCTATCTATATCTATATCTATATCTATCTATCTATCTATAGTTATATATAAAAGAATCTTTTTCAGATTCATTTCTATTATAGGTTAACGCCAGATAGCAAATATAGTTCCCTGTGTTATACAGTCGATCCTTGTTGTTTTTCTACTTTATATACGGTAAACTGTATATGCTAATCCCAACCTCCTAATTTATCTCCACCACTCTGGCTATCACCTTTGGTAGCCTATCTCTATTTGTTTTCTATCTCTGTGAGTCTGTTTCTGGTTTGTAAACAAGTTCACTTGTATAATTTTTTTTTTTTTTTAGATTTCACATATAATTGATACAGTATTTGTCTTTCTCTGTCTGACTCACTTTGCTTAGTATGGTAATCTCTAGGTCCCTCTGTGTTGCTCAAATGGCATATTTCACTCTTTTTTTCCCTCACCAAACCCACTTGTTCTTATTCAGTCCTTGCAGCAACACTGTCACATAGCATTCTCACTGGCCCCATCACTGGTTCCCAGAGACCTACCCCCTCTCTGGTTTCCTCCACAAACTCACACTCAATCTCCTCCCCTCTGAATGTTCCCCACTGCAGTTAATTTCTTCATTCTCCAAGTTGCTTGGGCCACAAGCCTCAGGGTTAAGCTTAACTCCTCTGGGCTCTATTTTAAAATAGAATTTGAATCTGATCACATTTCACTACCTCATTCTGCCACCCTAGTCAAAGCCATGCGCCACCTGGATCATCACAAAGCTGGCCTCTCCACTTCCACCCTTACTCTTCTATAAGATGTTCTCCACACAGCAGCCAGCACAATCTCCTTCCCCTTGAATCCTGCCCATGGTTTCCCATCAGACTCAGGATAAAATCCACGGTCCTGCTGATAGCCTCCAAGACCCTTCACTGTTTGGTGTCTTGCTTGCCCTCTGATCTTGTCACCTGCTGCTCCAGGAGCAAAGAAAAGATTTGTGGTCCCTTCCTCTGGGCCTTTGCACTTGCTGTTCCCTCTCTGCCCAGACACTTTCCCAAGATAGCTTCATGGTCCTCATCACTTCCAAACATACTGGGTGTTCCAAGTCCAGTCCAAGTCCAGGGGCCGTTGATCCTGAGCTCATCCCATGCCTGGAGGACGAGGTGACATTAATTTCTAACAGTCGAGAAGACCAAATATAATGAAGTGGCTGTTCTGATGAGCCTTCTTTAATGAAAACATACAGATCCTGTGTGGCTACACTTTGAAACCAGACAAGAATCAGTTGCCATACAGGCATGTCAAGGTGGGAATCATAGTTATGGCAGAATGTTGGGATGTTGGTCACACTTTCCCCCCAAATCAGGGGGACCCGTTTTCTCCATTCAACTGTCAAAGCTTTACCTAATCACTTCTTACAGTTCAGTTCAGTTCGGTCGCTCAGTCGTGTCCAACTCTTTGGGACCCCATGGACTGCAGCATGCCAGGCCTCCCTGTCCATCAACAGCTCCTGGAACTTGCTCAAGTTCATGTCCATTGAGTCGGTGATGCCATCCAACCATCTCATCCTCTGTCGTCCCCTTCTCCTCCTGCCTTCAATCTTTCCCAGCATCAGGGTCTTTTCCAATGAGTCAGCTCTCCATATCAGGTGGCCAAAATACTAGAGTTTCAGCTTCAACATCAGTCCTTCCAATGAATATTCAGGACTGATTTCCTTTAGCAATGACTGGTTGAATCTCCTTGCAGTCCAAGGTACTCTCAAGAGTCTTCTCCAACACCACAGTTCAAAAGCATCAATTCTTCTGTGCTCAGCTTTCTTTATGATCCAACTCTCACATCCATACATGACTACTGGAAAAACCATTGCCTTGGCTAGATGGACCTTTGTTGGCAAAGTAAAGTCTCTGCTTTTTAATATGCAATTCATTTGAAAATACTTTCTGAGGTGGAGCTAAACTCAGATTCCTGGTGTTCACACAAGTTTGTGTGCCCATGCAGCTTTGAGGCCAAGCAAACTGAAATATCAGCATTTGGAGCAGAGAAAGGCTTATTTCAGGGCCTTGCAAGGAGGCAGGTGGCTCATGCCCTAAAAATCCCAAACTCCCTGCAGGGTGTTGGCGCAGCACTTTTTTTTTTTTTAACCTCTCTTTTTCCCTTTATTTTATTTTTTCCCAATTATTTTTTATTAGTTGGAGGCTAATTACTTTACAATATTGAGGTGGTTTTTGCCATACATTGAC
The DNA here is from genome assembly GCF_963930625.1 of Muntiacus reevesi. Taxonomy (NCBI): domain Eukaryota; kingdom Metazoa; phylum Chordata; class Mammalia; order Artiodactyla; family Cervidae; genus Muntiacus; species Muntiacus reevesi. The sequence continues at coordinate 39,817,151 of NC_089258.1, read as the reverse complement.
ATGAATCAGCCATGGATTTACATGTGTTCCCCACGTTGAACCCCCCTCCCACCTCCCTCTCCATCCCATCCCTCTGGGTCTTCCCAGTGCACCAGCCCTGAGCACTTGTCTCATGCATCCAACCTGAGCTGGTGATCTGTTTCACACTTGATAATATACATGTTTCGATGCTGTTCTCTCAGATCATCCCACCCTCGCCTTCCCCCACAGAGTTCAAAAGTTCGTTCTATACATCTGTGACTCTTTTTCTGTCTTGCATATAGGGTTATCGTTACCATCTTTCTAAATTCCATATGTATGCGTTAGTATACTGTATTGGTGTTTATCTTTCTGGCTTACTTCACTCTGTATAATGGGCTCCAGTTTCATCCATCTCATTAGAACTGATTCAAATGAATTCTTTTTAACCGCTGAGTAATATTCCATGGTGTATATGTACCACAGCTTCCTTATCCATTCATCTGCTGATGGGCATCTAGGTTGCTTCCATGTCCTGGCTATTATAAACAGTGCTGCGATGAACATTGAGGTGCATGTGTCTCTTTCAGATCTGGTTTCCTCGGTGTGTATGCCCAGAAGAGGGATTGCTGGGTCACATGGCAGTTCTATTTCCAGTTTTTTAAGGAATCTCCACACTGTTCTCCATAGCGGCTGTACTAGTTTGCATTCCCACCACCAGTGTAAGAGGGTTCCCTTTTCTCCACACCCTCTCCCGCATTTATTGCTTGTAGACTTTTGGATAGCAGTCATCCTGACTGGCGTGTAATGATACCTCATTGTGGTTTTGATTTGCATTTCTCTGATAATGACTGACATTGAGCATCTTTTCATGTGTTTGTTAGCCATCTGTATGTCTTCTTTGGAGAAATGTCTATTTAGATCTTTGCCCCTTTTATTGACTGGGTCATTAATTTTTCTGGAATTGAGGTGCAGGAGTTGCTTGTATATTTTTGAGATTAATCCTTTGTCTGTTGCTTCATTTGTTATTATTTTCTCCCATTCTGAGGGCTGTCTTTTCACTTTGCTTATAGTTTCCTTTGTTGCTGACACAGCAGCTTTAAAAGCCAGGTGAGGGAGGGGGTCGCAGGATCTGTGATCAGCTTGCGTAAAATTCTCTGATTGGCTGATGGTGAGGTAACAGGGTGGTATCACAGGGGTTAAGATTATCAGTCCTTGGACTCCAGGAGGCCTGGGGCTGTGTGTGCATGTTGTCAAGTAGCTACCATCTTCCATTTGTTCAAGAGCTGGAGGCTTTTTACATCTGCAAAACAACTCAGAAAATATGCACCAAATGCTATATTCAGTATCAGTATCAGTTCAGTCGCTCAGACATGTCCGACTCTTTGCGACGCCATGGACTGCAGCACGCCAGGCCTCCTTGTCCATCACCAACTCCCGGAGTTGACCCAAACTCATGGCCATTGAGTCGGTGATGCCATCCAGCCATCTCATCCTCTGTCATCCCCTTCTCCTCCTGCCTTCAGTCTTTCCTAGCATCAGGGTCTTTTCAAATAAGTCAGGTCTTTGCATCAGGTGGCCAAAGTATTATATTATCTAGGTACAAATACTACATTATCTAAGTACTTCAGAGAGGAGTTAAGCAGAGGATATGAGAGAAGGCCTGTCTCTCTCCATCCCCGAGGCCCCACTCTCTCTCCATCCCCGAGGCCCCATGGGGTTCTGCTCTGGTAGCCTCACTGCCCCCATTCTCATCCCAGTTCCAACCTCTCTGGCCACAAAGAACAATCCAACTTCATTTGTCCTGTGATGACCATTAGCAGCTTGTACCCAGTAAGCAAGTCACCTGAGTCTCCTCTTCTCTTGGTTAGGTAATTCCAATTTTTTTCATTCGTGTGTTGGAAATATGATTTTTAGGGCAGCCCCAGAATTGTAGCCTGGGTAGTATTCCCTTTTCTTCCTTCCCTCAGGTACCACAGAAAGATGCTCCATAAACTTCAGCACATTTGGCTTATGCTGGAGATGCTCCCTGTGAAACTCACCTGAAATGAGCAGGTAGGAAGCTGCAGGCATTGCTCCAAGCACTTTGCATGCATTCATTGAGATAAAGACTATTATTATCCCCAAAAAACAAGAGGAAACCAAGAGAGGTAGTTTACTCAAGGTCACTCAGTCAGTATCACAAGTCAGTATGGGACGCAGGATTCAAACCCAAAGCTATTAATGACACTAAGTAAGTGCCTATTATTTGCCAAGGTCTTTTATGTAACTCACGGAATCCTCCATTCAACTCTGAGAGATAGACACCATTAAGTCTATTCTATAGACAAAGAGACGGCTGTTCCCAGAGTTATGTAGTGTGCTCAAGGTCACCTAGCTTGTAAGTGACGGAGCCTAGCTTTGAACTAGGTCTGTGCTGCCTCCAAATGAAGGCTCTCTCCGCATTTCAGGGCTGCTCTGTGCTGCCAAGATTCAATAGGAGATCATTAAACACGCACCATCTCCCTGCACCCACACCCAAGCCTCACGCGCTGGGGAATAGCTCTCCGTTCATTATGTGTGGCGGGTGAAGTTTATACATAAGGAACCGTGACACTAATGCCATTATATTAAAAGTGCGAAGATTCCAATAAGTTTCCAAGCACACGTGTTACAGTAGAGCCGCCCCTCTCTCCCCAAGCGAGTGTGGAGCTTGCTGTTGATTTGCTTCAGCTCACACACTTATTACAGCGAGATTTCCCCCCATGTCCCAGCCTCCCATCAGCTCTCATTTAGATTTTCCTCCTAGATGCTGCCATTTAAATGCATATCGGCAGCAATTGAGCCCACCAGATTTCTTTTCCCGATTAGCTGGGAAGATGGTCCTGTTAGTTATCTATCTGTGAGCTGAGCGGAAAAATCTGGCGGGTTGGGCAGAACTGCTTTGTGACATGACCTGCTTTTGCCTGTGTTGGCAGAGGGATGCAGGGCTTGCCGAGAGATCTTAGGTGGTGTGAGGAGCGGCAGGGGCTTGTGGAGGGGCACGGGAAGGGGGATGAGGAAGGATGTGGAGAGAGAGATGTGTGTGGGTCTGGATGCTGGCAGGAAGGGTGGGCGTGTGCATCTATAGCATGGGGTTAATAGAATAGATTGCATGGCAGAGTAGGTTTTAGGTGAGGATAGGGAGATGTACAATAAGGTGGTGGGTGGATGGAAATTGGTCAGAGGCGTGGATGAGTAGGTCACTGGGGTCTCTGAGGCAGCTCCTGGCTTAGTGTGAGGCCCAACAGGCTCTGTTCATGGAAACTTAGGTTTAGGAAGGCTCCCCCACCCAGCTGGGGAGTGCTCACTGGGTGGAGGTCATGCCTCCCAACGTGGCTCTCTTCCCAAGCAAGATTTGGGGCAGGGTTTGTAGAGAAGAACTGCGTACTGGGAGTTCAAGCTTGTCCCCAAGAATGCAGGCTGAGCAGAACTGAACATGCTCAGTCCCTCTTCCTTGTTCACAAATCAGATAAAATTCTCCCCCAGGCCCCTGGGCAGAGGAAGTAAAGTGATGGAGAGAGCGGAAGTTACCCTAATTGCACTCTCTCTCCTGGGGGGAAACAGAAGGGACTGGGAAGAAGGGCATCACCCTTCCTTCCCTCCGGGAGAGGCAGCCAGGCCCCTTCCCCTTTCCCTGCTGGCCCTTTTGGTCTCAACTCCACCCTGACCACCCTCCACGCCTTTCCAGGCCTGACAGAGGTTCCTAAGGCCCCGGGCCTGGGATGCTGAAGGCCGTTGGCTGGCTGGGTGGCCCGGCCAGCCACGGGTGAGTGGAGGAGGCTCAGGCTTTGCAGTCAGGTGGACATGGGCTGGGATCCTGGCTTTAAGACCAAGTGATGTGAGAGTCCCATGGGCACTCCTGTTTTCCGAGTGCCACTTGCCTCCTCTGTGAAATGGAGATGCTGAAACCCCCGTCGTGGAACTGCTGAAGGGTGAGCAGGAGGCTGGTCACAGAATGCCTGGCTCGGAGTAAAGGTCTAGAAAAGTCTGTGTCTGTCCAGCACCCAGCTTCCTCCTGCCCAAGCACTCTGCCCCCTCATCTCCATCCCCCAGGAAACTTTCTTCTGTGTGGGGCACAGTTAGAGGCCAAAGTCGTGATGATCAGAAAGGGCAGCCAAAGAAATCCCTCCGTCTCTTTCTCCCATCTCACTTTCCTTCCAAGCGAGTTTACTTCGTTTCTCTTTTAATTGCTAATAGCCCCTGGCCTCAGGATGTCTGAAATCAACCTCAATCATTTGTCCCCAAGGCTGCTTTTTTCTTATCTCTTTGTCTTGTGAGGACCTTACCCCGTAGGTGCCATCATTTATTCCTGTATTACAGAGGAGGAAACCAAGGCTCCGGGAAGGCAACCATCTCACCCAAGGTCCCACAGCTAATCAAGTGCTGGGACTGGGATGGAAGCTGGGGTCTCTCTGAACCTAAGCTCAGGCCCTTTCCTTCTACCAGGATGCTTGCCTCGGGTGATAGTCCCCACTGTGAAGGACGAGGACTGGGGGAGGAGGTCGCAAAGATGCCCCCTCCCTCCCAGAGGGCCCAGCCCTCCTCTGGCCTACGGTGAAGCTTCTTGGAGAGGCTTGGAGGTTAATCCAAGGTGCTTCCTCCATCCCTGGATGGTCACACGTAATCAGCCCATTAGCAAGTCACCCCGAGTACAGAGACGCCCTCCCTGACAAGCTCTCGGGGGTGGGGAATGGCCCAGAGGGGTCTGGGGAGGCTAGAGTGTGGCAGGGCAGGGTGGGCTGAAAGCCTGGATCCATCCAGAATACCAGCTCCATGTCTTCCACCAGCTTCATCTCTGCTAAACATTCAGGGCAGCTTTTTTTTCCCCTCCTTTCCTTCCTTTTTAAATAACGGAGCAAGACAAGGAGAGACGGATGAAGGTCACAGCGAGATCCCTGGTGTGGGGGTCAGCCACGCCAGCACTGCCTGCAGCCCGAACTCTTAGGAACTGAGCTGTGTGGCCCAGAGCCAGCCCTTAAACCTTCCTGAGCTTCAGAGTCCTGTCTGCAAGGCGGGGATTATAAGCCGTACCTTCCGGGCTGGTATGAAGACGGCGTGTTGGTACGGGAAGGCTGGGGAGCACAGTGCCCGACGCCTGTCTGTTTCCAGAGCTCGGCTCTGTGGCCTTGTGGCTAAGTGACCCAGGCTTCCTACAGGGCCTCAGAATAAAACAAGGGGAGGGGATTCTTCCTCGGGAGGTGGAGACAAGGATCAAACAAACTCGTGTCAGCCTTCAGCATCTGCCTGACACTTGATGAGCAAGCAAGCTCCCTGTCAACTGGAAAAGAATGCGCATTGTGAGTGCTGTGAGCTAAGTTTTATTTGGGGCAAAGTGGGGGCTATATCTCCTGGGAGAGAGAATTTCAGATAGCTCCGACAAAATGCTCCCAAGGGGTTGGGGGGAAGGTCAGCATACATGTGATTTTGGTGAAGGGTGAGTACGTGCAATCAAGCACATATTTCTGCAGAAAGTTTCTGCTGGTCAGGAGGAATATCATCATCACCATGAAGGATTTTAGTGCTTTTCTAGATACAAGGTGATACAGGCGTTGGGCTCATAAAACCTTCTCCTGAAAACATGCAACTATCTGAAGACCTGCTCTACCAGTTTTTTCTCAGAGCACAGAGCGCCTCATTCCTGATCCCACCCTGAACTCCTTTCAGAAGGTGTTCAAGGTCAGCAGCTACAGCGGCTCAGACACTGATCCTTGTAGAGGTAGATGTCCAGTGCCCGCGGCAAGTGCCAGTTTGTCGGGGCTTCCCAGGTGGCGCGAATGTAAAGAACTTGCCTGCCAGTGCAGGAGGCGTAAGAGATGCAGGTTTGATGCCCGGGTCAGGAAGATCCTGACGGGCGGAGGGCATGGCAACCGCCTGCAGTACCCTTGCCTGGAGCATCCCGTGGAGTAAGAAGCCTGCCGGGCTACAGTCCATAGGGTCACAAAGGGTTGGACATGACTGAAGCGTACTCAGCACGCAGGCATCCCCCCAAAACAAACAACCAACCAGCCACAAATCCAGACAAACCTATGGTTTTCAATCCTTCCAGAAAGCCTGTGCTGCATCCATGATGACTCAGCCTCTGAAAGTTCCGTGGACTTCCTCCAGGCCAGACACTCAGGGTGGCAGGATAAGACTCAACCTGGCTGGTCACACACCAAGATGCCTTCTTTCTTTTCCTCCACTTACACCACAGAGGCAGCTGGGATTCACCCCAACGAGAGGCCTCAGACGCGAAGAGGAGTCACTGATTATCCAGCTTGGACAGGGGGCTGCGGGGAGAGGCTATTCTGAGGTTGGGGGTGTTTACCCTCAGAAGAATTAAAACAGAGGGTGGATTCCTCCCAGGGCTTTCAGGGTGATTTTGAGGGAATCAGGAAATCAAATGATGCAAAAGTCACTATTTACTGGTAGTTAGTATGCACGGTGGAGAAGGCAATGGCACCCCACTCCAGTACTCTTGACTGGAAAATCCCATGGATGGAGGAGCCTGGTAGGCTGTGGTCCATGGGGTCGCTAAGAGTCGGACACGACTGAACAACTTCACTTTCACTTTTCACTTTCACACATTGGAGAAGGAAATGGCAACCCACTCCAGTGTTCTTGCCTGGAGAATACCAGGGACGGGGGAGTCTGGTGGGCTGCCGTCTATGGGCTCACATGGAGTCAGACATGACTGAAGCAGCCACAGCAGCAGTATGCACGGGGAGCAGTTTGGGGAACCTGAGGCATGGGGAAGGCAAGGCTTGGAGCTGGGATCCTTGACCTCTTAGCTCTCTATTCAGCTGCTGGACAGCCTGCTGGCACTGCCTGGACTCTTGGTTCCCGTCTGCACACCGTCTTGGATGGGATGTGATGAGGAAAGCCCCTGGGTGTGTATTGGGCATCCTCCCCACCGTGGCCGCCCTGTCTGATCTCAAAGGGCAGGAGCTGGGGCAGAAAAGACATCAACGCGCCCAGGGGTGCTCCTGGAGCGAGCCCTCTGCCCAGCGATCTCCTTCGGCAAACAGCCTCTCAAGGATGCCCGGCAGCTGCCAAGCACAGAGTCCCTCTACGATGCTCAGGAGCCCTGCGACACTTTGCTGATCCTTGTTGCCAGCTTTCTCTGCAGACAGCCACCTCTCTGGAACCAGGGAAGGCAGAAGAGAGATCCCCAAGCTGCCCAGGGTGGGGAAGGGCATGTCTCCCTTTAAAGACAGTGGAGATGCTCAGTTAAGCAGGCGTCTGCCATGCCCATGCCTTCTCTCTCTTCTCCCCTTCCCCTGGGGCCTGGGTCTCTCCTCTCTCGCTTACCAGGAATTAAATTCCCAGCAAGTGAGACAAGGCTTGGAGATTGTCTTAGGCAATTTCCCCAACCCCTTTGCTTGGGGTCTGTCCTAGTCAGTGGAGGAAGTCTTTGGTAAGACCAAGGAAGCTCATTTCACCGAGTGAGGGGCATGGCTATGGGCAAAGGCCATTGGGAGCCAACGGCGGGGCCAAGTACTCATCACTGTCCTTCCCCAGCCGTCTCCTGTCCCTCCTCCCCTTCCTCCTCCTCTACCTGCCTTCCTCCCCCTTCCCCATCCTTCTCCTCCCCTCACCCCTCCTTCCTTTCCTCCCCCATCCTCTCTCCCCCCGCCCCATCTCTATAGTCCAGTGACAACAGCAGTCAACGGCAGACAAGCCAGCCTTTAGTGAGAACCTGCTCTGTCTGATATTGCAGTTATTCTTCTCATCCATTTTAACTCCCATAATGACCCAACAGGGAGACTTTATTTCTCCCATTGCAGAGATGGGTAAAGTGAGATTTAGTAAGGTTAAGAAACTTGTTCCAAGATCACACGGCTAACAGACCCGGGTCAGTCTGGCCAGGGTTTTAACCACTGCATTGTTCTTCCAGGGACTCTGATTGAGGAAGAATTTGACAAGTTCTGTTACATCTCCAAGCCTCAGTTTCCTCATCTGTCAATGAGGTTCTTAATGATATCATCCCAGCTTGCCTCAGAGAACTTTGGGGATGGTCTAGTGAGAGTGCTCAGTTGCTCAGGAGTGTCCTACTCTTTGCAGCCCCACGGACTGAAGCTCACCAGGCTTCTATGTCCATGGGATTCCCCAGGCAATAATACTAGAGTGGGTTGCCATTTTTCTCCTCCAGGGGATCTTCCTGATCCAGGGATCGAACCTGCGTCTCCCGTGTCTCCCTCACAGAGCCATTAGGGAAAAGAGGAGGAGAAAGTCCTTTGTAAACTGTAAAATGCAGTGGATCTGACGATTTGCTGAGAATGGGCCACACAAGCAGGTTTCCTCTTGGGTGTTCATCTCTGTAAGCCAACTGCCTAGCTCAGCGCCTGGCATATATGTGGCAGGTGAGCAAAAAGTGCTTAAGTAATAAGCCAACGATTACCAGTGGGAATTCACACTCCTCTCCCCAGCAGTATCTTAAAAAAATTTTTTAAGATGATTTTATTTCCTTATTTTTGGCTGAGCTGGGTGTTTGTTGCGGTGTGGGCTTTCTCTCCAGCCGTGGCGAGCGGGGGCTGCCCTCTCGGGTGGTGCTCGGCCTCCCCCCTGCCCGGGCATCTCTCGTTGCTGAGCCCAGGCTCCCGGGCACACCGGCGCTGGTCGTTGCTGCTCCTGGCCTCTAGAGCTCAGGCTCAGTAGCTGCTGACGCAGGTTTAGTTGCTCTGGAGCACGTGGGATCTTCCTGGATCGGGGATTGAACCTGTGTCTCCTGCATTGGCGCGTGGATTCTTCACCACTCAATCACCAGGAAAGCCCTCCCCAGCAGTCTTATTCTCTAAAAACACGGAGTTCTGGTCTATGGAATGGAATAGTGCTTGGTCAAGCTGATGGGACATGTAGAACCTTCTGGCCCCTAGAACCTTTGTGCCTCCGTCCTGCCGCCTGTGGAAGGACGGGGGTCTGGACAGGGTGTGGCTCTGTCCTCTCAGCCTCCCAGGCTGAGCATCCCCTGAAGGTTATCAGTGTGGGTTTAGAAAAAAAAAAAAAAAAAGGCCTGGAGCTGCGGGTGAAGGAGGCCGGCAGGCTGTCCCTTCAAAGATTTGCCTTCTTCCTTTTTTATTTTTTAATTTCTTTTTTTTTTCTTTATCCAAAGGCTGCAGAGCTGAAATAATTTATTTTGGATTTGAATAGGATGTGATAAGCTGAAGCAGGGGCAGCCAGGGTGGACATGGTGGAAGCATTAGGTTTTAAATGAGTCATTTGATGCTGGTTCGTGGACCAGAGTAAGGGCTCTGGCTGGCAAAGAGGCGCCCAAGCCCCCTTGGCTGACGGCAGCCGTGGACTGGGGGCTGCAGCAGTGGATCGGGGGCTGCACCTCCTGGGTCCACCTTCCTGGTTCTATGCTGATGACCGTCACAGGCCTCCTTGTCCACCTACCTGCTTCCACTCACAAGCCCTGTGACCTTGGGCAAGGCACCTCAGCTCTCGGAGCCTCAGTTTTCTCATACATGAAATGGGGATGAGAGTCATTCCTCCTAACACAGATATGGACAGGCTTTTCCTGTAAAAGGGTCAGAGGGTGAATATTTTAGGATTTGTGGGCCCATCTTTGTGGCAACCATTCGGCTCTGCTATTCTAGTGAGAGTCACGATGGAGAATACATAAATGCACAGAGTGGTGGAGGTGACCGTATTTTAAACCTGTTATTTACAAAAACAGGCAGCAGGGGGCATTCGGCCCACAGGCGGTGGGTGGTTGGCAGACTCCTGTTCTGACTAGGGAGTTCCATGGGGTGTGTGTGTAGCGCCCAGTTCATCCCATGACCTTGGCCTGCCAGACTTGATTTTCCTCTTAACATCTGCTCCTCGAGTCAATCTCCAGGGACTGAGCGTTCCAAATTCCAACTCTGATCACGTCACTATATCTGCTTAAAGAGCCCAGTGGCTCCCTGCCGAGCTCGGGATGAAGCCCGGATGCCTCTTCTTGACACTCAAGGCCCTTCAAAGTCGTCTGCCATTTCCACAGTCCTAATCGTTTTATCCCCCGGACTAACCAGATCCTGGGCCCCCTCGGGGGATAAGCTGGAAACTCTCGGCTCTGGCTCCTTTGCTGCTCTGGGACTTCCTCTCTGCACTTGGTGAATTTTCCCCATCTTTTAAAGCCTACTCAAATGGGCCTGGAGAATCCCAGGGACAGAGGAGCCTAGTGGGCTGCTGTCTATGGGATTGCACAGAATCAGACACGACTGAAGCAACTTAGCAGCAGCAGCAAATGGGCCCTTATCCACCCGGTCTCCTCTGAGCTCCCAGCAGCATCAGCTGCCACCTCTGCAGATGACAGGGGGCCCTGGAGGAGGACTGTATTCTGCTCATCCTACGTGGGCTGAAGACGGGTGGGATCAGGCATTGAGTGGCTATCCTGGAGATGGAGAGAGAAACGAGAGAGTAGAGAGGCTGTTTCATCCACCCTCCACTTCCTGGGAGGTCCTGTTGCCTTTGCCTCACAGAGAGTCAGATTTGTTGCCTTAAAAGACAAATTTTTTTTTTTTTTTAATGTTCACCTAGGTTCCCAGGTAGCACAGTTAGTAAAGAATATGCCTGTCAGTGCAAGAGATGTGAGTTTGATCCCTGGGTCAGGAAGACCCTCTCAAGTAGGAAATGGCAACCCATTCTAGTATTCTTGCCTGGAAATTTCCTTGGACAGAGGAGCCTGGCAGGCTACAGTCCATGGGATCACAAAGAATTCAACACGACCGAGCAGGCAGTCTGTGGTGGGAGTGGGGGAGGTTGACATGCAGGGAAGAGACTGGCATAGGTTTCAACCTTATTATTGCTTACGATTTGCAGCGTTTGGTGATATCTGGGGCACACTACTTTATTGTCACAAATCTACTCTTTTTTTTTGTTTATTTGGACTCATCAAATGGCATATGGGATCTTAGTTCACCAACCAGGGACTGAACCCACATCCCTTGCATTGGAAGTGCAGAGTCTTAACCACAAAACCACTAGGAAAGTCCCCCAGAAATCTATTTTCTTAGCCCTAAAGGAGACAAGTGCCTGTCTCACAGAATGGTGAGGGGAATAGAAATAATCATTAGAATAATAGTGGCAAACATTTATCATGAGCCTTGGCTTCCCTGGTGGTTCAGCTGGTAAAGAATCTGCCTGCAATCCCAGGAGACCCAGGGTCAATCCCTGGGTCAGGAAGATCCTCTGGAGGAGGAAATGGCTACCCACTTCAGTATTCTTGCCTGGAGAATCCTATGGACAGAGGAGCCTGGCGGGCTACAGTTCATAAGGTTGCAAAGAGTCGGATACTACTGAGCAACTAATGCATTTTATCATGAGCCAGGAACTGTTCTCAGCACTTGACAAGTATTAGCTCATTGACTCTTCACACGATCTTTGTGCATGGCTTGTTTATCCCCACCTTCTGGTGTGAAAACAGGAGCAGAGGCATCTCCTACAAGTCATCTGCATGGATGACCTGGCTCCAGAATCTGGACTCTGTCTATTCGCTCAATGAATGGGATGGGGGTACATGTGCAGTGCCCAGCACACAGTAGGAACTCAAGAAATATCACCTGCGTCCTGCTCTTTGCCAAGATGTCTAGGCCAGATGTGAGGGGTGGGTTTGTTCGACTGGGGACAAGGCTGGTCTGTAAAGTTTCTCTCCCTTTCCCATCCTCTTGCTGGGGAGGAGGAACATCTGGGCATGCTATGGATGCGGTGGGGTCAGGGGGTGGGGTGGAGGCCAGGGAATGGCAGACAGTGCTCTGATCGACTTCACCTGCACCCATTAACCAGATGGGATGTGGAAATGAGTCTCAGAGTGCAGTAGGGACAATGTGGGAAGGAAATAAACACCTGGAGAGAAAGAGCTCTATTTCCTCTTTAGAGCCCATTAAGTTTAAGGGAATTCATGAACTTAGTGCAAACCTAATTAAGCTCAGATAGGGATGCCTAAGTGAAGGCAGCAAGAGCACCGAGGCCTTGGTGGTGAGGAAGGCGGCCTCAGGAGCAGACTGAGGGCTCGTAGGAAGGTGGGGTCAAGGGTGGACTTCTGGGTCTTGACCAGCTGGGTCCCATCTTTAATATCCTAATCGATTCCGGAAGGTAGTGGAAAGTACACGGGGTTTTGTGTCTGACAGACCAGCGTTTGAATCCTGGCTTTTCCATATCCAAGCCTTGATTTTGCATCTGTAAAATGGGATGATCTGCCTTGGGATGAGATAATAGTGTTGGGCATATGACCCAGTGCCTAGCACAGCCTGGATGCTTAGGAGACAGCTGCTGTCATGGTAACGGAGGCATCCTCTGGTTGAGATGGAACAGGAAGCGCTCCTTCCTCCCGTTAGTGTTCCCTCTGCCTCTTCCCTTGTTGCTCACGCAGAGTGATTGCATTAAGGACCTCTTCTCATCCTTCTCCTGTGCTCTGTAATTCTGCAGGGTCCTCCCTTCAGAATGTGAGGGTCCTCTCTCAGCTATGTGACTTCTGATGGCCAACTTCTGATGCCAGTGCTGACGACACAATCTGAGTTTTAGAAAAAGCTTGCACTTTGCGCCTTGCTTCTCTTCCCTTCCTCTGTGAAATTCTAGAGTCCGTCCCCAGACAATCCCACTGTAGGATAAGAAGCCTGTGATGATAAACCGCGTTATCCCGGCTGTCCCAGTTGAGGCCATGCTGAACTATCTAACTTCCAACTGACACTGGGCTATATGAAAGTGCCGGCCGAGGTCAACAGAACCACCTGGCTGAGTGCAGACTCGTGATCAGAAGTCCATGGCCATTGTTTGTTTGCAGCTGCCAAGTCTGGGGATTGCTTGTTACCCAGCATTAATTGTGACGTAAAAAGCTGATATACTACCCATAACGTTTTAACCATCTTTCAAAGCTCTGTTCAGGTTCCCAGGAAATATTCTCAAGATTACCATGTGGAAGTGACCTTTCTCCTTAGGGAGTCTAGTTTGCAGCTTCAGGCTGCAGACTCTGCTAGATGTCTGGGCTCTGTAAAGATCAGAGCAGCATCTGACCGCCTTCCGTGGGCTCACTGCCCAGCACAGACCTGAACCAGGATAGGGCACGAATGTTAGGTGACGAATGAGCATATCCCACAAGAGTGAGTCTCTTCACCCCAAGTTTCTCTTCCCCACCCCCTCTCCACAAAGTTGCAGGGAAGGTTGGGGTCTGGGTCTTGCTTCCTCTTGCATCCCCCAAGGTGGCCACCAGGAGCCATCCCTCTGACCCCCAGTGGGCTGAGGTCTCTTTTGTACCTTCTAATATGGGATGTTTACATTACTCCATGTGGCAATAACACCAGCAGTGACTATGAAACGATTCCCATATTTCATTTCAGGTCAAATGCTTCCCGTGGGTGATCTCAGTGAATGGCCATAACCCTCTATGAAGGAGGGACCACCATCACCCCCATTTCATACATGAGCAAATGGAGACTCAGAAAAGTAGACGAATTTGCCCAAAGAAACAGGCTGAGTCAGTAGCAGAGTCACTGACTGAACTGGACCACGGATGGAGTCCACGGTCCTCAGGATTATCCTTGCCTCTTGTCCTGTAGAGCAATGCAGTGCAGATGCGGATAGGGTGGGCTGGAATGGAAACAGATTGTGCCTCCATCAAGGAAAACAATCAAATGGATTGATTCAAACGATCACGCAGGGTGGAACCACGCTCTCCCTGCCCAGGTTAATGACAGAAGGCAGTCAGATGCTGCTGGGCGCCTCCCCGCTGGCTCACGGGACAGGGACTCGCAGAAGTCTGAAGGACAAAGTTGACACCAGGAGTTGGACTCTTGCTGGCTCCAAGCCCTTGGAAGAGTCGGGGAGATGCTGAGGGTCTGCAGCTCAGTTTGGGTGTTGGGGAGAGCAAAGGGCCACATGCCACTCGCTCACAGAGAAGCCCAGGATGGCATTCTCATACCCCCTGGGCTCAAGTGGGGTGCTGAGGCAGCCAGGGCCCCCTAAGTTTCCGGGAGGCTGCTCTGCAGATCCAACTTTCACTTTAGGCTGACCTCAGGGTTGAGGAAGGCATAGAAAGACCATTCTGGTCTCATGGCCAGTTTGCCTACTCCATCCCTCTTTATCCCCTGGAGAAGGGAACGGCTACCCGCTCCAGTATTCTGGCCTGGAGAATTTCATGCACTGTCTATCTAGTCCATGGGGTTGCAGAGTCGGACACGACTGAGCAGCTTTCACCATCACTAATTTCACGTCCCTTTTTATGAACAATGAAGCTGATAAATTACCCCCAGCTGGCTAACCTGTTTCATAATTGATTCAGAATTGGGGGAGTGAGGAGTGTGCTTATTTATCACCCTCAGGGACCTAAAGAACTTCAGAGGAAAAAGGTAGTGAGCATACAGTCATTAAAAATGTACAAGCAGACTCATTCTAGGAGAAGGAAATGGCAACCCACTCCAGTACTCTTGCCTAGAGAGTTCCATGGACAGAGGAGCCTGGCGGGCTGCTGTCCATAGGGTCACTCAGAGTCGGACACGACTGAAACGACTCAGAAGCAGCAGCAGCAGACTCATTCTGTATTGGCCATTTTTTAGAAGGATTAGACGGGTTTGGGTTTCCCTAAAATGGTAAAATTCTATGATTTTTCTTTGAGACCACCCATAGGAAAACTTTAGACAGTACACAATATTAAAACTGGCACAATTGTAGGAGCAGTTTTGGCCACAGGAGGATTTTCATGGTTATATATACCCTTCAGCCCACGTATTATAATAAATAGCACATCAACATTTTTTTTTTTAATCTTCTGGTTCCAGCAGGACCATTATCCAGAGAAGAAAGGCTCTAATGACAATTCCCCAAATCTCTCTCAAAAGGCCTTTCATGTCTGGTCTCAAAGCAGACAGGGAGGAGGCAGGTCTGACTGGGCATCTTCCTGCGGCCGTCCTGGGTACCGCCGTGGTCTCTTCTCTGTTTGGTCTGAACCTGGAAAGATGCCTTTGCTGCCAGGGGCATGGTCCAGGGGAATTGTGCAGGGGGAGATGTCATGGAGATAAAAGATAAGCAAAGGAGAGATGTGTGTGAAACCATGACAATGTGGGTCCCTGAGTATCAGTGAGAAAAAGAAAAACCCAGGTCACCCACCTTCTTGTGGGCAGATACGGAAGATACAGAACATCCAGAAAAGAGCAAAATAATGTGCCGCGAGCCCCTCCTGGGTTCCCTGCCCGTTAGATACATGTTCACAGGCATCCTTGCAGCCACTCTGCGAGGTAGGATGCTGGCCCCGTTTTACAGACGGACTAGTTAGGTCTCACAAAAGATGAAGTGACTTGCCACAGCTTGCACACAACAACGACACATCTGAGTTGAACTTTGAACACAAGCTTCTGAAGGGACAGCATATTAAAAAGCAGAGACATTACTTTGCCTACAAAAATCTGTCTAGGCAAAGCTACGATTTTTCCAGTGGTCATGTATGGATGTGAGAGTTGGATCATAAAGAAAGCTGAGCACCAAAGGCTGAGCGCTGAAGAATTGATGTTTTTGAACTGTGGTGTTGGAGAAGACTCGAGAATCCCATGGACAGCAAGGAAATCAAACCAGTCCATCCTAAAGGAGATCAGTCCTGACTATTCATTGGAAAGACTGATGCTAAAGCTGAAGCTCCAGTACTTTGGCCACCTGATGTGAAGAACTGACTCATTGTAAAAGACTCTGATGCTGGGAAAGATTGAAGGCAGGAGGAGAAGGGGGCGACAGAGGATGAGACGGTTGGATGGCATCACGGTCTCAATGGACATGAGTTTGAGCAAACTCTGGGAGATGGCGAAGGACAGGGAAGCCTGGCATGCTGCAGTCCATGTGGTCCCAAAGAGTCAGACTTGACTGAGGGACTGAACTGAACGGATGAGCGGCTGAAACCAGTTCTTTTTAAATGTAATCAGTCCTGATGGGGCGGGGTGGGGGGGAGATCAAGTCAAAGAAAATGTGCTTTTCCTACTGTGGTAGGCTGAATTATGCCCAAAGATGTCTGTGTCCTAATCCCTAGGACCGATGAATCTTACCTTACAGAGTGAAAGAGAGTTGCAGACGGAATCAACGCTAAGGATTTTGAGTTGGGGACATTATCTGGTTGCTGTTGCTGTTCAGTCACTCAGGTGTGTCTGACTCTTTGTGACCCCATGGACTGCAGCATGCCAGGCTTTCCTGTCCTTCACCATCTCCCGGAGTTTATTCAGATTGATGTCCATTGAGTTGGTGATGCTATCTAACCATCTTATCCTCTGCCTCCTCCTTCTCTTCCCACCTTCAATCTTTCCCAGCATCAGAATCTTTTTCATTGAGGTGGCTCTCCACATCACGTGGCTAAAGTATTGGAGTTTCAGCTTCAGCATCAGTCCTTCCAATGAATATTCAGGACTGATTTCCTTTAGGATGGACTGGCTTGATATCCTTGCTGTCCAACGGGCTTGCAAGTGTCTTCTCCAGCACCATAATTCGAAAGCCTCAATTCTTCAGCTTGTAAGAGGAAGTCAAGAATGTCAAAGCCTCGAGAAAGTGATGCAGTGGTGGAAGCAGAACTTGAGCAACGTGACCAGAAGTCAAGGAGGGCTGTGACCTCTAGAAGCTGGAAGGAGGCAGGAAAAGGAGCCTCCAGAAGAAACCAGTTTTGCAGGCACCTTGATGTTAGTCCTTGAGACTAATTTTGGACTTCTGACTTCCAGAACTATAAGAAAATAAATGTGTATTGTTTTAAGTCACCAAGTGTGTGTTTATTTCTGATGGCAGCCATAGGAAATTATTATGCACACCATCTTTGATAAAAGATATGACTTGACAATCACATTGTTGATGACTTTACTCAGGTCATAAGTCTCTTTTGGCCTGTTTGGGTTTGGGAAATTAATTAAGTCAACTTTGGTGAAGCACAACTTTGGCTTAGCATATTCTTGAGAAGAGGGGATGACTAGGTAACTCTGAAATAACTGTTCTGATTTTGAAGGCCAAGGATAATGTAATGCAAACTACGGTCCACAGACTGGCGCTGATCCATGAACTGTCGGGAAGAAAGAATTTATGCTGCCCTCCCCACCCACTGGCTCTACCTCCAAAGAGGAAGAGCAATAAGAATATGGGCAGGAGTAAGTGTTTAAAACATTTTGCAGCTATTTGGTATTGCTGAGGTACCCAACATGTGATTGGAAGGCTTCCTTGTTGAATAGGGCACAGACTGGTTTCAGTGTGGTTGGAGGCGGTTGGTGAGTCGAAGGTTAGATGGTGAATTGCTGGTGAGCCAGCATGCCTAGGAGATAAAATATAAAACTGATCTTGTAGATGTGGTGCGTGCACGCTAGGTCATTTCAGTCATGTCCAACTCTTTGGGACGGTATGGATGGTAGCCTGCCAGGCTCCTCTGTCCATGGGATTCTCTAGGCAAGAATACTGGAGTGGGTTGTGTGCCCTCCTCCAGGGGATCTTTCCAACCCAGGGCTCAAACCACGGCTTCTGCATTACAGGCGGATTCTTTATCTCTGAGCCTTCAAGGCAGCCTATAGAAGTGACGCATGTACACAATAGAATACTACTCAACCTTAAAAAGAACGAAACAGTGTCATCTGCAGCAACATGAACGCAACTAGGTATTATCATACTTAGTGAAGTAAGTCAGGAGAGACAGACAAATACCATATGGTATCACTTACATGTGGAATCTAAAATATGACACAAATGAATTTATCTCCAAAACAAAAACAGACTCACAGACATAGAGAACAGTCTTGTGATAGCAAAGGAGGGAGGGGAGAGGAAGAGGGATGGAGTGAGTGGGAGCTTGGGATTAGCAGATGCAAACTATTATAGATGGAATGGATCAGCAACGAGGTCCTAATGTATGACCTGGGATTATATCCAATCTCCTGGGATAAACCATAAAGGAGAAGAACAGAAAAAAGAATGCATGTATACGCATAACTGAGTCACTTTGCTGGGTAGCAGAAATTAGTACAACACTGGAAATCAACTATACTTCAATTAAAAAAAATAAGGATGTTGATATTTTAAAAACAGCAACAACAACAGAAACCAAACCGATCTTCATGTATGGCTGCGAGGGTGAGGGAAGCAGCGTCTGACGTTCAGACCTCGGAGTTCTTTGGAGCTGGCCCAGTGCTCCCAGAGGCTGTGTGTCCTCCTGTGGGACATAAACACCCTTACGGAACTTTGGAGTCAGATAGGATCACTCTACGATTCTAACAAGGTGAGATAAAGAACAGGACCACTTCATCATGTCCTCTGCGCACAGACAAAAACAAGGTCGCCGTGCAGATGGCAGAGGGCCCAACGACCCTCTCTTCCAGCTAACATGTGCGACTGCTCCTCTTTCGCTGTGTAAGGTCTAGCTTTTCTATTTTCTTCCTTCCTTTTACATAGGAGTCATTAAGGTCCCCAGTTAGAGGATTACCCCCACTTTCTAAGCATCCATCCAACAAATTGCTCTTCTTTCAAACCCTCCCCAGATCACCTAAAAGAAGCTTCAATCCTGCCCTAAGTCATCCTCACAGCCATCCATGGGGGCTCCTCATGGTTCCCCCATTGGAGTGAGTGAAGAAATCAGCTTTGAAGGCTACTGGTGTGTTCCTGGTGACCATTCGGATCGGTGATATTGACACATGAAGCAACCTAAGCCATCAAAGGTCAGCTAGAAACTACATCCAGATAGCCTGACATTGCCTCCCCAGGGGTTCCTGCTGGCCCTGACCTTGGGCCTTACCAAAAACATTCTGTTCTTCAGGCCACAACAACGCTTCAGAGATCGGAAGGTAGTGAAATTGTCTCCCACCGCTTGGATCTTCTTTGCTTAAACCTCCTGGGTTCTGTCTTCCATCATCTCATCAGGTGCGTTTATTCCTCTCATTTCCCCGAGTCTGCAGAAACCTGAGGTCTCGCAAGCTCCTTCGTGTTTTTTCAAAGGGATTCAGGTATTTCCCTTTGCCCTGCTTCTGTGAACAAGCTTTGCTGAGGATGTCAGCCCCCTGGAACATGAAAGCACATCCTTTGTCTGCATCCATGAAGAACCAGGAAGCAGAGGTTCCTGTCTCTAAACCTCACCAGTGGCTCTGTGGTCCTGAGATGCAGCTCACATCCTCAGGACGTGGGCTGCCATTGATCCTTTCCCGAAGTCTGGCAGTTCTGTTTGGCTATTAAAAAGAGCCTGCCACGTTGATGAATTATTTAAACCTCAGCAGCGCTCAATTTATGCAAATCCGATTATCTGTTTAAGGGCAGGTTGCCTTGGAACAGCTTGTAGTTGTGATACTTATTATTATTATTATTTGGCTGAAAAACTGGCAAATTCAGTTGAAAGCGGAGTTTAATTTCACCCAAGGACTGCTCAGCCCAGAGCTACCTCTTGATGGGGTGGGGGGTGCAGGTAGGTGCCCTCGGCTTCCCAATGGGACTGATTTCTGCCTTGCTGTTTCCACATCATTTAGGTCTGCGAAGGGCCTTCCAGACCAGCTGGTTCAATGCCTTCCTGTTGCAAAGGAACAAGCTAAAACCCAGAGAGAGAAACCAACCTGTCCCAGTTATGCAGGGTTTTTTTTTGGTGTGGGGTAAGGGCTCCAACGCAGAAGGCAATGCACCCCACTCCAGTGCTCTTGCCTGGAAAATCCCATGGATGGAGGAGCCTGGTGGACTGCAGTCCATGGGGTCGCTAAGAGTCAGACACAACTGAGCGACTTCTCTTTCACTTTTCACTTTCATGCATTGGAGAAGGAAATGGCAACCCACTCCAGTGTTCTTGCCTGGAGAATCCCAGGGACGGGGGAGCCTGGTGGGCTGGCATCTATGGGGTCGCACAGAATCGGACACGACTGAAGCGACTTAGCAGCAGCAGCAGCACGGGCTCCAAATCTTGTTCCAGGTCTGGGACATGTTCTCCCTAAACCAAACCGCCTCATTGCTTGAAGATCAATACAGAGCGCAGAGTCCAGCCATCCACATCTGTGCAGTTCAGTGAGTGACAGACAGCTTCCGGGGGCAGAGAGAGGAGAGGGGATCCTTCAACCTGGAGGCAAGAGACCCAGTCCCTAGGATTTTGGCCAAACATCTAGACCCTCTCTGAGCTTCAGACTCGACTCTCCAAGTGAACTGTGAAAGGGCTAGAGTTGGGCTCACAAGCTCTACCTGGTGGCTCAGATGGTAAAGAGTCTGCCTACGATGCAAGAGACCTGGTTTGATCCCTGGGTCAGACAGATCCCCTGAAGAAGGGAAGGGCAACCCACTCCAGTTTTCTGGCCTGGAGAATTCCATGGACGGAGGAGCCTGGCGGGCTACAGTCCATGGGGCTGCAAAGAGCTGCACACAGCTGAGCAACAAGCTCCAAAGTTTACAGCTCCGTCTGACTGTTGGTCTACACGCAACTCCCAGACCTGGAGTCGTGGGTTGCTGCCCTGGACCACACTCTCAGAGCCCCGCATTCAGGAGGGGCCCACTCTTGGCTTGATGCTGTGCTGCTGCCATCTTGAAATTCTTAATCCATTTTCAGCAAAAGGCCCTGCGTTTTCACTCTGTCTTGGCCCCACAAATTACGTAGCTTTTCCTAACGTGGCTCTTCTCGGGGGAGATCAGTGAAGAAGCTGGAGAACCAGCTTCCTTTGTCAGCTGCATTTTCCCAGGTGGGCTAGGAGCTGGTGGCTCCAGAAGAAGGCCCAGACCCCTCCTTCCCATGACCCCGGAGGAACTGGGCATCACTGGCTGTATGGCATAGGTATTTCTGGGAGGTTTTGGATGGCTGAGCGGGAGCTTTGGACAGGAGAAAGGGAATAAATAGATTTGGCTTTAGGAGGATTGCGTTTGGTGACTGGGCTGGAAGATAAAATGCAAGGGATAGGACTGAACACAGTGAAGAGGCAGGAAGAGTTCCCAATGCTCCCAGCAAGAAATGCTGGGGCTGGACTGAGTGGCAGGAAGACTGGGATTTATTGCATGAGGAAAATTAGAGCCACACATGAAAAATGCTCATGACGATGGCATCTGGTTCTCAGGCTCTGATTCCGCCTTTTAAATTCTCCACTGACCGCCTATGGAGACATGAGATAAAAGCTCGCAGAATCACCTCAGACTAAGATCTGTAACCAGCCTAACAACTGGGTGACTGAACAACCGCCGGCGTGATATAGAATCAAAGAGAGGTTCCCAATAACTCTGAAGCAGATGGAGGTGAGCTGAGAGAAAGCGGCCTTACTGCTCTTTAAGTGAAGCTAAGACCAGTTAAAGAAAAATAAGCAGGCACTTTGCACGTCCTCCTTGTCTCTGAGAACCTGGGGATGTAACAACAAACAAATAAGCAAGCAAACAGAAAACCCTGGGGAAGTAAAAATGGGGCTTTCCTGGTGGCTCAGATGGAAAAGAATCTGTCTGCAACGCAGGAGACCCAGGTTCAATCCCTGGGTTGGGAAGATCCACTGGAGAAAGAATGACTGGCCACCCACTCTGGTATTTTTGCCCGGAGAATCCCATGGACAGAGGAGCCTGGAGGGCTACAGTCTATGAGGTCACAAAGAGTTGGACACAACTGGGTGACTAACACTTGCACTTGTCTCTGCGACCCTGAGAGACGTAAAAATCAGAATCAGTAGAAGGCAGAGAACCTTCTATTGGGAGGCAAGCAGAGAGATGAACTTCCCCTCCCACCCCTGATTATTGACAGCATTCAAGAAGAGACAGTAACTCAGGATTTTCAACAGAAAATGTGTGTGTGTGTGTGTGTGTGTGTGTGTGTGTGTGTGTGTTAATTTTGCCATATTCCAAGCCGTGGAGTTCAAAACATACAAATGACACGCTGAAGACAGAAAAAAGGGGATGAACCCATGTCACTGCATTATGGTTTCTCCAAGTGTCTTTATCTAATAAGAGAACTAGTCGTCAAGGTAGAATAGATCCCTCTATCAAATGAGTTAGCTGCTGGAAACCTAGAAACAGGTTAGCTGTGAACTGCACCCTTCAGTCTGTCCTCATGAAGACTGAAAGGGGGTTTGACCATCACCCCGAAGGACAGAGAGTGGGGCCAGAGCAATTCTAATGCCCCGTATTTTTTTTTAAGATTTAGATATTTATAAGTTTAGATTTTCTTGAAGATGAACAATACAAAAAGAAGTCAATAAAAATCTTAGATTGCAGATCAAGAGAAGAGACCTATGATGAAGGTACATCTCTTTAGGCTCCAGAAGAAAAAAAAAAAAAAAAACCTCCGGAAACTATTTTGTATCCTTGGCAGACATTGAGAAGACATGGTCTGCTGGAAAAAGAATCAGAAAGTCAAAGGAGGCAAGTTGAGCGCTGAGAAGGATGTTGGATGAGATAAGGAAGAATTTCAATTACTCTTTAGTCGACAATCATCAAATCAAAACAAACTATAATTACAGACTGTGGCAAATGCATGAACAATGAGAATACAGCATATCAACAGTGATGGAATAGTGCCAAAGATATCTTCTAAGGAACATTCACAGCCTTTAATAATTTCTTTAGGCAGGAAAGAAAAAAAATACATGGACTTGGCATTCAACTTAAGAAGTGATGGAGAGGACCACAAAGTTAGCCCAAGGAAAGTGGAAAGAAGAACAGAAAACATTTAAGTGAGGACATGACTAAATGAGGAAAGAGAAGAGGAGGCAACTTGGTAAATAAATCTAGGATTTAATTTTTTTGGAAATGAGTATAAAGCAACCTTTGACAGTCTAACTAATTAAAAGGGTAGGTAAAAAATAGATAGTTGACATAGAACAGGAGGAAGAGTATCTAAACTTGGATAAAACAGAAATGTGAGCAAAATACTGATATTACATAAACGTTCTTGTTCATGAATTTGAAAATCTGGATAAGCAGAATAATTTTATAGGAAAGATAACAACAAAATGAAATAAAAATGATCTAGTGGGCATGACATAACTATCAATAAGGCAGAACTTGGGGGAAAATCACAAAGATCTACCACTAAAATGGTGAGATCTTAGGTGGATAGGTAAATTCTTCTAAACCTTCATAAAACAAAGAACTATTCTGTGTAAAATTTTACAGAGGAAGGAAAAATATGGAAAACAGACCGAATTTTAGAAGGTGATACAGCAATTTTGAGAGAAAAACTTGTGATTCAAGATTTTATACCCAGTCAAACATAGTCAACAGAGAGAGTTTCTTGGCTATGTAAGGGCTCATGAACTTCCACCCACAACAAAGGGGACCTTCACATTAGTGGAAAAGAATGGATCAGCCAGTAAATGATGTTGGGATTGACTATTCATAAGATACATGAATTCAGATCCCTGCCTCATGTAGATTACTCAATTCCAAGTATGCTGAAGATAAGAAGAATTTTGGGAATCATATTTGGGTTAAGGAAAGAGTAAATATTTGCCTGATTCAGAATGGGGTAAACCTAAGTAGTGAAAACATACAATAAAGGAAAATATTAGTAGATTTGACTAAATGAAATAAACCCATTCTAGGAATTCCCTGGTGATCTAGTGGTTAGGATTCTGCATTTCCACTGCCAAGGATGCAGGCTCAGTCTCTGGTCAGTAAGACCCCACAAGCTTCTTGGTGTGGCCAAAACTTTAAAAAAAAAGACCATTATGTTTCAAAAACACATGTAAATCCATGGCTGATTCATGTCAATGTATGGCAAAACCCACAACAATATTTTAAAGTAATTAGCCTTCAACTAATAAAAATAAATGAAAAATTAAAAAAATAAAAAAATAAAACAAAATAAATTCTATAAACCAAGTTCAAAAGACAATATAAACCAAGGATATATTGACAGAATATATGACAAATGATTAGAAAATACACGAGAAAATAAAAGCACCTTCAATAAGAAAATGGACAAAGGATGTGAGTGTGGAATTGTTACAAATGGAACACAAAGTCTACGACTTGACAAACAAGAGCAAATAATGAATCTCACGGTGATCACAGAAACAAAAATTAAAGCAAAACCGAGATGCCTTTTTCACCCGTTAAACCGAAAAAAAAAAAAAAAAAAAAAGAAGACTACTACCCCAGTGCTAAGTGAGCCTGTGGAGGAAACAGACATTTTCTTACATGGCTGATGGTGTATCAAATAGGTGCATTATCTGTAGAAGGCAATTTGGGCAAATGTGACCAAAGCCTCAGATACATCTGTTTCTTTGACCCAGCACTTATATTTCTAGAAATGGATTCCTAACTCTAACTATATATAACTATCTGCAAAAGTTTATGTGTAAGGACATTTACTGGGACTTTATTTAGAAGAGTGAATTCCAAAATCAGGAGAGTGGTTAAATGATGTACTACCATCATGTGGAATACTATGTAGCATTAACAGTGAACTAGAGGAAGAAATTTAAGGCCTCGTGAAATGCTCATATTATGTGGTCAGGTAGAAAAAGTGGAGGGCAGAAAATCTGGTGTATGTGGCCTAATACACATGCGTGTGTGTGTGTGTGTGTGTGTGTGTGTGTGTGCCTATGTATGTGGGAGTCTGGGTGCAAGCAAACACATGTGGGAGGGCTTGAATGACAGACAGCAAAATACCAAGAGTGGTTTTTCTTCCTTGTGCTTTTCTGTATTTTTCAAAATTTCTGCAGGGCCTATAAATGACTTTTTAACTTAAGAAAAAAATCAACTACAATTTTCTATCATGACGCACTACCCCTTCTCATTTTCTTCTTTCATCTTTGTGTACGTAGACAAATGTAACCCGGAGGTCCGCACCGTCCTCCTGATGCCCTGACTCAGGGTGGGAGTGTGCGGATTCTGCCCCCAGCTTCGGAGAGTTTCCGTGTGCACTGCTCCCTGGCTTTGCTCTGCTCCTGGTCTCTGTTCGTACACTTGATCTTCATTTTTCTCCGCATCTCTCTGAGCCCAAAGTCCAGCCACTTTCCCGCCCTATCGCTTGTGCAGGAGTTGGTAGCGTGACTGATGCGTGGGGGCTGGTGGAAAGGTCTCCCACCTCCTACAGCTGGGGGTCCCTGCCTGTCTGCCCGCTCCCTCTCCTCTCCCTTCCCTCCTCAACGCCTCCACTATGACCATCTGCTCTTGGAGCCTCAAGGAAAGTTTCCCCTTGTTTCACCCAGGTGGATTCCCGCATTTAGCCCATTTCTCCCCAAATAACTTGCCCAAACAAATGCCATTTTCTCACCAAAAGAATTCTGGTAGGGATAGGGAGAGGGGAAGTAAAAATTTTGCCATTTCGTTAGATCATCATATTTTGTGAAACCTAATGTACACGCAGTGTTACTCACTGCCTTCCTCACCTAAATGTTTTCACTGCCTTTTTTACTTGCTTCATAACATCTTCATACTGTTACCCAGTTTCCAAAGTTACCCTTGTTTTATGGGCTGGATAGGCAATCCATTGGTTAAGACTACTTTTTCTCTAAAAGTATCTACATTTGCCTAATTCATTAGGGTCGCTGCATTCTCTTCACATTGAATTAACTGAATTGCTGAGCTTCCCTGGCGGCTCAGAGGTTAAAGCGTCTGCATGGAATGAGGGAGACCCCGGTTCGATCCCTGAGTTGGGAAGATTGCCTGGAGAAGGAAATGGCAACCCACTCCAGTACTCTTGCCTGGAGAATCCCATGGACGGAGGAGCCTGGTAGGCTACAGTCCATGGGGTCGCTAAGAGGCGGACACGACTGAACGGCTTCACTTTCACTTTCTTTGGGAAGGAAGGCTCATGTGAATGGAGACCTTGTACATGCCGGGTGATATGCTACCTGCTGGGGTCACATTATCCCACGGGTGTCACAAATCCTTTCTGGAATAGGGCAGGTGTGTAAATACATCCTAAAAATACATGATCTCGTTTGATCCTCACATTCACCCAGGGCAGCATCCCAGTCACAGGTGAAGAAACTGAGGTTGATAGGAGCGGGCATTACTGGAGATTTTGCGATGGCAATTGCCGGCTTAGGAGTCAATCTCAGGCCAACCAGCTTGGCCATCCTGAGGGAGGCAGCTACAAGCCTAGGAATGCTGAGGACTGCCAGGAGCCACCAGTAGCTAGGAAGGACCAAGGAAAGATTCTCTTCTAGTATCTTTAGAGAGAACATGGCCCTGTCAATATGTTGACATCAATGCTGGGAGAAAATACATTTAAATATCACCCAATTTGTGATCATTTATTCTAACAGCCCTGGGAAATGAATACACTTCTTCTCTTCTACCCTTGTGGCCTGAGAACCATGTCCTGCAAAAGAACCAAATATGACTGAAGATTATTGACAATTGATGCACACAAGGTGAATAGGAATTATTTAGGGGATGGGAGGGCATTGAAGAAAAGAGTTTAAAAGGACCAAGGAGAAAGAGAGAAAGTGTGCAAGGGTGGGGGTCTGTGCCAAGCAGGAGAGGTAGCTACTTGGAGATCTCAGAGAGCGTAGGGCCACAGGCTCCTGTCCCAGGACAGTGTTGGGGGTGCAAGATGAAGATGCCGCAGAAGCATGTCCAGATTCTTACCCTCCTGCGGGCTGTTTATGATCTAACTGCTTAAACTTGGAAAAGAGAACCACATTCAGTGGGCCCCAGATTTCTCTGTCTCTGAACTAGTACCAGTAGCTTTCATGAAAACTGTATCCCCTCTCCTTTCCATTATGGAGGGTGCTGGTCTGAACGCATTCCCCAAAGGACGATGCTTTCCCCTTTCTCCAGAGGGTTTTGCCACAAGCTCCGAGGTTGGCACTCACCTCTTGTGTGCTGTGCTGGACATGAGTTTTCATGGAAGATGCCAGCACTGTTCCTCGGCAAATCTGGGGCTTGTGTTGTATGCAGGGAGCCTCCTCAGCGTTACTGTGTGTTATGTTCTGGGAGAAAATAGGTATGACAGAATTAACAGCTATGAGACCCACGAGCTTCTTGCCCCACCTCATCCCACCATGCCTCCTGTTTCAGGCTGGACCTCTTGGCAGGACCCCACTCTGCTGGGGCAGCACCTCTGCAAAGAAGGGGAAATGGCTCTGTTGCTTGTGGGGCCAGGAGCAAAGGTATACAAAGGCACTTTCCTGACCCTGCTTCCTTGGGGGACTAGACACCAAGATGTTGGAAGCACACGCTGGTCTGGCTCCGTTCTCTTTCTAGCCCCTGCAACGTGCTCAGCAAACTTGATCCAGAGTCATCTTTCTAAGCATATTCTGACCGAGACACATCCCTGCCCCCAGACTTCCTATGACTCCTCGTTGTCCTGGGTACCAAGTCGAGCTCCTATGCCTGCCTTCCCACTCTGCTGTTTGTGGGATCATCTCCCTCACCTGCTCCCACCACTTTAACCTCTGTGAAGTTCCTCTGAGCATCAATCAGATCTCCCTGCCAGATTCCAACTGTTTTCTGCCTTGAATATCCCCCCCTCACTTCTTGTTACCCAACCAAACCTGAGTCCACTTGCCCAAGTGTGCAGTAAAGCCAGGCTACTGACATTGGGTTGTGGTGAAAAAAATTCCGTGTTTATTGCAGGGCTCCAAGCAAGGAGAATGGGTATAGTTCATGTTCAAAACACCCAAACTCCCTGGTGGAGTTCAGGGAAGGGGTTTTAAAGGCAGTGTGAGATATACCTGTGGCCAATTCATGTTGCTGTATGGCAAAACCCATCACAATATTGCCAAGTAATTATTCTCCAACTAAAATAAATAAATTAAGTAGAAAAATAAAGGCAGTGTGAGGGAGGGGACTGCCGGTTGCATGACCAACTCTTGCACAGTTCTCGGCTTGGTTGGCATCAAGGTGAAGTATTCAAGCCTCATCAACCTTCTGGTTTCAACTGGTCTCAGGTCTATATTCTTGTGGTCAGCAGTTTCCATCTGGTGGGGTTCTGCGAATGTCTGTCCGGCCTTTATCTATATCTTTCATGGAACTGGTGGGTGGGGGTCCCTGATTGTATCACGGGGCTGATTTGTATTCTAAGTTGTTACTTGTTTTTAAGCCTAACAGCTCCTCTTTCTTTCTGTATCACCGGATTTCCTAATCATGAACTCTTGAGACAGCACTCTGAGACACAGAGAAGGCTCGGGAGACTAAAGGAAAAGGCTTTTTCTTCAGAAGACAAGGTCACCGGGACTTGGACACAGCTCCATTCTTGACCAGCACTCCCCTTCCCTCACCCAGAGCTCTTCCCACCTTTTTTGATGCTCCTCCCTCTCCTTTTGCGCCTTCCTCCCAAAGGCTGTCTCCGACACCTCCGTGCGGCCCCCGGCGTGGTGCGGCTTCACTCACACCTCTGTGCCTGCCGCCACCACGGAGCCTCTGTCTTCCCCACTGGTGGAGGCTTCCTGGAGGATGGCGAGACTTGCTCATGGCTTAGCACAGCTCTTGGTGCCCAAGCGCTTCTCAAATGCGTGCTGAATGAATGAATAAATCATGTAATCTCAGAATTAGAGAAGTGGAAAAGATCAGCTGAGTCAATCCTCTCATTATTTACTAATAATGAAGAGTCTTAACGGGTTGGAATATAAATATGAGACGCTTACATTTCCCCCCCTTAACGGCCACCAGCTGTGCCCGCCGCATCCCCGCCGTGTGCTGAGCTGAGGACTCTTGTAAAGACGGCTTGAGTTGATTCCAAGACTGTCAGTTACTTTCGGTCTTTATTAGTCTTATTTTTATCATCAAGATTCAGATCTGCGTATTTAAAAAATTCCAAACTCGTATTAGATTTCAAAGCTTGCTTTAAAACCCTAAACTGTTGAGAGCTGAGATCTCAGAGGTCTGGGCGGGGTGGGAAGTGGAAGTCCACGTACTCACACAGACCTGCTCTCTCTCCCCGAGTGGTCCCCTCTGGCGCTGTAGTAGGAGCAGGGACGAGAAGGGAGTGTGCTTCCCTCATCTCAGTTGATGATTAGTGGTTCAGCTTGTGCGCTGTAAGCTCAGAGTAGATGTGAGGGACCCCAGCAGACCCCCTACTCCCGTCAATGCACCCTATCCCAAATGCATCTTCTAGGCTTCGGGCGTGCCTCGTGTGGTGTGGGTGAATCCTCCCGATGAGCAGGCAGCCTGGAATGGAAGTCCCTCTCGGTTCCTCACAGCCACGGTCCTCCTCTCTTCCAGGATCCCCACCCTGAGATCTGCCACACGCTCACGACCTCCCAGCCAGTACGTCTTGCTGCTGAGACTGCATCCCAGATCTCTTGTGTTCTGATCTCCGTTTCTTTCCATTAGGTCACACTCTCTCCCCCAAGATAATGAGTCCAAGTCAAGAAGTAACCACAGTTAATAAATACACAGAAGCACACTCAAAGGAAGAGTAATGAAAATAACAACAGAAATGAAATTCTGTTTTTCACGAAAGATGAAAGCGATCCCTAATAGCCAGTCCTGGTGAGAATGCAGAAATGGGTCCTCATGCACCCAGGCAGACTCTCAAAGGAACATCGCTTTTTGGAGGGTGATTTGGCAATACCCAGCAAAATTTAAAATGCCCGTGCTGTTTGCTTCTGCAGCTCCACTTTTAGGAACTTAATTTACACCTCTGGCTGCCCGTCGCCAGGTGGCTGAGATGTTCACTGTATGTTGTTTGGAGTCATGAATGTCGATGTCCTCAATGTCCCTCAACAGGGAAATGACCAAATGAATCATCATCAGTGTTCTAAGTAATATTAGGCAACCTGCTAATTCTCTTTAAGTAGCATTTGCCTCTGGATTTACTGGGGCTTCCCTGGTGGCTCAGCAGTAAAGAATCTGCCTGCAATGCAGGAGATGCAGGTTCAGTCCCTGGGTCAGGAGGAACCCCTGGAGGAGGACATGGCAACCCAGTCCAGTATTCTTGCCTGGAGAATCTCATGGACAGAGGAGCCTGGCAGCCTACAGTCCATAGGGTCACACAGAGTTGGGCATCACTGAAGTGACTTAGCAAGCATATAAATTTATTATATTGTCCCCCAACTCTACCTCTGAGATGGTGAACTCAATGCAGATAAGAATTGTGGGTTTGCTTAAGAACCTGAGATCTGGAGTTAGATTCAAATCCCGAATCCACCAGGACCTAAGAGGTGACGTGACATTATGTGAGTTAGTTAACTTGTTAACACCGCTATTTCCTGTTCTGAGACTGCAGGTGTGAACAGTACCCAAGTCATGGGTCATTCTGGTAACAAAAGAAAGTCAATGTGAAGGGCGTAGCATGTGTCAGCTGCTCATGAGAAGGTGATGATGAAGGTAAAGACTGAGTCATTCGCCAGTGGGTCTGGCAGAGTGCAGCGCTCCGTAAGTAGCTAATGAATGGATAAATGCCACCCAAGCACTGGCAGAGGAGGCTGTCTAGGATACATAGTCGGAGGAAGACAATCAAGCCGTGGAACAGTTTGTCTAACCTAATCCCATTTGCATCAAACATATTACAATTTCTGTGGGGGTCAAAACAGAAATTCTGTGTGTGGTTACCTCTGAGAAATGGGTTTGGGAGCCAGAGGAGAGGAGAGGGGCATTCGCTTTTTACTTGATCCCCTTCTGTACCACCGATATTATAGCGGTGTCAGTGCCTTACTTTTAAAATTAAAAATTTAAAAGTCTATCAGGCTTGAAGGGCCACAGGATTAATTCTTTCCCAGGAATAATTATTTTGATCATCTTAGGATTTTATCTTCCGCTTCAGTCTTCAATGAAATTAAAAAGAGCCACAGGCATCCGAGAAGAGAAGTGGCTGGTGAGCGGGGAAGGCAGATAACAGAGAACGTGGTCTTCCACCTGAGCCTGGGGAGTGGTCAGACCCAGTGTGATGGAGCTCCCAGGGGTGGCTGAGAATGAATGAGTGCTTATTCTTTTGTGGCAGAGGCTACATGTGAGATAAAGAGGGGCAGCCCAGTGGACTTGCCTCATCAGATCTGTGGCATCACAGAATGGAGCACATGTTTTGGACTTGGCAAGCCTGGGTTCCAGTGGATGCATTCTTCCTTGACCTAAGCCTCAGTTTCCATATCTGTGAAATGGGAATAAGTAGAATTACCCTGTAAGTTATTGAGGGGATTAAATGTGATGATAATTCAACATGTTACTCAAGAAGCAGCACTCCATAAAAGACAAATTTTGATAATAATAATAATAAGAAGAAGAAATGGCCTTAGAAAAGCAAGCTAGCCACAGCTCTGGAACCTCAATTTCCTCACCAACAAATGGAGATGATATATCTATTTAACAGATTGATGTGTAAACATATACATGCTACTTGAGAAGGTACATGTGTACATTTATAAATATTTGAACAATTAAGTGTCAAACACTAGTATCCTTCCCATCCTCTTTGTGCAAAAGGCTCTGACTTCTGTTGTGCTGTTAATACCCTCTCAATAAGGGTAGTACCGGCCTCCTACTGTTCTAGGTGACCATCAGAATGTGACAGGATCTAAAAGCAGAGGCCATGAACTCAAATACTGGTTTTGAGTTAACTGACTGTAACACCCTTTAGTGAAGTGAGAAGCTCCAGGAAAACAATAGCTGATCTTTTTAAATTTTTTGATCAGTTTCCATATTGATAGATCCAATTCCATCTAGATAGTGGGCTGAGAGAACTCATGCCTATATAGGTCAGGTTCCAAGCAGGAATGAGAAGTCGCTCCAGATGTATTCTGGATGGTTCAGTTGAAGACTGTTACTGCAGGGACCACTCACAAAGGTGTGAGCCCGGATAAGAGGGTAAATGAGGGGAGCTGAAGTACCCAGAGACTAGCATCATGTGAGGCGCTGTTAGCATCTCTAGGGATTAAAAAGGGACAAGGGGAAGACAGAGGGTACCTGGGGGAACCTGGTGGAAGCTGGAATTGTGTGTGGGGGGCTTCCCTGATGGCTCAGGTGGTAAAGAATCCGCCTGCAATGCAGGAGACCCTGGTTTGATTCTTGGGTCGGGAAGATCCCCTGGAGAAGGGATAGGCTGCCCACTCCAGTATTCTTGGGCTTCCCTGGTAGCTCAGCTGGTAAAGAATCCGCCTGCCGTGCGGGAGACCTGGATTCGATCCTGGGTTGGGAAGATCCCCCAGTGAAGAGAAAGGCTACCCACTCTAGTATTCTGGGCTGGAGAATTCCATAGACTGTATAGTCCACGGGGTGGCAAAGAGTGAGACAGCACTTAGCGACTTTCACTTTTCAGCCGGGGGCGGGGCGGTGGGCCGAGAACAGTGTCTGTTTCCTTCTCCTCCCACCTGCTGATGTCCTGGGGGTGGGGCTCCCAGGGGCTGAATGCGGGGAGGAGGAAAGCTGATGGTAAAGTCCTCAGCTGTGAGCTTCCTGGGCCCTAGAAGTGGGGCAGAGGAGGGCCAGGATGGATCTGCAGAAGGGAAGGTGTGGCAGACAGTGAGTCACCTGAGCCTCAATTGGGCTTCCTGTCTCCATCCTCCCTTCTTTTTCCTCTCTCTCCCTCTCATCCTCTAGCCAGCCTGCCCTCCAATCGTCCTCCCTTCCTTCCTTCCTTCCTTCTTGCCTTTTCTTACCCATCTTCCTTTATTTGTTCACTAAATGTACTAACTACAATCCCAGTCCTGCCATTGAACCTTTTTGTGCCTCAGTGGGCTCATCTGTAAAATGGGCATACATCCGGCTGTCTTGCAGAGTTGCAGGGATCAATCAAGATAATGAATCAAAGTGCTTCATAAACTATACCATGCTGTTCAAAATTAGCAAATTATTATTAATATTTTACCATAGAAATATAAATGTGACTGGGGTGGGTAATTAGGACAATTTTGCATAAACTTCTTGCTTTGAAATTACCACCAGAGACCCCATAAGATAAAAGAGACAGCTCTCTGTTCCAATTTAGAACTAATGTTGAGGTGATGATAAAATTCTTTTTTCACCTGGGTCTTTTTTTTTTTTAATTATTGCTGAAGGGTGAAGAAATATTTTTTTTCTTGCTCTTGCGTGGAAGCCACAATAATATTTCATCGCCACTGCTTACCCTAAAAAATAGATTTCCTTTTCATCCTCAGCTGGTGATTTGGTTTGCATTAATGCCTTTCATAACTCATACATTTTGCTATTAAAAATTAATGCTTGGCACTGACATAAACAAATGAAATTTGTATTATTAATGTTTTACATAGGTAAGGCTCTGTAATAACAGATTCATCACAGCAGACTGTTTTAATTAAAAGATTCACTGGTTCCATGAACACATCTGAGAGACCAGTTCGGGGAGAACCAGGGATGCGAAAAACGGCAGGTAGAGAGGTCCTCTCTGATGACTGGGGGTCGAGGAGCTGAAGGTCCAGGTGCCGGTGACGGCACCTTTGGGGGCACAGTGAACGCAGGCCTGGCTCTCAGCACGTGTTCTGTTAACGGTGAGACTGATTTTAAAGGAGAAGAGAAGGGAAAAAATATGTATTCCTTGGATACATACACCTATCCATGTGTTTATTTGCGAAGCATTTAGTAAACACCTAATGTGCGTCAGGAACTGTTCTAGGTGTCAGGGACACCGCAGGGAAACAGCTGGCTGCTTTCATGAAGCCAATATTTTAGTGGGAAGAGGTAGACGATATTTAGGATGTCAGAGGGTGATAAGGCTCATGGAGGAAAGTGCAGCAGAATCAGGATTAGGGACGGCTTAGGTGAGTGAGAAGAGAGGTGTGGAAATTTTTTTAATTTTAAAAATTTTTATTGGAATATAGTTGCTTTATATTGTTATGTCTTTTTTTTTTTTTTTGCTACACAGCGAAGTGGATCAGCTATATAGATACATGTGTCCCCTCTCTTTGGGTTTCCTTCCCATCGAGGTCACCTCGAGGCACTGAGTAGAGCTCTCTGTGTCCTACAAGAGGTTCTCATTA
Organism: Muntiacus reevesi; assembly: GCF_963930625.1. NCBI lineage: Eukaryota > Metazoa > Chordata > Mammalia > Artiodactyla > Cervidae > Muntiacus > Muntiacus reevesi. Next base: position 39,783,456 of record NC_089258.1, on the reverse strand, counting down.
GTTATCTATCTTATGCATTAAAATAAAATAGATGGACTGCGACCCCATGCACTGTATGGAGTTCTCCAGGCCAGAATACTGGAGTGGGGAGCTGTTCCCTTCTCCAGGGGATCTTCCCGATCCAGGGATTGAACCCAGGTCTCCCTCATTGGAGGCAGATTCTTTACCAACTGAGCCACCAGGGAAGCCCCAGAATCCTGGAGTGGTTATCCTATCCCTTCTCCAGGGGATCTTCCCAACCCAGGAATCGAACTGAGGTCTCCCGCATTGCAGGCGGATTCTTTACCACCTGAGCCAGCAGGGAAGCCCATTTTATATATATATATATACCATTCTTACTCTCTCAATTCATCCTGCAATTTTAAATGGAGCAGTCAGGTTAGGCCCTAAGAGAAGGTGACATTTGAGTAAAGACTTGGAGGAGATGAGGGAGGGAGCATACTGGTACCTGGAGAAAGGTTAACCAGGAAGACAGATGAGCAGGTGCAAAGGCCCTGGGGCAGGAGCATGTGGACAGAGCAGAGCGGATGAACAAGAGTCCAGGAATTGAGGTCTGAGAGGTGGGGGGAAGAGGTCACAGGACTTGCTAGGCCAGGGTGAGGACTTTGGTTTTGATCCTTACAAGTGCTCTGTGAGGCTGGATGTATTTGCTCCATTTCACAGATGGGAAAATTGAGACCCAAGCTGCTTTTTCCACCAGGAAGGACCCTACGCTGGTCTTCTAACCAGGCCTGTCTGACCATCTGCCTCCAGTGTGCTGTATCTCATCACCTTCATGTGAGGCTTAAGGGGCTCAGGTCAGTCATCTTCATCCAACAATGGACTCACACCTCTGGGATCTCAGTCTAGGAGGTTTAAATGAAAAAATGACCTTGGATGTCGCTGAGTTCAACACCCCAATTTCACAGGTGAGTAACGCAAGTTCTCAAATATGATCTACCCAAGTTAGTGGCAGAGTTGGAACCAACATCACAGAACTTCAGGGCCATCTGTGCTTGAGGGGCCGAGTTCATCTCACCCCATCTTGATCAAGATGCAGGGTAGCCTGTGGCTAAGACCCCGAGTTTGAACCTTTGCTCTGTCACTCCGTGCTGGGTTATGTCAGGCGTTATTGCTGACCCTTTCTGAGTCTCCTTTGCTCATCTGAATAAAGGGGACGATGATCACCTGATTTGTAAAGAACTGTTGGGAGGATGTGATGACGTCAGCACTCAGCACTCTTCGTGACACCTAGTAAACCCTCCAGTACTGGTCACTGTGAGGAACAGTATTAACATTCATTGCATGAGCTGGATGTCATCACCGCGGTTCACGGGTGGGCAAACTGAGCCCCCACAGGAGGAGTGGTCTATGTAAAGGGTCTCAGCACACTCGGAGCTGTGGCGGTCTCCCAGGTTCCCAGGACCGTGCTCCTATCTGATCACCAAGCTGTGAAGAACACTTAGGCATTCTTCGACCACAGTCAAAACCCCTGGGTTGCAAGTGTTGGAAACTCAAGATGGGGGTTTGAGCAGGACTGAGATCACATTGATATCGGTGAACGCAGTGTGTTGAGAAAGTAATTTACCAGCTCAGCTCCCAATATGCAGGGGATGGTGCTAATGGACTTTCCTCATCTGCATGAAAATGTCAGCCACACAGCACAAGTCCCATCAACTCATTTCCTTGAGGGCAGAAGTGGCAGGCTGTGTGGGGGGAGACTTTGCATTATGTAATAATAATAACAGCCACTGTTAATGAAGGTCCTACTATGTGTCAGGCTCTGAGCTAAGTGCTTTATACACCTTCTTTCCAATTCTCCAACAGTCCTGCAGCGTGGATATGATAGTTGCCATTTTGCAAAGGGGAAATTAGAGGATCAAAAAGTATGTTTCCTGAGAGCCCTGTATTTGGTCATTAATTTGTTCATTCATTCAGTTGTTTGATAAATTCTCATTAAAAGCCTCTGTGCATGGGTCCAGGGCTGCTCTGGTGGCTCAGTGGTAAAGAATCTGCCTGCAATGTGGAGATGTGGGATAAATCCTTACTTAGGTCAGGAAGATTCCCTGGAGAAGGAAATGACAACCCATTCCAGTGTTCTTGCCTGGGAAATCCCATGGACAGAAGAACCTGGTGGGCTACAGTCCACGGAGTCTCAAAGGAGTCAGACTCAACTTAGTGACTAAACAACACAGATGTATGAGTCGAGCCCTCTGCTGGGTACTGGGGATTTATCTGTGAACAGTATCAGTGGGATCACGAAGCTTACGGTCTAATGGGGAAGCCAGAAAATAAATGATCGTTGCAGCAAGCCTATAATTCTGATCTGGGGGCTATGAAGGGTTCTTTGAGTGAGAGCCAGAGAGGATCTGCATGAGTGACTTGCAGGAGGTTCCAGAGCTGAGCTGGAAACGGAAGCCTCTGTTGGAAAGATTCAGAGCTGGAGAAGGCTCGGCATTGTCTGTTTCCCACCACAGTGTATGTGGGGGATGCGGGGTGTGGGGACAGCCTTCCCAGGAGCCTTGGTCTGAATCCAGGCCCTATACCTTCCTAGCTGAATATTCTTGGGTCCATCTGTTCATCTCTTCACGTCTCTGTTCCTTCCTTGAGAAACGGGAAGAAGACTCAGTGCACTGAGTTACTGAGAGACTCAGAGGTGGTGATGCAGCAGGGGGATTGGGAAAGTCTAAAGAACTTCGCATGTCACAGCTCGGACGACACGACCAAGGATCTTGTACTGCTCTGCCCAAGGACAGCATTAGGTTGGGGTTTTCATGCCTTTATAGATGTGCTAGGGAAATGCCTCCCTGCAGGGTCAACTTCTTGCTCTGCTTAGATGATGTAAAAAGGGTGTAAATTTGGGAATTTACCTCATAAGTGCCAGCAACTCTGCATAGAGAATGCAGAGAAGGCAGTCACCCAGGTGAGGTGTGTTTGCAGAGCAAGAGCATCAAAAATTCACATGTATGTATCTTGAAGTTTTTCCAGGACTAGATGAGATGGGTTTCATAAGATTGGAACTTTGAAAGGAAGGGGTGTTTTTGTTTCTCTCCTCTGTTCTCTGTCTGCCATCAGGATGGCCGGAGTAGTCAAATAGGAAAAATAAAAGCAGCCCTTGATCCCCACCCTGATATTTCTTCCAGGAAAGTTAGGCTATTCTTCTGAGTGGTAGGAAGACCTCAGTGGGTGAGATGCGTGACCCTGTGGATTAGGAGGGAAGAAGGGGCTATAATTATTGAGGACAGTGCCTTGGAAATGCACATTGTTCATTGACTTTGACAATTGCAGTGTAATTATATTAGTAAATGTACTGTACTCTACTTGGGAAAGGTAATGAAATTTTAATTGCATGTGACTTCTCCCGCCCTGCCCGGGGTCCAGGCTCTGCTGGGATGTGTGAGCAGTCAGTGGCATTTCCGGGGAGAAGGACCAGGAAACCTTGGAAATAAGTTGTGAAAAGGTTTAGCCACACTGGGGTTCGTGTTGTTTTGTCATCACGACAGTCCAGAGAGGTAGCCCCATTTGGTAGATGGGGACTCATGACACCAGGAAGGAAAATGTCTCATCCGTGTCTTCAAAAGTGAAATTAAAGCAAGTTGGTAGCCTCTGGGTTAAGAATTCTTTCTTTTATATTACGAAGCCAGGGAACAAAGAAGTGGGATCCAGTTTCCATCACAGTTATACAATGGGAAAAAAAATGGAGCCTGGGGGTGTTGCCCACTGGAGATCAGCAGAGATAGGTGCGTAGAAAGGTAAGAAATAGTAATTTCTTCTCACTGAGGAGGTGTTGAGTCATATGACATTAGAGACGTCAGAGGAGAGAATTCAAGATGTTGGGGGGGGGCGGTAATCCAGGCAGGCTTCCTGAAGGAGGTGGTGTTGGAAGCTGATACCATCATGAAGGATGCGTAGCTGTCTTATGAGAGTGTGCCGCTCTGAGTTGTGTCCTTGTCTGTTTTATGGTTGACCACGGGCGGGGGCTGCCTTGTGTATCTTGGTAGGTGCCTGTCACAGAGCCTGGCACACAGTGCACGTTTAATGACCTCAGGTGAGCTCACAGCCATCAGTGTGAGAGCCTGGGCAGCTGAGAATTATATGGAGAGAACACCCAGACTTTGGTAGGAATGTCTGGTGGCAGCACTCTTTGATAGGAGCTAGATGCACACGGAATGAATAAGAATTGCTATATACACTCATGCATAAATAGACAGCTAGTGGGAACCTGCTGCATAGCATGGGGAACTCAAATCTGTGCTTTGTGGTTACCTAGATGAGTGGGATGGGGGGACGGGAGGGAGGCCCGGTAGTTAGGGGTAGGGCTAACCTGGTGGCTCAAAGAGTAAAGAATCCGCCTGCAATGTGGGAGACCCGAGTTTGATCCCTGGGTTGGGAAGATCCCCTGGAGGAGGGCATGGCAAACCAATCTAGTATTCTTGCCTGGAGAATCCCCAGGGACAGAGGAGCATGTCGGCCACAGTCATGGGGTCGCAGAGAGTCGGACAACCCTGAGTGCCTAAGCTCAGCCCCGCACATATGTACACGCATCGCTGGTTCACGTAATTGTGCAGCGGAAAATAACACAGCTCTGTAGAGCGATCATTCATCCGCCCCGAGAGGGCGGAGTAGAAGGACGCGTGCTCATCTTCTCCTGCGAGGACCCCCAAATTACAACTCACTGCTGAACAACTGTCGGCAGGAGAATGTTGGATCCCATCAAAAAAGATGCCCCACGTCCAAGGGCAAAGGAGAAGCCCCAACAGGAAGGTAGGAGGGGCGAAATTGCGTTTACAATCAAACCCCTTACCCGCCAGAGACGCTCAGAGGGCTCAAACAAACCTTGTGGGCACCAGGACCCAGAGAGCCCACGGAGACGGAGCCAGAGCTGTGTCTGAGCGTCTCCTGCGGAGGCCCGGGCCAGCAGTGGCCCGCTGCAGGGCGGGGGCTCCGGGTGCAGCAGACCTGGGGGTGGCATAAGCCCTCTTGGAGGAGGTCGCCTTTAACCCACCACAGAACCACCAGAACTTATACAGAACTGGCGAAACAGACTCTTGGCGGGCACAGACAGAACCTTCTGCACACCAGGACCCAGGAGAGAGGAGCAGGGACCTCACAAGAGACTGAGCCAGACCTGCCCGGGAGTGTCCAGGTCTCCGGCGGAGGCGTGGGTTGCCAGGGGCCTGCTGCATGACGGGGGCACCTTCTGAAGGAGGTCGCCAGTGTCTTCATCACCTCCACCATAGTTCGGTCTCAGGTCAAACAACAGGGAGAGAACACAGATCCCCCCATCAACAGAAAATCGGGTTAAAGATTTATTGAGCAAGGCCCCAATTTTCTGTTGAAGGATGGAGCTGTGTTCCCTCCCTGTTATTTCCCTGGGGCCAAACTATGGTGAAGGTAATGAAGATAATGGCGACCTCCTTCAAAAGGTCCCCTGCACGCACTGCTACACCGAATGCCCCCGACCCTGCGGCAGGCCACTGCTGACCCGCACGTCCACAGGAGACGCTCAGACACGGTCTGTCTCAGTCCCCGTGGGGTCTCTGAAAACTAGTCCAGAGTGCTTGAAGAACTATGGACAGAGGCTCATGACATTGTGCAGGAGACAAGGATCAAGGCCATCCCCAAAGAAAAGAAATGCAAAAGAGCAAAATGGCTGTCTGAGGAAGCCTTACAAAGAGCTGTGGAAAGAAGAGAAGCAAAAAGCAAAGGAGAAAGGGAAAGATATTCCCATTTGAATGCAGAGTTCCAAAGAATAGCAAGGACAGATAAGAAAGTCTTCCTCAGTGATCAGTGCAAAGAAAAAGAGGGAAACAACAGAATGGGGAAAGACTATAAATCTCTTCAAGAAAATTAGAGATATCAAGGGAACATTTCATGCAAAGATGGGCTCAATAAAGGACATAAATGGTATGGACCTAACAGAAGCAGAAGATATTAAGAAGAGGTGACAAGAATATACAGAAGAACTGTACAAAAAAGATCCTCATGACCCAGATAATCACGATGGTCTGATCACTCGCCTAGAGCCAGACATCCTGGAATGTGAAGTCAAGTAGGCCTTAGGAGGCATCACTGTGAACAAAGCTAGTGGAGGTGATGGTATTTGAGCTATTTCAAATCCTAAAAGATGATGCTATGAAAGTGATGCAGTCAACATGCCAGCAAATTTGGAAAACTCAGCAGTGGCCACAGGACTGGAAAAGGTCAGTATTCACTCCAATCCCAAAGAAAGGCAATGGCAAAGAATGCTCAAACTACCGCACAATTGCACTCATGTCACATGCTAGTAAAGTAATGCTCAAAATTCTCCAAGTCAGGCTTCAACAGTATGTGAACCGAGAACTTCCAGATGTTCAAGCTGGATTTAGAAAAGGCAGAGGATCCAGAGATCAAACTGCCAACATCTGTTGGATCATTGAAAAAGCAAGAGAATTCCAGAAAAACATATATTTCTGCTTTATTGACTATGCCAAAGCCTTTGACTGTGTGGATCACCACAAACTGTGGAAAATTCTTAAAGAGATGGGAATACCACACCACCTGATCTGCCTCTTGAGAAATCTGTATGCAGGTCAGGAAGCAACAGTTATAACTGTACATGGAACAACAGACTGGCTCCAAATAGGAAAAGGAGTATGTCAAGGCTATATATTGTTACCCTGCTTATTTAACTTATATGCAGAGTACATCATGAGAAACGCTGGACTGGAGGAAGCGCAAGCTGGAATCAAGATTGCCAGGAGAAATATTGATAACCTCAGATATGCAGACAACACCACCCTTATGGCAGAAAGTGAAGAGAAACTAATGAGCTTCTTGATGAAAGTGAAAGAGGAGCATGAAAAAGTTGGCTTAAAACTCAACATTCAGGAAACTAAGATCATGGGATCTGGTTCCATCACTTCATGGCAAATAGATAGGGAAACAGTGGAAACAGTGAGAGACTTTATTTTTTTTTTGGGCTCCAAAGTCACTGCAGACAGTGACTGAAGCCATGAAATTAAAAGACACTTACTCCTTGGAAGAAAAGTTACAACCAGCCTGGATAACATATTAAAAAGCAGAGACATTACTTTTCTGACAAAGGTCCATCTAGTCAAGGCTATGGTTTTCCCAGTGGTCATGTATGGATGTGAAAATTGGACTAAAAAGAAAGCTGAGCACAGAAGAATCGATGCTTTTGAACTGTAGTGTTGGAGAAGACTCTTGAGAGTCCCTTGGACTGCAAGGAGATCCAACCAGTCCATCCTAAAGGAGATCAGTCCTGGGTGTTCATTGGAAGGACTGATGCTGAAGCTGAAACTCCAATACTTTGGCCACCTCATGCAAAGAGCCGACTCATTGGAAAAGCCCCTGATGCTGGGAGGGATTGAGGGCAGAAGGAGAAGGGGACGACAGAGGATGAGATGGTTGGATGGCATCATCGAGTCAATGGACATGAGTTTGAGTAAACTTCAGGAGTTGGTGATGGACAGGGAGGCCTGGTGTGCTGCCGTCCATGGAGTCACAAAGAGTCGGACACGACTGAGTGACTGAACCAAACTGAACTGAAAGCAGTTATACTCCAATTTAAAAAATGAATTACTACTATTACTAATGATTAGGATGATATAGATAATAATGACAATATACCCAGTAATTGTAGCTACTATTTATTGAGTACTTACTATACACTGGACACCTTGCTAAGTATTTTACATAGATTTTTTCATTTACTCTTCATGAAATTTTATGAAGCAGGTACTAATATTATTTCCATTTTACAGGTGAGGAAACTGAGGCCCAGATATATTATGATATTTGCCTTGAATCCCATGGTTAAGAAGGGACAGATTAAGGGCTTAAGTTTAGGCCTGTTGGATGCTAAACCTCACGTTGTTTCACTGCTCTGTACTCTATCTGGAGTCATGAGGGCATAAGGAAGGGTTAGACCAGTTTATGTTGACCTTCAACATCACTGAGGGTAAAGGCAGGATGTTCTAATAGAGACACAAGTGGAGGTTATCTCCAGAGGGCTTTGTTAAGTGGGTAGAAATGTGCTGGTTGACCCCACGCTGTGATCTTGCCTAATGTTGATGAGCCAAAGAGTCCTAAGTTAAGCAAAATGATCTGGCTCCAGGACCCCTGCTGCCTAAGGGTATATTCCCGAGGAGCTCTGTACATTTCTTCGGGGTTGAGGTGTGACATGAATCCTGCCTCCACGTGGACCTTCCTTTAGTGCTCACAGGCAGATTCTTAGCACGTCCTCCGAGAAACCACAGGAGCTTGGAGCAGACCTCTGGGAATGGTACTGGGCCTTGCTCCTCCAATCTCTCCCAGGGGTTCCCTAACTTTGCCATGAGATGCTGGTCACAATGGTGATGGGAGGAGAAAAACGTCAAATAAGGAGAAGATTGAGTGAAGTTGATAGACGCTCAGGTGAGAAACACCAAAGTGAGATCCAGACCCAGGGTCCAAGCTGACCACGCTTCTGTTACAGCTTTACATGCTAGAGAACTGGTGAGCAGAAGTGGAAGCCCGTTTCAGCTCAGATTCTCTTTAATCACGAATGTGGAGTAACTCGATTCAGGGAGAATCAGTTCTCTTGGGATGGGCAGAGGTGGTGACCCCAGGAATGGTAGGATCGGTCAGCCCCTCCAGGAGCTGCTGAGCAGAATGACAGACTTCACAGAGGGGAGCTCAGGATGGGCTGGACTCATCAGGAAGGCTTCCTGTAGGAGGTGATGCTTGCTAAACATGTTCCACTGAAATAGGCTTGGGATGACCACAGCCTGCTGCCATGGTCAGACTGGCCACTCAGATCTCTAGATCCTGCTAGCCAGATCGACCGCTCTCTTTGTTACCCAGAACCCTGAAGAATGAGATAACCAGTGAGGGGGCGGGGACACCTCAGCAGCAAGGACAGAGGAGCCTGGCCTGGGAGTCAGGAGGTCCGGCGGCGAAGCCTGGCTGAGCTCCATCTCAGGCGTCACTGTGGGTTTGTTGGTCCTTCTCTGGGGTCCTTGAGCCTCACGTGTGTGAAATAAAGGCAGTGGACCAGATCATCTCTCCAGTCCGTTTTGGTCCTGAAATTTCCTTATCATGATGTATCCATATAAAAATATGTGTATCAAACCTGAGCAGCAGGTTTTTTAATTTTAATTTTTATATTAATTAATTCTTAAGTTGAAGGATAACTGCTTTACAGAATGCTGTATTTTCCTTCCAATATCAACATGAATCCAAGTTTTTTTTAGTTGGAGTTTATCTGTTTGACAGGGTGAGCTTCTGCAGTACAGTGAAGCGAATCAGCTCTATGTGTACATGTATCCCCTCCCTCTTGAGTGTCCCTCCCAGCCCGGCTCGCATCCCGCCCCCCAGGTCATCGGGAGCACTGCGCTGAGCCGCCTGTGCGGCTTCCCACTGGCTCCGACTTCCCGCGCGGTGGTGTGTCTGTGTCAGCGCTGCGCTCTCAGTCCATCCCCTCCCCTCCTGCTCTGGCCACAAGCCCCTTCTCTAAGTCGGCTTCTCTATTCCGAGCAGCTAGGATGGTGTCCGGGAAACGTGCGGTCTGTTGAAAGTGAAGACGCTTGGCGGAGGGCACAGTTGGCTTGGGGTTCTGGCCGAGGCAGACTCAAGACCTTCCCAGGAAAGGTGATTTTGAGGGGGAGGGGCTCTGGACCATGAGGAGGCTTTCTTTAGACAAAAGATGAGGATACAGAGGAAATAATCCAAGCAGAAAATCGGGGAAAGAGGGTCCAATAGGCTTTCTAGAAACAGTGAAGAGTTAGCTGAGTTGGAGCGAGGCCGCTGGGCATCATCCTTGGCCTCTGCTTCTCACTGGCATCAGTCTGCCTGACCTCTGGACTCCTGACTGCCTCAAGGATAGAGCTGCCTGTCACCCCTGCATCCCACCGCCTGGCACAGGGGCTGACATGGAGCAGCCTGTAAAACATCCTTGTCTGGTGTAAGAAGGAATTTCTCTGCATCTCAGCGCCCAGCTGCATCTAACCAGATGCCTTTGGCTGAAAGAGGACGTGGGCAGAAGCAGAATTCTGCTAATATTTTAAAATACTGACCAT